>NC_079189.1:309164802-309475724 GCF_029499605.1 Hyla sarda
CTCTCCCACTATTTCCAGACGGACCAGAAACCTCTACACCCGAACAACAACAATCATGCATACAAACCAAAAACCCAACCTAGTACAAACAGCTATCAGAGATGAGAACCAGGAACCAGACCCAACACATGAACAGCAATATTTTTTGGACAGCGCCCACAACATCAAGCGAGGACCATAACAGACTACTGTGCCCCAAAAAAACAGAGAGAGAAAAAAAAAAAAACAACTAGAAGTGAAGAGGAAACAGAGAAGGAAACAACAAAGAAAGGAGAATATAGTCCCCACCACAGAGAAGAAAACAAAAAAGAATGTACAGTTAAAGGACATCTGCAGTGCTGGGCAAAAAAACTTTTTTTTACCTCATTTAATAGGTCTTTGAAAGACCTTTCCAACGATGTCTCCCCCATCAAAATTGGCCCAGTCGTTCTCCCGTTATCAGCACACGAATTACGGAGGAGAAGTGAAAATAAAACTACATCTCCCATCATGCCTTGTGCTTACTTCCTGTAAGCTGCTGCCCTCCCCCTGTTCTATCCCCCCGAGCAAATTATTATATTGTAACGCCCACATCTCCCTTCCCTATGCATACACCCTCCCCTTCTGCTCATCTCCCCCTCCCCATGCTGCTCCTGTCCAGTGATGAAGCAGCTGCCTCCGTGCTCACTGTAGTGTGGGCACTGGAGAGTGGAGAGTGAAAGGAAAAATGGTAAAAACATAATTGTTTGTCTATAAAACTGTCCTGATAGGGGTCCCTCCATCTTTTTCACAACTACAACTCCAAGCATGCCCAGTTATTTTATATGCTGTTTGGGCATGCCGGGAATTCCAGTGGTGCCTCCAGCTGTTGCAAAACTACAAATCCCAGCATGCCCTGTCAGCTTTCTGCTGTATGTGCATGCTTGGAGTTGCAGAGGTGACTCCAGCTGTTGTAAGACTATACATCCAAGCATGCCGTGACAGCTTTCTGCTGTTTGAGTGTATAAAGGAGTTGTAGTTCACCAACACCTCTACTGTATCAGGAGACTCCTGGGAGTTGTAGTTCACCAACACCTCTATTGTATCTCTGTAGTCTCCTGGGTGTTGTAGTTCACCAACACCTCTATTGTATCAGGAGTCTCCTGGGAGTTGTAGTTCACCAACACCTCTATTGTATCTCTGTAGTCTCCTGGCTGGGAGTTGTAGTTCACCAACACCTCTATTGTATCTCTGTAGTCTCCTGGGAGTTGTAGTTCACCAACACCTCTATTGTATCTCTGTAGTCTCCTGGGAGTTGTAGTTCACCAACACCTATATTGTATCTCTGTAGTCTCCTGGCTGGGAGTTGTAGTTCACCAACACCTCTATTGTATCTCTGTAGTCTCCTGGGAGTTGTAGTTCATACACCAGTGTTTCCCAACCAGGGTGCCTCCAGATGTTGCAAAACTACTACTCCCAGCATTCCCTGGTTGGGAAACACTGGCATACACATAACAGGGACTACAACTCCCAGCATGTGTCATTCAGTAGTCCCCCCTCTCACACACAGAATCAGTATGATATTTATTCCCTGTAGTCTATACACCACCAGCCCGTGCAGTGTAATATGTCTCCTTCACACACACGTCCTCCCCTCCCTGCTCTGTGGTTTGCTCTGTGTTTCCCCCATGATAACTTGAATCCTCCCCGTGATAAGTGAGGTCCTATGTAGACAGAGCAGGGGAGGGGGAGGAGCTGTGGACGTCCTCATTCTCCCCCTGCTTGAATCTTACAGATAGGGGCGTTTCTGAGGATGAGCCTATGGCTGCCTCAGAAAGCACCCGCTCATGCATATGCATAAGAGGGAGGAGCTGACAGAGGCTAGGGGGAGCACAAACACTGCTGGGAGGAAGAGATCTCCGTCCCCAAGATGGCGGCTGCAATGTAATGAATAGGGGACGGACGCAGGACTACTGGGCTATGCTGGCAACTCTAATATCTCAGAAACGGCTGCATATAGGTAAATAGGACTAATTGACTGAATTGTATAACTTTTGTTCGGGGAACATTTGGGCAGGGATTTTTGACCGCTACAGTTGTCCTTTAACATTTTCAACCTATCCCAACATACTGAATCAAGCAGAACAGTCCATTCTACAAAAGGGACCGTCATTCTGCCCTCACCATGACACCAAAAACATTTGATCTTTTTCTAGATCTTCACCAATTTGTCCACCATCTCACTTCACAGAGACATTTTTCACTACCTGGAAACCAAAAAAATTTATAAAACAAACCCAGAAGAACAAGGACCTATAGGAAAACAGGTAGATGTAAAATCTAAATACTACCCCAATGAAAGCCAGGGACACTATGTAAAGCTTTCTACAATATAGTCTCAGAAGACTTTAAATTTTTAACCACTTCCTTCCCCAAAAATGGACAAGAAGGGCAGCTCACAGATCAGGAGCAAGCAGCACTATGAAACCTAAAGAATAACGAGGAGATAGTTATTCGCCTTGCAGACAAGGGTGGCGCCATTGTAGTACAAGACTACATCGAATAGAACCTGGAGGCACAGAAAATCCTGGGAGACAGGGACTTCTATACGATTGTCCAAAAAAAGCCTTTTCCCAAACTAAAACGGGAGATACTCAACCTCCTTAACAAAGGAGTGAGCCAAAATATCATTACCAAAAAGGAAAAACTGTTTTTGTATATACCAAATCCAGCTATACCCTATTGCTACCATCTGCCAAAGGTGAACAAAAATCTGACAAACCCCCCGGGACGACCCATAATTTCAGGTATAAATAGTAGCATGTGCAACTTGTCCCAATAGCTCAATCTAATCCTGCAGGACTACGTGCAAGCACTACCAAGCTATTTAAAAAATTCAGACCAACTAATTACACTACTGAAGGACCTTTCATGGCAAGATGGTATGATTTTATTCCCCATGGACGTGACAGCGTTGTACACAAACATCAAACACAAATTAGGAGTGGAAAGCACCCGCTTTTTCCTAGAAAAAGACAAAGGAATCTAAGAACAACAGGTCTCCTTCCTCATCAGATGCCTAAAAATGGTCTTGGAAAATAACTATTTCACCTACGATGGAACAACTTATAAACAGAACTGAGGCCCTGCTTATGCCAATCTATTTATGGGCATATTTGAAGACCAACACATTAAGAACCACACCTTATTTCAGAGTCAAGCCCTGGTATATAAGAGGTACATAAATGACCTCTTTATACTTTGGCAGGGCACCACGGAGCTGATTGACCAACTTGTAACAGACATCAACAAAAACGACTGGGGCATCTCCCTCACTCCAAATTATTCTGGGGAAATTTTTTTATTCTTTTATCTGGAGATCACACATTCCGGCAAAACTATCATAACATCTGACTATTTAAAAACAGTGGATTCTTAGTTATATCTCCTATGAATAAATTCCAATTCCCTTCAGGGTTAACAACCCGTCCGGGACTAAGACCCCCCAACTAGGGTCACCCTTTTAAAACTTCACTTTTATTTATTATTTGTTAAGAACAAAATGAGGTGCAAAAAATAATACAAACGAAGGTGTTTAAAAACACAATATATAGGAATTGGATTGGTCCATTACTGGTTCCACTAATTCTGATTCACTAGGGCTTATATGTTAGGGACTCTTTATCATTGATCTGGATCCTAAGATTCCAATCTTCATAGTCCACCTAACATGCACCTCCTCTATCTAATTTACCAATTCCTATTATTGCTGTTTAAAAAGTGTTCCCTAGCATCCCCCCGACGTTTCGCTGGAAAGACCCAGCTTTATCAAGGTATAGGACACTAATGTCCTATACCTTGATAAAGCTGGGTCTTTCCAGCGAAACGTCGGGGGGATGCTAGGGAACACTTTTTAAACAGCAATAATAGGAATTGGTAAATTAGATAGAGGAGGTGCATGTTAGATGGACTATGAAGATTGGAATCTTAGGATCCAGATCAATGATAAAGAGTCCCTAACATATAAGCCCTAGTGAATCAGAATTAGTGGAACCAGTAATGGACCAATCCAATTCCTATATATTGTGTTTTTAAACACCTTCGTTTGTATTATTTTTTGCACCTCATTTTGTTCTTAACAAATAATAAATAAAAGTGAAGTTTTAAAAGGGTGACCCTAGTTGGGGGTCTTAGTCCCGGACGGGTTGTTAACCCTGAAGGGAATTGTAATTTGTGAATTAAATACCCCGGGGTACCCCATGGGGGATTTTTGTGTATATGAAATATCTCCTATGAAAGCCGAAAAAAATGGAAACCGAGCGTATCATTTGGACAGTTCAAGCAAGTTCGCAAGAACTGCACAGATAATACTACCTTCCATCGACAAGCCAAAATCCTTAACCCCTTAAGGACTCAGCCCATTTTGGCCTTAAGGACTCAGACAATTTAATTTTTACGTTTTCATTTTTTCATCCTCGCCTTCTAAAAATCATAACTCTTATATTTTCATCCACAGACTAGTATGAGGGCTTGTTTTTTGCGCGACCAGTTGTCCTTTGTAATGACATCACTCATTATATCATAAAATGTATGGCGCAACCAAAAAACACTATTTTTGTGGGGAAATTAAAACGAAAAACGCAATTTTGCTAATTTTGGAAGGTTTTGTTTTCACGCCGTACAATTTATGGTAAAAATGACGTGTGTTCTTTATTCTGAGGGTCAATACGATTAAAATGATACCCATTATTATATACTTTTATATTATTGTTGCGCTTAAAAAAAAATCACAAACTTTTTAACCAAATTAGTACGTTTATAATCCCTTTATTTTGATGACCTCTAACTTTTTTATTTTTCCGTATAAGTGGCGGTATGGGGGCTCATTTTTTGCGCCATGATCTGTACTTTTTTTTGATACCACATTTGCATGTAAAAAACGTAATACATTTTTTATAATTTTTTTTTTAATAAAATGTATTAAAAAAGTAGGAATTTTGGACTTTTTTTAAAAAAATTTTTCGTTCACGCCGTTCACCGTACGGGATCATTAACATTTTATTTTAATAGTTCGGACATTTACGCATGCGGCGATACCAAATATGTCTATAAAAAATGTTTTTTACGCTTTTTGGGGGTAAAATAGGAAAAAACGGACGTTTTACTTTTTTATTGGGGGAGGGGATTTTTCACTTTTTTTTTACTTTTACTTTTACATTTTTTTACACTTGAATAGTCCCCATAGGGGACTATTCATAGCAATACCATGATTGCTAATACTGATCTGTTCTATGTATAGGACATAGAACAGATCAGTATTATCGGTCATCTCCTGCACTGGTCTGCTCGATCACAGACCAGAGCAGGAGACGCCGGGAGCCGCACGGAGGAAGGAGAGGGGACCTCCGTGAGGCGTTATGAATGATCGGATCCCCGCAGCAGCGCTGCGGGCGATCCGATCGTTCATTTAAATCACGAACTGCCGCAGATGCTGGGATCTGTATTGATCCCGGCACCTGAGGGGTTAATGGCGGACGCCCGCGAGATCGCGGGCGTCGGCCATTGCCGGCGGGTCCCTGGCTGCGATCAGCAGCTGCGATCAGCAGCCGGGATCAGCTGCGCATGACACGGGCATCGCTCCGATGCCCGCGGTTATGCTTAGGACGTAAATGTACGTCCTGGTGCGTTAAGTACCACCTCACCAGGACGTACATTTACGTCCTGCGTCCTTAAGGGGTTAAAGAATGCTTTTTAGCAAAAGGATACCCCAAAACACTCATTGAAAGGAGCCTATCAGAAAACATCCCATCTGACACAAGAATGCATTAACAAACACACACCTTCAACAACAGCAAAGAACAAATAACCCCCAATACAACCCCTCCATCTTCGACTGCACCAACATCGTTCAAACATAAGGAAAAACTTTCTACTACACGGTCTCTCATGCCACTGCAGCCAGTACCATCCAGGTGACCCGCAACCCATAAAAATCACCCCTATTGAACGGATCAAACTCCCAGTAACCAACAGATTCAAAATGCTCACAAGAAAAGAAGTGTTGTGGATATATAGCTTACAATCATTACAGCCTCATGGTCTGAATGAAATAACTGAACTGATCTACTAACCACATAGAAACTTCCCCTGGACCACTCATCCTTCTAATTCCCATATCTTAAACAGGGTATACAGCACACTCTAGGTTACTATTCACAACATATTACTTTTTGACATCCACTATGCTTCAAACCCAGACTTTTATACACTATGTGAATATATGTATGCACATATATATGTGCACCAATTAAAGTAATGCATTCCATGTGAAATAAGCCAATCACGACATCAGCCCCTCATGCCCTGCATTTACATTGCACATTCTTATATAGAATCTTACTCTACTGTCCTCATGTCATACTATTTAGCACTACTAACATATAATACCCCCAAATGCAAACTGCTATCAATCAATATATACATGCCACCATGCACTATCACACTAATACTACCATACAGTCATGCTAAATCATGTCATGACCCTCCTAATTGTTACCATTCATAAATTAACCCATACCATCATGTCACCATTATCCTTCACTCTACGTTATGTCATGTTATCTATGCCACGTTAACTCTGCTATGCTATCCACTTACTACTTTTTGCAATCTATTACCCATTGCTACCTACTCCTACATTAATATAACTACACTATCGCGCTGCGCTAATGTGCGCTATTACTGACACCTGTCTCAGCAGCATTAATGTTATGCCTTCTCGCACTTCTACCGATATCAGATTTAAAAAAATATATGTATCTCAACTACCTCCTGTTAATGCCAATGCGGGCGGCGTCCCCCATCCACGGCCCGGCTGGCCATCCAGCTGTTCTGTGAGGGTCCCTGACACAGTCTTCAGCATATGCACTATACAGCGCGATGCTGCGCACAGATGCCGGGATCGCAGGGCGGCTGCCTGCTGATCACGCTGTATTAGAACATCACGGACATCCCCAGCAGCGGGCAAAAATGCAATTGAACAAGCTCTGCAGTGTACATTTCCAAACATAATACTGTATAAACATGCAAACCACCCCAATGTTTTAATCTACTGTATTAATGGATATCTTCAATTTTACATTTATTTTCGCAGGTTTTTCCTGCCTATTTAAATCCTTTGGACAACATCTGAAACGCGTTGTTTTGACACTACTTTTTTTTCCCTTGGCAATAAAGCCTTTTCTTTGAACTAATATCTGAAGCCACCTCATTTTGTGGCATCCCCATACTAAGGATACCTCAGTGGAAGAAGTGCCTATCAAACCAGTATTTTTCCTCTCCTCACTTAACAGAGTATACCACAAATTAACCCCTAACACTTTGGCCACCAAGGGTCCTCCTTTTGGTCCTGCCTGTTGTCCTGCTTGCAGATTTTCTCCTGCAGCAGCTTGGCAGTGATAAAAAGTATGTCCCTCTTCAATATACAATATCATAATATATATATTACAGGGTGGGCTGCACCTCAGAAATATGAAGAGGTGGGTGCATGCAGCAGCTGGTCCTGGGTCCGTAATGCTAGAAGAACAGATTTGCTGCAGCACAGAGATAGTGACGAGTTGTTTATTTCATTCCAATTGCTACGTTTCAGCCGCACATGCGGCCTTTTTCAAGCACAAGTGAACAGTGACCATTGTACGTATCAATCTATATGTACTTCGTTTTGATTGGGTGAGTGCATTGAGATTCCCCCTACTCTCCTTCCTGCAATTGTTCGATTAATTATTTTTCACCTGGTGCACTATTTAACTTATTATGCACTTTATATGTATATTTTAATAAATATTGCCATGCACTTTATGGGTACATATATTGTGTACCCACTGAATTATAATATTATATGCATTGCATTCTTTGTACACTTGTCATGTATGTTTTTGCACACTTGTCACATTTAATTATGTAATTGATATTTTATTGAACACTGCATATAACTTGCCCTATGGTCACTGTTCACTTGTGCTTGAAAAAGGCTGCATGTGCGGCTGAAACGTAGCAATTGGAATGAAATTAACCACTCGTCACTATCTCGCGTGCTGCAGCAAATCTGTTCATATATATATATATAACCACATGTTGAAATAACAAGCTCCCCAGCAGCTGTTTCAAAAATATCACAGTATAGTATATAGTAAGGCCTGCGCAGCTGGCCTGTAATTGTTGGAGGAGCGGGATGACCATAAGAACCCACGGCGTTCTCCCTTGCATGACACTGTGGGTTCTTCGTTACGTCAGCTGACTCTACATCAGCTGACCGGAAGTCAGCAACGTCTCGTTCGGCAGGAGTACAGCGTGTGGTAAGTAGCTAGGGTCGCCGGGGGATGCGCTGATAGGCTGCCTGATCGCATTGCGATATGTGGACAGCCCGGCTTCCCCCCGGTTATCCACAGCATTACAGCATTAGCCACAGGCAAAAGTATTATGCACGGGCACGGTCACTTGGAGGAGATTGCAGTGCACAATAAAGAGCTGGTTATGCTGGCACTGCATGTCTCCTTTAACCTGTCTGAGATACCATCACACATAGCAATTTTCATTACCCACAGCATTTTTTCTCACGTTTCAAGACCCAGGCCAATTCACCCCCGGTTATTTATACATCCGACCACTGTCACTTTAATGCATCCATGATTGGGTTACTTTTCTAACCAGTTAAGAGGAGGTCATCGGAGGGTAATAGTGGGGCAATGATTGAGTAGTGTTTTATCCTGCATTGGGGTACACGTCATAGCTGACTAGATGCATAGTCATATATATCGCATTACGCTCAGCCCCTTTTATCACCCATTCCACATGGCTCATGATGTCGTAGTCACTTACATATCGCATTCCTATACCCGCAAGTCTTACATTCCGTTCAGCTGGTTCACTTTCACTCATGCATAGCGCCCACCATGGTATACATAAGGGTAGATTGTGTTGGTACTTGTTGGTAGTTGATAAGCTTTTCTTTTTCGTCAGGTTCTTCTCATAATGCAGCGTGGCAGTACAGGCTTCTCGTCTAGTGGGGTAGGTTAGTTTCACATCATACGTTTATCTTACAAGGATAGATTACTGATTGGTTTGGTTATGTGTCTGCAGATTCAAGTGAGTTGCCAGTGTCCATTCAGGCTTCAGGATGTTCTTACTTCAAGGTTTTGTCTCATCTCTGATCAACCTAACAGGTAGGCACAGGTTGGTGCTGGTGTTTGGGGGTGGTCACTTGTGCAGGGCCTTGCACTGTTAGTCTTCTGGTTACTTTCCTTGTCCAGGGTCATTTTCTCTGCCTCCAGGAATTTTATTACGTTGGTGTCATTTGTGATTTCATTCAATTCAGGTTGTTCGCTTACCGGTGGATCTGCGTTCCAGGTTTTGCTTCAGCAATACAACTGTTACCTGCTGGTTCAGGTGTGTAGTTATAGGTGGGTAATGCTCAGGACAGGCTTCACACAGTATATCATGGGCTATAATTAGTTTTCATTGCAGTGGTTGTCTCCTTCAAGTTGATTCCCCTTCAGTCTTTGTATAAATTGGCTCCATCCATATACAGCAGCATTCAGTGGGTAGGTTCCCAGATTTTCCTCGCTTAGTGTTCCAGTTCCAGTACTAACTTTGTCACTATTATTTAGTTCTGTGGCCTTCCTTAGTCATTCGTATCCTTTCTAGACTTGCATATTTAGATAGCAGAAACATAAAGGTGGGTAAGCCCTAGTGTGAGGTATTGGTGGGGCATTGTTGGTTAATTTAGGTTAACGTGGCATGTTATCTTCCCTTTAGGTTGTGTCAAGGCCTCTACCTCGGGTAAGAGTTGTGCTTTATTATCCAAGTAATCACCTCATGAACCTGACATGTCTTCAGGTTGTGATTACTTGCATTACTTGCACCTCTTTTCACTGTGAAGTCACTGGCACTTAGTCATCCAGGCCCCGTTACGCATACAGATTGTTGAAATCCGACACGTCTTCGGATACTGTCCCACTATTTCTTGTTTTCAGGCAGACAGGTAAGTTGGTAGGTAAGTTGTGGTGTCATGGTGGTCAGGTATGTTGTTAGTCTAGCGGTAGGTTGGATTAGCAGCTAATTTAGTGTTGGTTTGGGTTGTTTTCCAGAATGTCTCACGCGTCTGATATAGAGGATTCGGCTTCGGTATTGGAGAATGCAGCCAGGACTTCTGACCAAGCTAGTGTCCCCTCCCTCAGGACATGGACTGTGCCCAAGCTGACTGCAGAGCTAGTCAGAAGGGGCATCCCATTTCCGGCTTCAGCTCGTAAGGCAGAGTTGTATAGGATCCTCACTGCTGAGTCTGCTGGGCACAGCAGTGAAGAAGTATCTATGACCACCATACAGACATCTCTAACACAGTTGCATGCTCTAATTAATAACCTGACCACCAATATGGCAGACATGCAAAATAGGATGGAGGCCATGGAGTCCAGAAATACTACACGTATTTCAGGTACGCCATCGGCCATTCCAAACATCTCTCCAACCCATTTCATACTGGCCCATATCAGGAAGGAGATTTTGGAAGGCAAGGATGTTAATTTAGCATCTTTACTTATAGCGACCCACGACTTAAATGAAAATAAGACTATAGCTTGCAGGGACATGTCGGTGGTCCTAAAGTCTAAAGATGCTATATTAAATAGGAAATTAACCTTGTCCGAGTTTATCATGGTGTTCAGCATTTTGAGAGACATCATTTGTTCCAAACCAGTAAGAAGGGAAGAATTAGATCAGTATCTTTACAAGATCACAAGATCATAAATTCGGAGGGCACTCATTTAACGAGTATAATAAAAACTTTTCGACTAAAGCCGCCGCAGCCCTTAGCCAATATAATTATACTGTTAATTGGGCCATCGTAGACACAGAGCTATACTGTAACCATTTTTCGGGACTCAAATCCTGGTATGTGCCACTTGCCACTCTTCCCACACGACGGAGTGGTGTGCCTCAGCTAATTCAGACTCACCTAGTACGTCCAGGACTACTCAGGCTAGAGGTCCTAAGACGTCTGGTCCGACGGACAAATTAGGCAGACCCATACATTATTTGGGAAAGTCTCAAATATGCAATAATTTTAACTATACCTCCTGCACTTACAATCAATGCAGATTATTGCATATTTGCTCAGTTTGTTTTAGGGCTCACCCTAAGACAACATGCACCCAAAAATCAGAGAAGTCCTGACTAGCGGTGGTGGATTTGGACCTCTTGGGCTATTTTCTGCAGGATCACCCAGATCAGTCATTTGTACAGCATCTGATTTCGGGATTCCAGAATGGTTTTCACGTTGGCTTCGTGACCCTGCCGGAAATGACCTATGAGTGTAAGAATCTGGTCTCTGCTATATCAGACCCTGATGTAGTCACTGCCCTCATACAGGCAGAGATAGATAAAGGGTTTATCATCGGTCCTTTTGTCAAATCCCCATATGATATGTGGAGAGTTAGACCAGTAGGGTTAGCGACAGGCAAGTTTAATAATAAAAAGGAATTTATTTATGACTTGTCCGCCCCCTATTCTTCGGTCATTCCGAGTCTTAATGCTCTAATTCCTGCGGAGGAATTCGCACTCGAATACTCTTCTACGAGGCGATTGCCGTCATCTTGAGCATGGGGCGGGGAGCTTGGTTATCCAAAGCAGATATATCAGATGCCTTCAAGCTCCTCCCTATCATGCCCCAGCAGTGGAAGTGGCATGGCATACGTTGGCAGAACCTATACAATTTTGTTACTAAGCTTACATTTGGTGCACGCAGTAGTCCGTGGCTTTTCAATCGCTTCGCTTCTGCTCTCCTCTGGTTGCTGGAGAACAGATTTGAGTGCAGACACATTATGCACTATCTTGACTTTTTTTGCTAATCGAGTCTCCCAAATGCCTTTCCTGAAGATCTTCAGATTCTCCGGGCAGAATTCGACCAGTTGAGAGTCCCAGTGTCACCTGCCAAAACGGAAGGTCCATCCAAAACCATCATGTTTCTCGGCATTGAGCTCGATTCACAAAAAATGGAGGCAAGACTTCCTGAAGCGAAGCTGATCAGGATTAGGGCAGCCATACGAAAACGTAGAAATTGCCCTTGCATTCCCAAGGTAGAACCCCAGTCCGTCTTGGGGATGCTCAATTTCGCCATGCAGATAATCCCCCAGGGTCGCACATTTATCTCCCGCCTGTTATCTTTGTTGCCCACAGTTCCTCACCAGAGCAGTCTGCTGCACCTAGATCAACAAGCTTTAGCAGATTTGGCTACGTGGGAATCATTTCTGGACAATTGGAACGGCATTTCATTTTTGATCCCCAGAGTAGGGAGTGAGTCACCCATGGGTTTTTCCGATGCCGCCTCATCAACTGGTTTCGCGGCTATCTGGGGCAATCATTGGTTTGCTGGTCCTTGGCCGTCACAGATCACACACCTAGAGGGCTTTACAAGGAATTCAGCGGCCTTTGAATTGTATCCGATAGTCGCTGCAGCTCAGTTATGGGGGTCAGCTTGGAACAAATCCACAGTTTTGTTTTTAACAGACAATGCAGCTACGGTGGACATTTTATTGAAGGGTAGGTCCAGAGGCCCCATGATTATGGCGTTAGCTAGGCGGTTAGTGTGGTTATCCTTACAACATGCATTTAATTTCACTTGTGCGCACAGTAGCGGAGTTCAGAATATTGCAGCCGATGCCTTATGTAGGAACAATTTGTTGCATTTCTTTCAGGTGATGCCAGATGCCGACATGACAGGAGCACAGGTCCCTCCTTACCATTTGCTAATCATGAATTCAACCATCACCTTCGGATGGCTAAATGTCTGGTCAGTGACTCTTTATCCACAAGTACTCGAAGGATCTATGACGTAGCATGGAATTCGTTCTCTAAATTCAGAACTAATTATCCAGAGGGTAATAAGATGCCAGTGCCCTTCTTGATAGCATATACTGGGTTTTGCCACTCTTCACTCCATCTATCCCATAATACCATAAAGAGTTATTTATCCGGTATTCAACATCATTTATCCTTGACAGACACCCATAGTTATTCCATATTCTCTTCTCGGCTGGTAAAGTCTGCACTAAAAGGCATCCTTAAGAATGAAGCCCCTCGTAGCCCAGTCAGACAACCTATATCTGGTGAACTCTTCAGGAAATTGTCGGATCTATTAGATTCCTCTCCTTTTGGTTTCCATGATAGCCTCACGTTGAAGGCAGCAATGTATCTCGCTTATTATGGGTTTCTCAGGCCGGGAGAGTGCAATGCCAGGTCCATTAACGGACCTTTCCTTAAGGTAAAACAATTGTTGTATGTTTCTGATCATTTTGAGTTGTCCCTCAGTCATACTAAGACCTCTCTGCCTGGTCAAACAGTGTTCATTTGCTTTTTTCCCCACGTCGCACAAATTGTGTCCAGTTAGAGTCTTCCATGAATTGTTGAATGCCTGTGTTAACCTATCCTCTGACGATCCTTTGTTACGTTTCAGATCCAACCCGTTAACTACTTCTCTGTTTATCAAAAATCTACGCATTTTGGTTAGGTCACTTGGAGGAGATCCGTCCTCACTATCCGGACATTCCTTCTGAATCAGCGCAGCTACGGCTGCATCAAAAAATGGAGTTCCGCCACACGTAATCAAGAAATTAGGACGTTGGAAGTCTGGTTGTTATATGCAGTACATAACTAACCCTCGCAAAGAGATGGCTAACGCCTTCCAGTCATTGGTCATGTAATATTGTAAAAAACAAGTGTTTAAATCCGGGTTTTGCCCTTTTTTTTTTTTAAGCATATTTTCTACGCCGCAGTTATGGCACAACTCAGACTGCTTAGTTAAGGGTAAGGTTATTGGTAAGATAGTAGGTAGTTAGGTACGCACGCATATCAGTCATGTAGCAACGACCACAAATGGTAAGGCCTGCGCAGCTGGCCTGTAATTGTGGGAGGAGCAGGATGACCATAAGAACCCACCGCGTTCTCCCTTGCATTACGCCGTGGGTTCTTCGTTAACACCCACCCTCCCCTTATTTCACATCACTCTCACCACAGGGTATGCCCTCTTTTTTTTCCAGGCATATTCTCTACGCCGCAGTTATGGCACAACTCAGACTGCTTAGTTAAGGGTAAGGTTATTGGTAAGATAGTAGGTAGTTAGGTATGCACGCATATCAGTCATGTAGCAACGACCACAAATATAGATATGGAATCCATGACATATTGCCATTCCATTTCAAGTACACAAGTAGTGTGGGGAAGAACAAGGTCATATGTGGATGGTTGTTAATTTCCATTCAGGAACGAGTACACACACAAGTTAAATGTATATTCAGCCAACCCAGTTGGCTCCACTAGAAGGAGATATATACTTTTAATAAACCATATTTGTATATTTATGGATAGTAGACACTTGATCAATTAGGATAAACACACCCACATATATAAAGGACACACTTCAATCATGATGGACACACCCATCATTTGAGCATAAGTTGCTCCACAGAAAGCCAGGATAGAGTGAGGAACGAACAAGGGTCTCCAAGGAAGTCTTGTACAGCCCTTCAGCAAAAAGAGGATGACAGCTAGAGAAAGCTAACAGAGGCTTAAAAAGACATTTCAACGGATCCACCATGCTGGGTAAAGTGCTAAGGAAGAATTCCCAGCTGGTGAGACAAGATTTATGAACATGCCTATATAACCCTCCTACATTATTTGCTTATGCCAAGAACTACCTTTAAATGAAGATTTCTTGTGTTATGTACTGTCTGCCATGATGTCAAGAAGATTACAATAAATATATGGTTTTTTTTTTTTTATACAAAGAGCTTACTCTGTCCATGGTCAGACCGGGTTATAATTTAGCGTCCCGGTTATATTTAACAGGCAGAGACAAAAGTCAGGAAATGCAGGTGGGACCTTAAGCTTATACTATTTATGCTCCCTTTGCAAGTTGCTTGGCAGAGCTGACAGACTATAGAGTTCAGTATGCTAGGGGGCAGGGGGGTTGGGGTTCTGTGGTCTCAGCCAATCACAGCCTATCTCACACACTGAACTGCTCTCGGTTGTATGTAGCAGAGTCTCCCCTGCAGGGCTTCAGATGATGTCACACCTGCTGGGGAATGCCCCTTCCCAGTCTGTGGAGCTCACTGAGACCGAGAAGAAGATACAGAACAATATCAAGTCAGAAAAAAAATAAATAAAGGCAGTGGTGGTTTACTATGATAGGGGGAGTGAACTTGGAGGATTAAAAAAAACTTATCGAGCTGATGACAAGTACTCTAAGGCTAGGTTCACACAGCGTAATCTTCAGGCAGAAATTTTCCACCCGGAGATTCCGAGTGCGGCCAGCGCAGTCTCCAACAGACTGCAATGTGTTCCACGAGTATTGAGTATGAGCAACGCCATTCTTCAGGAGGAAATTTCCAAGCGGATTTTCCGTTCACAAATTCCGAAGTGTGAATTTGTGAACGGAAACCCATTCTCTACACTATACATTTTAGCAAGTGGAATTTCTGCCTGCAATTTCAAAGCGGAATTGCAGGCGGAAATTCCATAGTGTGAACCTAGCCTAAATCTGCTGTCAGCCAATGTAAACAATCATTTGCTTGTAAATTACACAGGACGGTTGTCCAAAATTGGCTATTCCAGCCAACCATTATCTCATGTGTTTGGCCAGTTTGTCGCACATTCAAACTTACAATTCAGCAGTAGCAGCAGCTGTGGCTCCCTGAGTTCCCTTTCCAATCTGTTCCTTCTTCTTCCCCTTCTTCTTACCACGATAATATGATCTCTCTCGCATAGGTAACCAACGTTCTGGATCTGGCGTAACCTTGGGGTCATAATTCTTAGGTAATTTGCCTATTTCATGGAAGTAAAGGGAATTCACTGATTACTTATACAAAAGAGAACAGATTTCCAGTGCATGTTTAACATTTGTAAGGATAAAGCATTAGTCTCACTTCCCCCCCTGGCAGCAAGATACATTTAAACCTCACCAGTAATTTCGTAGTTCAAGAATTACCCCAAGACCCAGAAGGATTTCTGGAACATTGACACCAGAGATCCCCATAGACTTGAGGAGTTAAAATAATGGGTGGGATTATACAGCCAGGGGGTATGTATTAGCATATACACCTCCTAACTGTGCAATCCTGCCCATTACCTGTTAATTTTAATAATGGGAATGACTATCAGGAAATGGGCCTTACCTGATAATTTTAAAAGCAAAAGAACTCTGAGCTCAATTCTTGTAAAATGTTTTAATTATTTATTTTAATGGGTTGTGTTCACCACCTGCCTTCATCACGGCAAACTGTTGTTCCCTTTGGCTCCAGCCTCCACAGCAATCTTGGATTTCTGAGGCAGGTCGGTTAGGATCAAAACGTAAAAATGTATTTGTACTAACAAGGATTTCAAAAATAAAATTCACAAATTTTCACAAGAATTGAGTGTTGAGTTCTTTTGCTATATTTCTATAATGATTGGGGATACTGCTGGAGTGCCACCCCAATAAAGTGTGCTGTATATACAATCTAACTGATCATTTTAAATAATGGGAGTGACTAACAGGTAATAGGCTAGATTAGACAGTCAGGAAGTGTGTAGGTTGTACATTGAGGGGTGTGTAATACCCAATACTCACTCCCTGATTGCATAATCCCATCACCTTATGTTCACTTCTATTGGAATTAAGCGCACTCCAATCAGACTGATTTCCTGAATTGTCAAAGTATAAATCCACATTATCTCAGGAACAAAGGGGGTATCAAGAAACTGTAAAAGAGTAGGAAATCAGGGCACCCAAAGCTATTTTAATGACAATACAAACTAAATTTTTTAGAGTTTGGCCACAGGTTCTCTGTAATGTGTCTTTTTTTTTAAATGTTATTTATTTTTAATATGTGGAAAGAAAAGAGAAGTGTCAGGCCTTTCTTTTTACTTCTACCTTATTCTGTATTTAAATATTGTATTTGCTCGACCCTCCCTAAACTTTGGATGTCAATAAAAGAAAACAAAAAAAGCCATAATATAAGACTACTTTATGTCTATTCAACTCCATTCCATGTCCACTATACATACCTAGATTGGATTCAGTGATTCCGAGTGCTACTCTGTGGCATTCCCTTACCTCCCATGTGGCTCTGCTGCATATATCTGTACCATAGAGCCCTGAGAGTGTGCCAGTTTTGCTCTGTGCTACTGGTAGCTGCCCGGGAGCCAGGCTGGGCAGGGCCGCAACAAGGGAATGTATATATTATAAAAGGACCTCGATTATAACACAAGGTTGTTTTTTTTTTTTTTGGGAGTTTTCTCCTGAAGAAACAACGTGTCTTAGAATGCAGAAAACATAGTACTATCCAAAAACTAGCCAACATTTTATGGTACTGGTCATAACAATGGATGTGTATTAACTTTTTTGAATGGTGTTCCATTTTAAAAATACCTTTCTTTTTCTTCTTCTTTTTCTTTATCTCCACTTGCCTTTTTCAACATGAAAGGTAAAAAAATACAAGCAAAAACATTAAAAAAGTGAACTGCATTAGAACTGGACATCCTCAACATCATCATGTATATGTTTTTCTCTGTCAGTTAGTCCTGGGCAAGTATCAAAAGCCAGGCCACTACAGTGGTCCCTCAACATACGATGGTAATCCGTTCCAAATGGACCATCGTTTGTTGAAACCATCGTATGTTGAGGGATCCATGCAATGTAAAGTATAGGACAGTGGTCTACAACCTGCGGACCTCCAGATGTTGAAAAACTACAACTCCCAGCATGCCCGGACAGCCGTTGGCTGTCCGGGCATGCTGGGTGTTGTAGTTTTGCAACATCTGGAGGTCCGCAGGTTGTAGACCACTGTTAAAGAAAGTTGTACTCGCCTGTCCCCGCCGCTCTGGACTGTCACCGCTGCCCGGGATGTCGCTGTCCATCGCCATCGCCGCGTACCCGAGGTGTCCCCGACGCTCCGGCAAGGCCTCTGCTTCCCTGGCAACCGCGCTCTCCGTCGCCGCCATCATGTTGCTACGCACGGCGCTCCTATTTGATGACGGGACGGCGTGCGCAGTGCCGTGATGACGACAATGGAGAGCGCCGACGATGCAGAGGATCCCGAAGAGGACGCACCGGAGATCGAGGACAGGTGAGTGACCATCACCGGAGCTCACGGGGCACCGTAAACTGCTATCCGGTGGCAGATGAAGCAGTCTGCGCTGCTGGATAGCCGTTTATGCGATGGCCCAGACATAAAAAAGCATCGTATGTTGATGCTGCCTTCAACATGCAATGGCCTCTGAGAGGCCATCGCATGTCGCGGCCATCATAGGTCGAGGGGTCACTGTACTAGGGAGAAAAGTATCTTTGTACTAGGAGCCATTAGCCTTCATTCACTGCTGTACAATTTTCATGCATGTAAAAACAAGAAGCTTATACTCTGCCTGCTCATGATCCATACAAAAGGATAGATCTAAACTGAAACTTCTGACAAACATTACATGTAGAATTCCTGAGTATGCACCATTTCATTTCACAATTTCTTGGTAACATATTGGTATTTAACCACAATTTGTTTAGGTTAAGAACCCAATAAAGTATTCACAGAACCTACCCTGGTTCTTTGGCCTGCTCTCCAGCTACTTTAGCAGCCTTTTTCCGAATAAAGGTAGCTCCAGTGGAATTTTCTAAGGCTTCAACATCTACTTTCAAGTGCATAGAGTCAGACGATGGCAAATGCTCGCTAAGACTGTATTACGGCTTTAAGGAACATGTACAGCCATAAACATACCAGGATGCAAATATTTACAATGTAAGATGACCCACAAATTCTTGAAAACATCATCACATTCAAAAAACATAACTGTTATATGTATCTATGAAGGTGGTAACTCCATGAAAAAGGATACACTTTTGCTTTGTTAGCATCCACAAGGGAGTATGCTGATATTAGCTGCGCCAACGTATGAATATCTTTAGGGTTTTGCCTGTAATAAAATGAGAGGATGGATTAATGTATTACTCATTCAACTGGTAAGAGCCTAGAAGGGCAAAGGTCAAAAGGAACTTACTTCCAGAGCTGTTCAAGGTCATTGATAGCTTCCTTCTTTCGGCCATGTTTTAACTTGAAGTTTGAAGCTTCTCTTATTAGGGCTAAGTGTGCTGGAGAATTTGGCTGTCAAATAAAAAAAATTATATATTTGAATTTTTGTTAAAACAAAACTAGAGAAAATTCATGTATTTTATAAGGAGTAAGTGACAAATTAAGTTTAAATTATTTACATAGGAAACATGCTAGGAGATGGGACTTCACAAAATCTGCAGCCTACCTCCAGCACCAAGATGACGACCTGGAGTGCAGTCCATAAGCCGTCGCTGCCTCGGGTCACAAGAAGCCTATGTTCCCGACATCACGGGAGCCCCTATGCCTGGCCAGAAGCTCCATCTCTATCCTCTGTGCAGTGACAGATCTTCCTGGTGCAGGGAGGATGGCTGAAGGCTAACCCTTCAGGTGCTGTCCCCTCTCTCCCCTGTTAACCCTTCTGCTGCTGTCATGTCGCTCTTACCCAATGTTAGCTCTTTAAGATGTGGTCCCACCCATTAACCTTTCCATGGTCCCTTAATCCAGTTTCTTTTTATCCAATAAATCGAACAGTTGGCCAACTAACCATTGTTTTACAATTAATTGTTAGCTGCAGCCCTAATAAAAAACTACAGATGATGGCAAAAAAAAAAGTGCCCTCAAACCAACAGGTATACCTAAAAAGTTATAGGGGTCATAAAAGGAACACTTTAAAAGGAAACTGGCAAGAGGGTAAAGCGCACCAAGCTGACCCTCTTTCCAACAAGGTATCACTCACTCAAATCCCTTCAGCCATTGTGGAGTTACTAAACAAAATGTAAATGTTATTGAACCCCTTAAGGGTCAGGTAAATTTTCATTTTTGCTGTTTAGTTTTTTCCTCCTTGCTTTCAATATTCATCTACACACTCATTTAAAAGGCTTGTTTCTTACAGGACCAATTGTACTTTGTAATGACACCTTTCATTTTTCCAAAACATTCCATTCATGTCAAACTGAATTGTTGGGTTGTTTCTATTTTTTGTAATTTTTTTATCTTTTTCTTTTTTTATTGCCATTTTTAAGCTAACAACCCAAACACAGAAATACTAAGGGTTTTTAATACTGTATAATAAAGAAGTGGAGAATTCTAAATAAAAATCTGCTTGAAAATCTGTTTCTGAAATCTTTTCTCATTTGTGATTTTACAATAGAAGACAACAACAGCAGTAATTTAATGAGTAAATTAAGTGAAAAATGGCATGTTACTATTTTCACGTTAAAATATCCTTGGGGGAAATTATCATTGGTTTTACCCTGCTTTTTGGTGGTAAATTATAGCTAAAATGTGCGCAAATGATGAGCAACTTTGCTAGTGATGCACTTCTTTGATAAGTGTAGGGACAAGATATGCACAGGCAAACTGGCATAAAATAACTTTATTTACACAATGATACGTTTTTGAGGGAAATTGGGGTGGAATTAAATTTTTCCTGCAAAACCCATTTAATAAGACTATTGTTACACACATGCTTCTGGTCAATGTACATTTGGTAGAGTGGTAGGTTACAACACTAAATCCGACTCGTAGAGACCTGCTTTAATCTGTTTTAATAACTTACTTGCTTTTCTTGGTACCAACTGATTGCCTGGTTGAACACTTCTATAGCACTGTCAATATCTTCATCATGGCTGTGCATAGTCACCAGTGCCGATACCTGCAGGAAGAAAAATTGCTCTATATAAAAATGCAAAAAACAAAAGCTACAGTTGGGATCCTAGATTAATGTATACTTAAGACTAATAGGTTTTTTCTAAATATAGACATGTATAACTTCTAAAACTTTCAAACATCTTCGAATATGGGGCATACATAAAAATAGTAGTGCAAGCTGTGCGCCACCACCTGCTCACAGTCATACACCTGGCATCATTCTCACAACGTCCTCTATACAATTTTTTTTAGGTATGATTAAATATGATGCACAATGTAACCACTATATATTTTTATGCATGTAATGAGAACCAGAACTGCCCGCAGCATCACATAGATGCAAGGAGCAGGTGTTTCATCGAAATCATAGTTCAAATAAGTAAAGAAAGATGTGTCACTCAGGGCTGGTAGGATGGAGAGCAGTCACAGAGAAACACCCTATTGACTAGTTACCCAAGTCCCAGCGGCTACCCTGTGACCTGCTGGCCCCGAGTGCCACATTTATTCCCATATATTGACAGAGAATGACACGTCACTCAAAGCTGGGCAGAAAGCAGCCTTGTAGACCACCACCCTTATTACTACTTACCCTCCCAGCTTTAGTTTTTTTCTGTCTGTGGTTTGGGCAGCATAAAACAGGTGACATGTTTTCTTTAAAATGTTTTTCTGGATTATTGATGGTCAATCCCTAGGTTAGGCTATTAGTATATGACCAGTGGGGTCCTACTCCTGGCACCCCTGGCAACCCTAAGCTGAATAATTACCAGACAAAGCAGAGGACATTTTATAGTGGTTGTGCCTTGTACAGCAGATTACTGCAGTTTAGTCTCATCGAGCTACATGTAGTACCAGGCACAGCCACTAAAGATGTACAGAGCTGTCTGGTTTGCAGAAGCTGTAGCACTCTCCAAATGTTACATCACCTTCAATTAGCCGATACGCTTAGGTGATTTGAGTCTGATCCCCACTGATCTGATCAACAGCCCGTCCCAAGGACAGTCCATTAATATCTACGTTTTGAAAACTCTTAAGACGGCCAACTGGCATAAATATAATGATAACTCTACCCCATACTGGTCCAAATCTGTTATTACATGAGAAGAATCTAAAGCTACCATCAGTTGAAGCTCAGTGCTTCAACTTCAATTATACAACTATCATGGAATTCAAAGGAAGCTGTAAAAATCTATAAGCAGTGAGCTCCCACCACCCCACTGCTGGTTGAAGGCAAATGCAGTAGTTCTACACTGTGTTGAAAGGGTATTCGGGCATAAAAAGGTTTTTCTATTTTGCTAGGCATGTTGGTAAATCATACTGACCTAGCCTGGTCCAGCTCCTGTTCCAAGGACTTTTGGTCCCCTGCAGTTTAGCTTACCTTCCTGCTTCTGAGAGCCTGAGAAGGACCGTCCTGCTCTGACAATCACTGGCTGCAGAATGTCCTGTCTTGGGCCAGCAATTGGCTGAGTGGGCAGATCCTGCTCCGACACCTTGTATTGTAAGCATAAATAAGAGCAGTGGAGGACCAATAGTGCCTGGAAGAGGAGTTAACACAGTAGTTAATTATCACTATTTCTTTTACATTTTGGCATACAATTAAATGTAGCTGTTCTTTCTGCTGGTATTGCATTTCAATTGAATAGATCTCAGCAGTTCATGTCTAATGTAGCTCCCAACCTTTTAATTTTAGGATTTGCTGGCATTTAGGACTAATCAATTAGGACTAATGCTGGATCACAGGATATGCTGGCATTTTTGTACATGTGGATCAGACATTACCATGCTCTTAAAAAAAAAAACATTCTGCTAATAGGAGGAGAGTTGGATATAATAAAGATATTGTAGACAACATTCATCAATTCTCATTAATGTGCTCACCCTCTCAGTTGTTAGGCCAGTTCCAGACCATCGGAATATAGGCTGTATTGACACATTGAGGTTTTTATTTTTTTTTTATTGCAATTATTGCAGCCAGGAATTGATCTGAAAACAGAAGATGTCTCAGTCTTACCTTTATACATGTCCTCCAATTAATAATCTGTTCCTGGCTTTGTATTTATTAACTGCAATTAAAAACCTTAATGTGTGAACACACACATAGCCATTTTTCTTATTCGACCAGCTGTCGGGCCAGTATAATGCTTTTCTGAACCTGGCTTAATCTGTAATGTGCATGTGCAAACTAAAACATTGTAGAACTCACCATGCCAGGTCTGTGCTCCAGTTCCTTAATCGTTTTCATGATCATGCAGGCCTTGGTTACATTACCTGAAAACAATTAATAATGCAGATTATACTTAAATGGGCAATCTCATTAAAACTAATTTTTGCTATTGCACTCCTTATGGAAAATAAAAAGTATTTCTAATATCATTTCTTTTAAACAAAGTTTTCTATGAACAAATACATTTTAATAAACATTTTTTTCAAACAAAATATATTAGAAATATTTTTTTAATTTACCATAAGGTGTGCAATAGCAAAAATTAGTTTTAATGAGAGTGACCAAGCATTAAATATAAAAAAGGAAATTTTTTGTAATCACCGTAAAATCACTTTCTCGCAAACTGATGGGGTATATGCTCTTGCCACTAGGAGGCGCTGACACTAGGAAAAAAAAGTTGGCTTCTCCCTGGCAGGATATACCCGTCCACTGGAAGTGAGGTAATCCGTTTTGTCACAAAGCAGTAGGAGAAGCCAACAAAAATATGTCTGAAGGACCCTAGAAAAGAATCCCAGATAAAAAAAAAAAAAAAGAAAAAAGAAAAAAACGGAAAGTAATATCTGGACAAAAAAAAAAAAATGAAGAAATGGGTGGGTGCGGTGTCCCCCAATGAAGGCTACGAGAAAGAGATTTTACGGCAAGTACAAAAAAAAAAAAATCTCCTTTTCTCGGTCGCTCTTCATTGGGGACACCTATACTGATGGGAGGTACCAAGCAGTCCCCTAGGGTGGGAAGAACAGCCACTAGCGGAAAGGGGATCAGTCCAGAGACAGAACCCACTCGTCTGTAAGGCCTGCGGTCCATGGATAGACTCGGATGCCAAAGGAAGGGACCGTGCTTCGCAGAGACTATAAACCCACGTCACAGAGAGACAAGAAAAAGGTTGACTAGGAAGCCTGATGGGCCATCCTGGAAGGAAGTAGGAAAACAACTCCAAGGAACACAGATCCAGACAGGCTGGAAAAATAAAAATGGAAAAGGGTTAACAAGAGAGCCCCATCCAGAGTCAACCGATTCAAGAGAACATGGCGAAAAAATGCCAGGGAGAGCAGTGGACACCAGGACAGAAGGCGAGCACAGAAGGTGGAGACCAAAAAAACACTGGAAAAAAAAAAAAAAAAAAAAAAAAGCAACCGGCTCAAGAGAGGCTTGGTACAGAGGATCGATGAACTGAACATCTGCAGACCAGCAAAATAGCTGGTGTAATCCGGACGACCAGAACGCCCCCCATCTTGAGAGAACATGGACCCCGATGGAGGAGACGAAAGGTAACGGCCATAAAAAAGGAGCAGAACATCCAGAAAAGGGGCATCCTGGGACACTGGAATGATAGGCCCGGAAAATGGAGGTTCCTGGGTCACCTGGAAGAATAAACTGCCAAAAAAGGAGCAGAAGACCCTGAAAAGGAGCATCCTGGAACACCAGAGTGGCCAATATGGGAGGTTCCCGAGTCTCCTGGAAGACTTACACCTGAAGGGTAAGGAAACCCAACGTCCACGAAACGCTCCGGGTGACAAACGTCCGTAGTGCGGCACAGAGAGACCAACCTATAAATGGGAACGCAGAGAAGTCTGGGCAGGATCGCTACACATGCCCTCGACCTCAACAATCCCTAAGGCCCAAGACTCAGGAGGGTCAACCTAGAAAAAAAAATCCAGCGTCCCAGGATAGTGTCCAAAACAAGAAGACCAACCGGTCCTGCGCCCCAGAGCACACTGAAGCAACAACCCGTCAGGAAGGGAACGGAGGTGGAAACAAAAAGGGAACCTGGCTGGGACACCCATGCTCTGAACACAGTAAGGTTACTCCAGAAGACAGTGGTGTCAGTGTAGTGCAACTGACACCGTCAAGGGAAGGAGGAACACAGCCTACCAGGGAGAGTGTCGAGGGGGAAGGAGAGCAAGGGCAGGACCCAAACGAGAGATAGTGGCTAGACCGGCTGTCTCAAAGCCATACACGATTGAATAAACCCCCCCTACAGAGGAGAGTGCCATGGCTGCATGAACCGCAGTAGATAACCAAGAAACTGGAAGAGAGTCAGGCTGCAATAGTGGGCAGTAAGCACACAGCATTCGGAAGAGCTTTGCACTGTTGGCCTATCAGGGAAAAACAAGGGCCCACCCAGATACCCCACCTATATATTGGGAAGGGAGAGATGGCTCCATCTCGGCAGTAGAAAGTGCCCAGCAAAATAATCCCCCTAGTGGAGGGGAAAACGGGTGGTCGGAATGAAACTCAGGCACTGACCATGCCAAACCCCGATTCCCATAACCCTGTGGAAGGAAAATTGTCAAATGCCCCAGGCACTGTAGGAGCAGGGGAATGCCACCCTACGGCAACGGGACAAAGTACTGGGCGGACCTAGCCCCCAGGAACTCTGAGTGAACATATCGAAGAGCCAAATTGTGTCCCCAGAGGGATCGGAATCCTGGATACTGGCTGGGCAAGATGCAAAGACGTGACTACAAATGCAAGGAAGAAGCACACACACACCCAGCAACCAACAGCATTGAGAGGAACACCCCAACGGGGTGAAAACCTTGGGCCCGATGGGCGCCAATGGAGCCAGTCTGGTCGTGTGTAAGGCAACATAGCAGGCGCCTGAGCCACCCTGCACAGGAATTCAGGAAGATGGAGGCATAGGTGGAGCACTGAACTGGTGACGCCCGACCAGGCTCCATGCCAGAAGAGAGGTGTTCAACCGTCGCAGACCTGTGGACATCAAACTACAGGGAGGCCCGAGGCACACCCCACCGACAGAAGGAAGGTGGGCACTACACGTGCAGAGGGACACGGACATGGAGACCTTGCGATAGTAGTGGGGTACCAAAACTGCAAACACAAAAGAAACCGCAGACATCCAAAAGTCCAGCAGCACGGAAGACAGGCTCAGCATCCAACGGTGTGTCACAACCATGTCCCTAGCAACCAACGTGGAACTCTTAGATAGGGGAACAGAGAGTGCTGCTGTTGCTGTGAAAGGCCATAATCCCTCTTGATTCTGTTAGTTCACGCGGCTCTCTCTCTCTCTCTACTTCCTTTATCTTTTCCCCATTCCCTTTCCTCTTTTTCTCTCCCACTTTCTTTGTCCTCCTATTTTGTCTGGTTTGTCTTCCCTCATGTGTCTGTCTTTGTAGTATGTATCCTCCAACGCCATCAGAACCTTTATTCACGTAACATGTAGTAGAAATATGGCTGTAGCGTGGACTCCTCCTCTTTGCTTATATATAGAGAATTAGTCTATTTGGAGTTACCCCCAATAGCAGCTTGGCGGACCACTGCCGCAACTGGATTGTGGCCTTGCTAAGGAAGTAAGCTGTTGATCTGATATACCACGAACCTGTTGTAATTATGAGCATCTTGTTTAACAACTGATCTGTATTTTCTTATGCTGTGTTATTTTTGATAATTCTATTGTTCATATTTTTCAAAATTGAATAAAGCCTTTTGAAAAGAAAGGCCATGGAACCTGTAGGAAACGTCCACATCCCATTTCCTAATGGTGCCACAGACCCGAATTGCTGCCGCAAATGCAAGAGATGAAGGAGGTATGTGGGACAGGAAACAAGCAGACAGTCTGATTGGTATAACAGGAGCAATGAACCCACAGAGACACACTGTGTGGAACTTCACATGGAAAGAAAGTCACCGGGCTGCAGTCGCGGAAGCGGCAGGAAAGGGAGAGGCGATCTGGTGGATTAGAAACCAGTCTGGCTATATGGCATAGGGACCATGGCCACACCGGGTCCCGCATTCAGAGACACACATTGAAAGCTGCCACCAGCCCTCAGCTATGAGAGCGTCAGGCATATAGAAAAGTATGTGGTAAAGCAGGGAACCCTGTGGACCAGTATGTGGTGCATTGTATAAGGCCCATGAAGAAACCTGGGGTGTCTCACTCTGAACTACACCTCTGCAGTGGGTTACCTGAACGTCCGTTCCCAGAGTGGAAAATGTACGGTAGTTGATCTGACATAGCAGCAAATCATGTAGTCTGGCTGACTGGTAAAGGATTCTTGAACGCACAGGATCACTCCTTCGAAGACTCCCACAGAAAGTGGGTTACCGGAGTGCAGCAGAGCTAACGGGCGACGGACCGTTTGGTGCACATAGCACTTCGTCAGGCCTGACGAAGTGCTACGTGCACCAAACGGTCCGTCGCCTAACTCCTTCCCCCCTGCACACCTGTTCACCTGCTCCCCCGCACTACTGAACCGCTACATCATGCTTCAATAAAGAAGTGGATTTTAAGTGCATCGTAACCCGGTGAGTGCTGCGTCTTTCTTACCTTCTATATGGGAGAATCACTATAATAAATACAATTCTAATATTTTATTGCACATATAATTATCCAAGACAACACATCTTCAATGCATAATGCTAAAAACATAGGAGACATTTAAAATCATTAAAATCTGCTCACTAGGAGCATAGGTAAAGAAAAATATTTATAAAGGTGCCGTAAAACTTAGCATTTATGTATATAGCTAGATAAAATTCACCACAATATTTGTGCAATATAATGATACTATCACCAAATCATAATTAAAGAAAATTACTATATGTATCCTATTTATGATGATCGCCTGGTATGTTTAAGCGAACCATTCACAATACATATCTGATTGCATTAAGTATGCGTAAAGATAACCCTAAATACACCCAATCCACTAGGAGCATAGCACAACCCTGGAGAGGGTCCATGACCCCCCTCCCTCAGGAAATGACCTCCTCCTCAATGACACACTGTATACCTGTTACCAGTATTGGGATAACAATATGATGATTAATATGTCCCTATGCCCATTTAACAATAGCCACTCTATAAATAAATAATACCAATGACACAATACATAAATACAATAAATAAGATACTTAGGCAAGAGACAACGATGGAAATCCAAACTGGTGGAAATAATTGAGGTATGCAATGGACGGGGTCACACTGGAACCCCACGCGTTCCGTTGGCGAGTGGATATTGTTATGATATGGGCATAGGGACATTAATCATCATATTGTTATACCAATACTGGTAGCAAATCTACAGTGTGTCATCGAGAACGGGTTCATTTCCTGAGGGAGGGGGGGATCATGGCCCCTCTCCAGGGTTGTGCTAAGCTCCTAGTGAGCAGATTTTAAATGTCTCCTATGTTCTTAGCATTATGCATTAAAGATGTGTTGTCTTGGATAATTATACATGCAATAAAAAATTTTAATTGTATTTAAAGGGGTACTCCGGTGAAAATGTTTTTTTTTTTTTTTAAATCAACTGGTGCCAGAAAGTTAAACAGATTTGTAAATTATTTCTATTAAAAAATCTTAATCCTTCCTGTACTTATTAGCTGCTGAATACTACAGCGGAAATTCTTTTCTTTTTGAAACACAGAGCTCTCTGCTGACATCATGAGCACAGTGCTCTCTACTGACATCTGTTCATTTTAGGAACTGTCCAGAGCAGGATATGTTTGCTATGGGGATTTTCTCCTACTCTGGACAGTTCCTAAAATGGACAGAGATGTCAGTACCCCTTTAGTATAGTGGTGTGCACTTTTTTCAGTGTTTGCCTATTCTTGTAGTGTACATACTCAGTCAGCAATAGGCCACGCTGCATCACACCAGGCTAAGATAGCGGGGTGAGCAGGGGCAGTGGGGCACATGGACCCAGAGTAAAACCTCCAGGCGCTGGCCATTGGCAATAAGGGGTTGACGGCCCATACTCTTATGTTCCGTGCCCCTTTATCACATATGGGGGAACAGGTAGCGCCATGCTCCTGAAAAAGGGAAACAAAAGGGAGATAAAAACTAAACAGCCCTTACTAGAAAATAAAATAAAAAAAGACCAGATCTGGGGAGCTCCTGTTGACACTAGCTAAAACTAATTACCTCACTTCCAGTGGGCAGATATATCCTGCCAGGGAGGAGCCAACTTTTTTTTCCCCTAGTGGCAAGAGCATATACCCCATCAGTATAGGTGTCCCCCAATGAAGAGCGACCGAGAAAGATAGTTTAATTATTTCTTTGTGTTAAAGAATCAACTTACCCTGTGCGAGTTTTAGCTGTGCCATGGTTAGTTTAATCTGAGATGCATGGTCTGGATTCTGATCAGCAAACTCCTATGAGAAATGAAGTATTTTTTATATTCTAATTATTCTAAACAGATTCAACCAGACAACTGGAGCAACAATATCTTTAATTTTAGCAGGAACAGTGGGGGAAGCAACTTGTTAAACAGTATTGATAAAAATACCCAACATGTTTGTATAGCTCCTATGCACCCAGGAAATTGAACATGTGTCATATATATTGTAAGTGTGTTGACCTACAGATTCTACATAACTCTCTTTATAAATTTTATGTATAGCATAATAAAAAGTGCTGTTGTAAATCTTTTTCTAGACTGATGTCTTGATAGGACATGGTAATCCCATTAGAGCATACACACACAAAGTGCTTGGAGAAAGTCTGCACATGCACCGTGTCTCCATAGTAAGACTAAAACCGTGTGTAATCGCAATTCCTATTAACCTAATACAATGGCCCTGATTTACTAAGAGTGGAGTTTTTTTGTGGGTTTTGTTTCCCCGACAGGTATTTTTCCATGTTATTTAATAATGTTTCCCTACATTTTGCTTTTTTAACAACTGCTCTGAGCTGTGGGGTTTTCATAGCTCAAATCCACCACATTTGCTGTGGAAACATTAGTAAATACGTTGTGATTTTTCGAAAACGTCAGGAATACGCCCCTTTTCGGCAGCCAGATCGCTTCTTTCATTTTTGAAAAGACCTCGGAAAAATAAAAGAAGCGATCCGATTGGTTGCTATGGGCATCTGGTCAACATCTCCTAAGCACAGGTCTTGATGAATCTCCCCCAATATTACAAAATCTCCTGTTACTTGAATAAAGGCCAACATTATAATTTGATATCCCTGCATCACTGTTTATAACCATGACATTATCATCCATTATATTCCTTGTTCCATTTTACCAATAGTTAACAAGTTGGCCCCAATATAAAAAAAAAATTGCCCACCTGACATAACTGTTCTGCAGTCACATGACATGACGAAAACAATAACTGTAAAAACCTGTATTTGGAAACACTTTCACCCCCCCCACTATCTTCCATACATAACTAGGACTAAAATGGCATGCGGATTTCTGCCACATAACCACTGTAATGGCTTAATATGAAGACAGAAGTAGGTATACCTGTAGCAGGTCTATAGCTTTTGCATGCTGTTTCTCACGACATAGTTGGGCAGCCTGAATAAGAACAGGAAGAAGATTCTCAGGATTCTGCGCCTGTAAACTGCTGGACAGCTTCCGACACTGCTCTGCCTGGAAAAAAATATTTCAGTTATTTAGATGTCTCTAGGAAAACACTAGAAATACAAAATGGAAACATTTCATTCTGGAACTATATTATAATGCTGCTTACCTGATTTGTATACATAGAGAGCAAAGCCTTGTTAAATTCTATGGCCTGAAGTTGTCCCTTAGCCAGCTTATGTTCTACTCCTTCAGCATTGGCAAGCTTCACTTTCTTCTTTGAATCAAACACATTTTGATCCTAAATAAAACAGAGGAATACAACATACTACGTTTAATGCCAAAAGGGTTTAGCCAAATATTTGAAAGACTATGGACACCTCTAAAAAGCCGCCTTTCTCCATTTTTGATTTCTACTTATTATGGTGCAAACACATGAATTGAGATTTATCAAAACATGTGCAGAGGAGAAGTGGTGTAGTTGCCGATAGCAACCTATCAGATTGCTTCTCTAGTTTACAAAAAGGCCTCTGAAAAATGTGGTGCTGTTTTTGGAATAAAATCTGTTTTGCTACTGCTGTCAAAGAGCATGCCTAGAACACTTTATTACAGTGACCCCTCGACCTACGATGGCCCCGACATACGATCATTTCAACATACGATGGTCTCTCAGAGGCCATCGCATGTTGAAGGCAGCATCAACATACGATGCTTTTGTATGTCGGGGCCATCGCATAAACGGCTATCCGGCAGCGCTGACTGCTTCAGCTGCCACCGGATAGCCGTTTATGGTGCCCCGTGTGGTCCGCTGACGATCACTTACCTGTCCTCGGGGCTCTGGCGCGTCCTCTTCGGGATCCCCTGCATCATCGGCGCTCCCCATCGTCATCATCACGTCGCTGCGCACGCCGTCCCGTCATCCAATAGGAGCGGCGTGCGTAGCGACGTGATGGCAGCGACAGAGAGCGAGGATCCCGGTGAAGCAGTGGCCATGCCGGAGCATCGGGGACACCCCAGGGAGGCGGCAACAGCGACGGAAGGCGACATCCAGGGCAGTGGTGACGGTCCGGAGCGGCGGGGACAGGTGAGTACAACCTCCAATACCAGTGGTCTTCAACCTGCGGACCTCCAGATGTTGCAAAACTACAACTCCCAGCATGCCCGGACAGCCGTTGGCTGTCCGGGCATGCTGGGTGTTGTAGTTTTGCAACATCTGAAGGTCCGCAGGTAGTAGACCACTGTCCTATACTTTACATTGCACGGATCCCTCAACATACGATGGTCCATTTGGAACGGATTACCATCGTATGTTGAGGGACCACTGTATAGAATTCAGTAAGCTCCAGATTACAGGGTTCTAAAATTTAATTGGAAGCTGTGAAGCATATATATAAATGCTGATAACAGCAGCTCAAATAAGATGACCGCCGTCAAAACGTATAGAAAAATTTTGAATAAAAAAAACGTATTGATAAATTTATATATCCATCTCATGGCGAGAGAGAAAACAAACAAACAAACAAAAAAAAAACAGGCATACAAACCTTGTTAATCGTTATTGTATTATTCGCCACAACAGCCAAGAGACCAACATCAGTGGGCCTGTAGGAAGAGAGACCATTAAGCAAACTATTGGCACAAGTATAAGAAGAAGACCAATCATTACTTCTATCCTTACTTTAGTTTGATGATCTGATTGTAAAGCTGGAGTGCATCATCTATGGAGCCTTGGAGCTGCATGACATATGCCATCTGACCATGAATTATTGCCAATTCAGCATCTATATCTTCTTCAGTCAAATCCTGAAAATATCACAAGTCATTAAAGAATTTAACCAAGCCATCTTGTGATCCATTATTATCTCTAAAAAGGTCATAAGCTACAGATGATTATACTCACTGTGTCTTCTGAAATGGACTGTCTGCAGAGATCTTAAAAAGACAAAAACAATAATAGCAAGTGAATACACATTTATGACCCTGCCATAATCACAAAACTATTATTAACAATAAATAAAAATGAATATGGAAATGAGTGAACTCTGCTCTGAAGCTGCCACCATGTTCCTTAACAGGGAACTCTAGTTTATAACATGATATTACAGGGATCAGACCACTGGGACCCCAAGATCTCCTGTCTAAACTTGTGTGTTTAGAACACCAGCTCTCCTCTTGCTCAGAGTGGCCGTGGTCAACACGCCCCTTCCATGCATCTCTATGGGAGAGCCGGAGATACTGCGCTCATAGAGATGCATGGAGGGGACGTGTTGACCAGAGCTTCGAGCGGTGGTCGACAGTCTCCTTGGACGGAGTGGAGATTGTTCCGTGCACGAGATCGCTGGGATCCCCAGTGGTTGGACCCCCCGCGATGACTTATCCCATATCCTGTGCAGGTTATGTACTGGAGTTCCCCTTTAAAGCAATCATCATGCCAAGCTTCCTGATCTTATACTCCCACAGTCCCTGTCTGCAAAGTTTGAAAACTGACCAGATGTCAATTATCTCACAAGTTTAGGAAAACCTCAACAGTCTAAGCTGAAGGTAAAAACTAGGGGTAGGGTTATTTTCTGTAGACGTGTATAGCCAGTGCAAGGCCACCACTCACATCTTGTTTGTGCTCTACGCCCCCAATAGTTAGGATAACGGCAATAAAGGCCATATACTGAGGAGGGCAATTTTTATTGGTAAAATGGTGCAACTTAAAAGTTTGCAACTTAAATGGTGCAACTTAAAAGTTTCGAATCCGGACCGGATTCTTCGTCAGGCAGAAGAATCCGGTCCGGATTCAAAACTTTTAAGTTGCACCATTTTACCAATAAAAATTGCATTTTTATACGTTTGGGCTATTTTCTTCAATCCCTAAGGAAGGCGCCACCCGGATTGTCGACATTTTTTATCAATTTTTCAACCGGACTGAAGAGTCACGGGGAAAGGATGCCGAGGCTGCCACCTATCATCGGCTCAGCGAGTCTATATGCCATCAAAGGTGTTGCACTGAGAGTGCAACACCACACGGTAAGGTGTATTATTTTTATCCGCCTTACTGCTATACCCCGCAATATTTCACTAGGAGCGCACCTCTCTTCATTTTACTTCATATACTGAGGAGGGCCCACTTACTAAAGAACAATGTTTGATCCGCTTAAGTAAAATGGCCTGCCAAGGTATAGGTCAACATACCCCTTTTTGCTGGTATCCCAAAACATACTGGCAAAAAAAACAGGATGTTAATGGGGCATAATAGAGGCAGTACACAATGGTGTGCCATTTGAACCATCATTTATAATTCATAATTCTTTTGACATAATGGAGGCCTTCTACATAATTAGGCCCCAGTGTCAAAAATATTCCCAGACAACAGAGCAGTAATGCTTTAGGGTAGGGTCACACATTGCACATACGCATGGAAATATGCTGCATATACTTCCATTAGCAAACACACAGGGCATTCCTACGGCAGCCCTGTGTGTGCAGTTATGTTTGGAGGTTGGCCCGTGCATCACAGTCACACCAGTACACCTGAAGCAGGTTTAGGCAGGTCAGCACTGTGTAAATAGGTGCCAGGGATGGGTAATCCAATGAAAGGAAGAAGATCCCGGCACTCAAATGATGCTTGAAGTTTTTTGTTTATTTCATAAACAGAACGAACATAAAACGCAGCATGCGTTCCGGCTTCACAAAAGGCTGTTGTGAAGCCGGAACGTGTGATGCGTTTTATGTTCGTTCTGTTTATGAAATAAATGAAAAACTTCAAGCATCACTTGAGTGCCGGGATCTTCTTCCTTTCATTGCCTCCAAACCTAACTGCGTGCACATAGGTTCCTGCCACCAAAACAGCCCAAATCAATTGCAAACATTTCTGCTAAAAATGTGGCCACTCTCTCAAGTAGCAAGACCTAGCAGATAAAATAAGTCAGAACTGGTGTTCTGCAGGAGGAAAAAGTGAACTTACTTTCAGCTTCCTGCAGTTTTTTCATTGCTTCACTCAGCCGCCCCTGTCCAATCAAGCTACAGGCAGCATTGTAGCAAAGTTCATAAGTTGTCTCCTGCAAACCGAGTTTTTCCTATAAAAGAATACAGGAAAAATTATTAATGGATTTGACCTGACAGATTCGTTTTTATTTACTAGTCAGCAACAACAATAATATTAAATTAACACTCCTGGAAAAATGTATATTTTAAAAGGAAAATGTATATCCTAAAAGTTACTTGGGACTGCATTATAGGCGTTAATACAGTTTTCCTACAGTGTCTTGCAAGGTGGTTTCACTTACCCAAAATGCCTGAAATAACATGTGCTAAAAGCAAATTGACCCCAAGTAGTCATCCGGGCCTGGAGCAGGATGCAACCAGTCACAGCAGGAGTAATTGATAGGCAAAGAGGCTGCTACTCCACTTGCTGCTGGGAAGTGACTAAATGTGACCGCCTCCTGGCCCGATGACTACTTGGAGTTAATTTGTGTATGGTGCGTGGGTCCAAATAACCATCATTTCTGGCATTTTGGATAACAAACTAGACTACAAGACACTGTAGGGAAGCTTGTAATAATAATGCGGTCCCAGTTACTACTTACACTAACTTCTTTTGCTGACAGTTTGCTGTTAAATGAAGACACTTACAGGCTGTGTCTTTGACCAAAGACTCATAGCCGCCACCACTGCAGACAGGTTTGTTTGTCTTTCTTCATCATAATCATCTTGTGAGTTTCGAATAAGATCACGATAGACAGACAGGCATTCTTCATATCGTTCCAACCTATAAAGCTTAAGGTAAGGAAAGAAAAGCCAAAAGAAAATTAAAGTTGCTTCCCTATTGTCAGGACACTTATATACCCATGTGTACACAGTTGTTTTGGGGTTCTTCCTGAAATTAAAGCTGGTCTTCACCTCAACACATCTTCCAAATATAAAGCTTTACAAGGTTTTCTGTATTGAAACGTTCCACTATGTAATAGAAATATTAAGAAACCCCTGTTAATGCTGAACCAAGATGGATGATACTACTATTACACTGTGCTTGGCTGCTGCATCCAATGGAGTATACTGCAAATCCACAAGGGCAGTTTTGCTCTTATTTTCAGAACAGTGGCACCGAATGGTTGGCTAGTTTGTTTTTTGTTTTGTCCCTCCACTCACTGTAATGTGGTAGTATTGACACAAAGTAGGACAACTCCTTTACAAAATTATGCAAGCACTATATTTAGTTTGGCGCATGCTCCCGGGTTGGTTGAGGGCGGATGCGCTGGGGGTAGCTCATGCTGAATATTGGGAGCATAATGCTTCTCATGCTGATCCCTTAGTTCAGTGGCATGCGTATAAGGCCACAATACGGGTTGCTTTTATAGCGGGTGTGACAGGTCAGCAGAAGCTTAGGTCAGCTATGGAGGTGGGGCTGCAGGCAGAGGTGAGCGCTTTGAAAGCGAAGTGTGTCAGGGATCCCTCCCCAGATTATTAGAGGGCGTGGGCTAGGGCACAGAGGTCTTTTTGAGTTTGGGGACAAGAATGGGAAGTTGCTGGCTTATTTTGCGAGAGCTAATAGGCTGGCCACCTCTATTCCGTATCAGGGGTGGTGATGGGGCTGTGGTATCGGACCTTCAAATGATTAACTCCGTCTTTAGAGACTTCTATGCCTCTTTATATTCTTCTCCTGTTCAGCCCTGTCAGGGGGAGATCCTGTTTTTCCTACAACACTTGTCCCCTCCAATGCTTAGTTGGCGCAGGCAGAGGCATTAGATTGTCCTTTTACAGTTGAAGAGGTGAGCCAGGCTATTCGTGACCTTCCTACTGGACCCTCGGCCTAGATGGGATGATCAGTGACTGGTACGGGATGAGTGAGGAAAGGTTGGTCCCTATTCTCCTTAGATTTTTTTTTTTTTTTTAACTCAATAGCTATCGAGGACTCTCTTCCAGACTATAAGGGAGGCGTTGATTGTAGTACTCCCAAAGCCTGGTAAGGATCCGTTGCTACCTGATTCTTATAGACCTATTTCCCTTCTTAACGTTGATATAAAAATTTTAGCTAGAGTACTGTCTACAAATCCTCTGATTCTGTAGTATGCTCCTATCTCTGGGAGCCCTTAGGTTCGGTCCTCGTTTCTGTACTTGGGTCCGCCTGCTATACGATAACCCTAGAGCCCGCATTCGCAGTAATCTTGATGTATCTGCACCCGTTCCCCTAGGCCGTGGGACAATACAGGGATGTCCGCTGTCCCCTTTCCTATTTGCACTTGCGGTAGAGCCTTTAGCAGCAGCCATACGTATGGATCCCACTATATGTGTGTTATTCCCAGGGGTTCTATTGTTGAAAAAGTATCCTTGTATGCTGATGATACTTTATTGTACTTGGCGGATGCTTCTCCCCTGTCTTTAATTGACCTACTTGACCGATTTGGCTCGATTTCGGGCTTGCGGGTCAACTGGGCTAAGTCTTCCATGATGGCGCTTGCTCCTGGGGTTCCCCTTTCTCTCTGCTCTCCCAGTGGGTTTGCAGGTGGTTCCTCGCTTTAGATATCTGGGGGTGGAGGTTACTGCTTCCCTAGCGGAGTATATTTCCCTGAATTTGGGATCACTTTTGAGCTCTACTGTGGAACCGCTGAATGCCTGGTCCTCGCTCCCCTTGTCCCTAGCTGGCAGGATTAACATATTTAAAATGATTTACCTTCCTAAGTTTCTTTATTTGTTCCTTTAAGTTCCCTTTTATTCCTCCTAAGAAATATTTTAGTACACTGTGTGGTGCTCTGGGATCCTTCTATTGGCAGGGAAAGCCTCCCAGACTTGGTCAGGCTCTCCTCCAAAATTGTCCCCCATACTGCCGGCAGTAAAAAAATAGAGATGTACATACCTTCATCCGCTCCCTCGGGGCCTCTGGTAACCGGCTCCGGTCTCCGCCGCGATCCTCTTCCTGGTTGCTGGTGGTTGGCGAGTCATACTGCGCTCAGCCAATCACCGGCCACAGTGAAGTCCCGGCTCGGCCGGTGATAGGCTGAGCGGCAGTGTGACGTTTTTGGGCCCCGGCAGCAGGTGCCGGTGTAGTGAAGAATTTTGTGTCCTGAAGCTTTCTCACACTGCCGCTCAGCCTATCGCCGGCCAAGTCGGGACTTCACTGCGGCAGGTGATTGGCCGAGTGCAGTATGACTTGCCGACCACCAGCAACCAGGAACAGGATTGCGGCAGAGACCGGAGCCGGTTACTGGAGGCCCCGGGGGAGCGGAGGAAGGTATGTACATCTTTATTTTTTTTACTGTCGGCAGTATGGGGGACAATTTTTATATTATGGAGTTCTCCTTTAAAAATGTGTTTGCATTAAAATATAAGCATTGATAATGATGCATAAGTTTAAATGCAAAAACTATAAATATTTGATTTTCCTATACTAGCAATGAGTAGTGTAATAAAAACTAAGAATATATCAGGCATGGTTAGCAGAAGCACTGTAAATAAAAACAATACAAACTAAATAAATAAAATGAAAAAACATTAACAGTGATATTCTAGTGATGAATACACCAAATTAAAAGTAAGTCTATCCATATTTTCTGTGTTTCAAGTTAATTCACTGCTCAAAAAAATAAAGGAAAAACTTAAACAACACAATGTAACTCCAAGTCAATCACACTTCTGTGAAATCACACTGTCCACTCAGGAAAAAATACTGATTGACAATCAATTTCACATGCTGTTGTGCAAATGGAACAGACAACAGGTGGAAATTATAGGCAATTATAAAGACACCCTCAATAAAGGAGCGGTTCTGCAGGTAGTGACCACAGACCACTTCTCAGTTCCTATGCTTCCTGGATGATGTTTTGGTCACTTTTGAATGCTGGCAGTGCTTTCACTCTAGTGGTAGCATGAGACTGAGTCTACAACCCACACAAGTGGCTCAGGTAGTGCAGCTCATCCAGGATGGCACATCAATGCGAGCTGTGGAAAGGTTTGCTGTGTCTATCAGCGTAGTGTCCAGAGCATGGAGGCGCTATCAGGAGACAGGCCAGTACATCAGGAGATGTGGAGAAGGCCATAGGAGGGCAACAACCCAGCAGCAGAACCGCTACCTTCGCCTTTGTGCAACGAGGAGCACTGCCAGAGCGCTGCAAAATGACCTCCAGCAGGCCACAAATGTGCATGTGTCCACTCAATCAGAAACAGACTCCATGAGGGTGGTATGAGGGCCTGACGTCCACATGTGGGGGGTTGTGCTTACAGTCCAACACAGTGCAGAATGTTTGGCATTTGCCAGAGAACACCAAGATTGGCAAATTCACCACTGACGCCCTGTGCTCTTCACAGATGAAAGCAGGTTCACACTGAGCACATATGACAGACATGACAGAGTCTGGAGACGCCGTGGAGAATGTTCTGCTGCCTGCAACATCCTCCAGCATGACCGGTTTGGAGGTGGGTCAGTAATGGTGTGGAGTGGCAATTCTTTGGGGGGCCGCACAGCCCTCCATGTGCTTGCCAGAGGTAGCCTGACTGCCATTAGGTACCGAGATGAGATCCTCAGACCCCTTGCGAGACCATATGCTGGTGTGGTTGGCCCTGGGTTCCTCCTAATGCAAGACCTCATGTGGCTGGAGTGTGTCAGCAGTTCCTGCAAGAGGAAGGCATTTATGCTATGGACTGGCCCGCCCGTTCCCCAGACCGGAATCCGATTGAGCACATCTGGGACATCATGTCTAGGTCTGGGAGGACAACCCTCAGGAGACCATCAGCCACCTCATCAGGAGCATGCCCAGGCATTGTAGGGAGGTCATACGGGCACGTGGAGGGGACACACACTACTGAGCATCATTTTGACTTGTTTTAAGGACATTACATCAAAGCTGGATCAGCCTGTAGTGTGGTTTTCCACTTTGATTTTGAGTGTGACTCCATATCCAGACCCCCATGGGTTGATACATTTGATTTCCATTGATAATTTTTGTGTGATTTTGTTGTTAGCACATTCAACTATGTAAAGACAAAAGTATTTCATAAGATTAGTTCATTCATTCAGATCTAGGATGTCTTATTATAGTGTTACCTTTTTTTTTTTTTTGAGCAGTGTACAAGGTGAGTTTTGAAAAGAAATGCTTTCTCCAAGTACTGATAACTTAAACTTACCACTTGTCCCTGAAGTTCACTTAGTTTTTCTGTTTTCTGAGGGGCAGTTTCTATTGTTTTCAAAGCATTTTCAATTTTATTTAGCCTGTATTCACAGTATGCCTTTTCAAACGCTATGACATCACTATAGAAAAACAGGAGAGAAAAAAAAAAAATGTAAACATGTAGGAAAAAAAAACTGGTGCCAGAAAGTTAAACAGATTTGTAAATCACTTCTATTAAAAAATCTTAATCCTTCCAGTACTTTTTAGGGGCTGTATACTAAAAGAGAAATCCAAAAAAGAAATGCATTTCCTCTGATGTCATGACCACAGTGAGGTTTCCACTGGAGTACCCCTTTAATGGGGAGATCTGGAGAGAGCAGCTAAATTTAACAGATGATCTAGGGGAAGTAGAACCCTCACCCACCATGCTCTTAACATAATCTGTAAAAACATTTATGGTGGTCCCCCAAATTACATTAGTTGCTTATAGCACGACCATTGCATCTTAAAACCATAACTCTATGGAAACCTGACACAATGCAAGATAATCCCATAGGGAAGTGTCCAGCTCCCAGACGATTTTAGATTAAAAGTCCAAAATTTTAATTAGTCCATATAAAAATAAGATGAAAAACAAAACACCCAGTGAGTTAAAACAACGCCGATGCGTTTCAGACCATTAGGTCCTTAGACACTTTCTCTGCACAGGTTTTGATAAATCTTCTCAAATGTGTAACACAGCTGACTTGTTTTCAGTGCCTGACCATTTCTCTAGTCATAAAAATACTGAAAATGGCAGGGGGGCCTTAACTTTTAATTATAGTAAAATCCCTTTCAATGGACACATCACAATGTATCCATTAAGGCAGGGCTTGACAAATATTTGTATGAATCTAGGAGGCAGAAAAAAAAAATTAGGTGCCTGGATGCTGCACATCACGTAGAGTTATGGCATATGATCAGCCATTACGGTCTCCTCATCTATTCCTGTGTCAGTCATTAAAGGGCTGTTCACCCACACTAAAAGATTAAAAATAGAGAACATACAGCATCTGTTGCTGTACAACTAAATCTCCTTAGTGACGACACTCCATTGCTAGACCTAGACCTGCATAAACAACTGGCTCCACTAAAGCCTGGCTATACCTGACTTACGGGTGGAGTGAGGGACTGGGTTCGGATACTGCAACAATACCAGAGCACTCGTGTGGCCGCAGGCTCTCATGCCACTAGAATGTGAGAGTCAAGAAAATGACTATGCATAAGATGGGCAAGCATAGAAAATGGAGGCAGGGAATCAAGGAAAGCTGTGTCTTTCCCCACCTCCAATGTGCACTGAAGAGATTAAGCTGTATAGCAATGGGGTACATGTCTTCAGAATGGCTAAACCAATTTCACTAGGACATAAGCGTTAAGAAATTAAAATATTCATTTCAGAGGCAGGCATAGCGTTGCATATTTGAGGAGGCAGGGAAGCTAGTCATGCCGGCTCCCTGCCTCCATTGCAGTACAGAAATGCTTTAGCAATAGGGGAACAATGGGATAGAACTTTGCAACTACGGGACCAAAAAACTTAAGTTACCCCTCATTTTATTGCTGTTCACGCGCACTATATTGGGTTTCGTGCAGGTTAAACAACTGTTAGGGTATGTTCACACAGTGGAATTGCGCTTAGAAGTTACAGGCTGTTTTTTTTTGGGTTTTTTTTAAACCACATTTTCATTTTTTTTAGTCTTCACTCATTGATGTAAATAGAAAACTGCACTTTTCCTGTATAAGCATTATTGGTGCCTGTGAGAACATGCCTTAATCAGCCCATATGTTAAGAGTGAACACTTAATGGCATATGAACATTCCCTTGGTTATAATATGATTACCAGTTATAGTAATAAACGTCTAATGTTTACCTTGTCAGTATTTTAGAATTGTTGTTCAGTAAAGTCAGAGCTTCCTTAAAGCTTCCGTTCTGAATGAGACAAACCACTTTACAATGTAGTGCTTTCACGTCATCCTTTGCGACCTGCAATACTAAGAACAAAGTATGAAGATGAAAACATGACCACTAAAAATAGAACAATACATATATATGGAGAGAGCCTGTGTCTTCACAACCAATACAGGACCCACTCACCAGGGCTGTGGGGTCTGTAGTCGAAAAGCGACGTATGCGCAGTGATGCCCTGGCTCGGCTGTGCTGGAGATCTCACTGTGACGTGCAGGGTCTCGCAGTATGTAGTGGTTATGTGCTTAGCGTGACTATAATCATTTTTTATGTATGAAGGGCTTGTGATACAAAGTGGGTAGCCATACCAGTGCACCTCAGGGCTAGGGAACACCTAATACTTAGGCAACACTTAATAGGCAGGTTTTATTTTTGGTCCCATTTCTGAAACATATTTAAAAGGGGTAAATACAATTGTAATCACCCGCACTATTTGCCTGTAGCAGCAGGTTAGTACAGGTGATGCTGTTGTCAGATTCTCTTTAAATGGGCTATGTTGGGCTGACCCCTTTCTAAGGGATAATGTCACCACAACAACCTCTTCTGATCACCGGAGGGCTGACTTTTCATATCCCAGGCAAGATGTTATCACTGGGAAAAAGTGTGCAGCAACTGTCTCCAGTTATTTCAGACACAAAACACAGTGGTAATACACATGCCCAACCATAGCTGTATTCAATCAGGGGCTACAGAACCCCTATTCTTGTGAACAGTGAGAGTCCCCATAATCAGACACTTATGGGTTACCCTGTGCCCCTATAGAGCTGGTACTTGTAGTCCACAATGACTCCAGTAACCAATACATCCGAGCACAGTACCCCCTATAGAGCTGGTACTTGTAGTCCACAATCACTCCAGTAACCATTACACTCGAGCACAGTGTCCCCTTTAGAGCTGGTACTTGTAGTCCACAATCACTCCAGTAACCAATAGATCCGAGCACACAGTACCCCTATAGAGCTGGTACTTGTAGTCCACAATCACTGCAGTAACCAATAGATCCGAGCACAGTACCCCTATAGAGCTGGTACTTGTAGCCCACAATCACTCCAGTAACCAATATATCCGAGCACAGTACCCCTATAGAGCTGGTACTTGTAGTCCACAATCACTGCAGTAACCAATACACTCGAGCACACAGTACCCCCTATAGAGCCGGTACTTGTAGTCCACAATCACTCCAGTAACCAATATATCCGAGCACAGTACCCCCTATAGAGCTGGTACTTGTGGTCCACAATCACTCCAGTAACCAATATATCCGAGCACAGTACCCCCTATAGAGCTGGTACTTGTAGTCCACAATCACTGCAGTAACCAATAGATCCGAGCACAGTACCCCTATAGAGCTGGTACTTGTAGTCCACAATCACTCCAGTAACCAATAGATCCGAGCACACAGTACCCCTATAGAGCCGATACTTGTAGCCCACAATCACTCCAGTAACCAATACACTCGAGCACACAGCACCCCCTATAGAGCTGGTACTTGTAGCCCACAATCACTCCAGTAACCAATACACTCGAGCACACAGTACCCCCTATATAGCTGGTACTTGTAGTCCACAATCACTCCAGTAACCAATACACTCGAGCACACAGTACCCCCTATAGAGCTGGTACTTGTAGTCCACAATCACTGCAGTAACCAATACACTCGAGCACACAGTACCCCCTATAGAGCCGATACTTGTAGTCCACAATCACTCCAGTAACCAATACACTCGAGCACACAGTACCCCCTATAGAGCTGGTACTTGTAGCCCACAATCACTCCAGTAACCAATACACTCGAGCACACAGTACCCCCTATATAGCTGGTACTTGTAGTCCACAATCACTGCAGTAACCAATACACTCGAGCACACAGTACCCCCTATAGAGCCGATACTTGTAGTCCACAATCACTCCAGTAACCAATACACTGGAGCACACAGTACCCCCTATAGAGCTGGTACTTGTAGTCCACAATCACTGCAGTAACCAATACACTCGAGCACACAGTACCCCCTATAAAGCTGGTACTTGTAGTCCACAATCACTCCAGTAACCAATAGATCCGAGCACAGTACCCCTATAAAGCTGGTACTTGTAGTCCACAATCACTCCAGTAACCAATAGATCCGAGCACACAGTACCCCTATAGAGCTGGTACTTGTAGTCCACAATCACTCCAGTAACCAATACACTCGAGCACACAGTACCCCTATAGAGCTGGTACTTGTAGTCCACAATTACTCCAGTAACCAATAGATCCGAGCACAGTACCCCTATAGAGCTGGTACTTGTAGTCCACAATCACTCCAGTAACCAATAGATCCGAGCACAGTACCCCTATAGAGCTGGTACTTGTAGTCCACAATCACTCCAGTAACCAATAGATCCGAGCACAGTACCCCTATAGAGCTGGTACTTGTAGTCCACAATCACTCCATTAACCAATAGATCCGAGCACAGTACCCCTATAGAGCTGGTACTTGTAGTCCACAATCACTCCAGTAACCAATAAATCCGAGCACAGTACCCCCTATAGAGCTGGTACTTGTAGTCCACAATCACTGCAGTAACCAATACACTCGAGCACACAGTACCCCCTATAAAGCTGGTACTTGTAGTCCACAATCACTCCAGTAACCAATAGATCCGAGCACAGTACCCCTATAAAGCTGGTACTTGTAGTCCACAATCACTCCAGTAACCAATAGATCCGAGCACAGTACCCCTTTAGAGCTGGTACTTGTAGTCCACAATCACTCCAGTAACCAATAGATCCGAGCACACAGTACCCCTATAGAGCTGGTACTTGTAGTCCACAATCACTCCAGTAACCAATAGATCCGAGCACACAGTACCCCTATAGAGCTGGTACTTGTAGTCCACAATCACTGCAGTAACCAATAGATCCGAGCACAGTACCCCTATAGAGCTGGTACTTGTAGCCCACAATCACTCCAGTAACCAATATATCCGAGCACAGTACCCCTATAGAGCTGGTACTTGTAGTCCACAATCACTGCAGTAACCAATACACTCGAGCACACAGTACCCCCTATAGAGCCGGTACTTGTAGTCCACAATCACTCCAGTAACCAATATATCCGAGCACAGTACCCCCTATAGAGCTGGTACTTGTGGTCCACAATCACTCCAGTAACCAATATATCCGAGCACAGTACCCCCTATAGAGCTGGTACTTGTAGTCCACAATCACTGCAGTAACCAATAGATCCGAGCACAGTACCCCTATAGAGCTGGTACTTGTAGTCCACAATCACTCCAGTAACCAATAGATCCGAGCACACAGTACCCCTATAGAGCCGATACTTGTAGCCCACAATCACTCCAGTAACCAATACACTCGAGCACACAGTACCCCTATAGAGCTGGTACTTGTAGTCCACAATCACTCCAGTAACCAATACACTCGAGCACACAGTACCCCCTATAGAGCTGGTACTTGTAGTCCACAATCACTGCAGTAACCAATACACTCGAGCACACAGTACCCCCTATAGAGCCGATACTTGTAGTCCACAATCACTCCAGTAACCAATACACTGGAGCACACAGTACCCCCTATAGAGCTGGTACTTGTAGTCCACAATCACTGCAGTAACCAATACACTCGAGCACACAGTACCCCCTATAAAGCTGGTACTTGTAGTCCACAATCACTCCAGTAACCAATAGATCCGAGCACAGTACCCCTATAAAGCTGGTACTTGTAGTCCACAATCACTCCAGTAACCAATAGATCCGAGCACACAGTACCCCTATAGAGCTGGTACTTGTAGTCCACAATCACTCCAGTAACCAATACACTCGAGCACACAGTACCCCTATAGAGCTGGTACTTGTAGTCCACAATTACTCCAGTAACCAATAGATCCGAGCACAGTACCCCTATAGAGCTGGTACTTGTAGTCCACAATCACTCCATTAACCAATAGATCCGAGCACAGTACCCCTATAGAGCTGGTACTTGTAGTCCACAATCACTCCAGTAACCAATAAATCCGAGCACAGTACCCCCTATAGAGCTGGTACTTGTAGTCCACAATCACTCCAGTAACCAATAGATCCGAGCACAGTACCCCTATAGAGCTGGTACTTGTAGTCCACAATCACTCCAGTAACCAATAGATCCGAGCACAGTACCCCTATAGAGCTGGTACTTGTAGTCCACAATCACTGCAGTAACCAATAGATCCGAGCACAGTACCCCTATAGAGCTGGTACTTGTAGTCCACAATCACTGCAGTAACCAATACACTCGAGCACACAGTACCCCTATAGAGCTGGTACTTGTAGTCCACAATCACTGCAGTAACCAATAGATCCGAGCACAGTACCCCTATAGAGCTGGTACTTGTAGTCCACAATCACTGCAGTAACCAATACACTCGAGCACACAGTACCCCTATAGAGCTGGTACTTGTAGTCCACAATCACTCCAGTAACCAATAGATCCGAGCACAGTACCCCTATAGAGCTGGTACTTGTAGTCCACAATCACTGCAGTAACCAATACACTCGAGCACACAGTACCCCTATAGAGCTGGTACTTGTAGTCCACAATCACTCCAGTAACCAATACACTCGAGCACACAGTACCCCTATAGGACTTGCAGCCTATACAGCTGGTACTTGTAGTCCGCACTTACTCTTGTTCACGGACTTGAGAGCCCTGGTGAAGTCTCCGTTCTGTCCGGCCTTGTTTACATCGCTCCATAAAGAGGCCAAGGCAGTAGAACCCGCTGCACCCCCAGAACTCGCCATCTTCAGCCCCGAGTCGGGCTGGTTCAGTAAGGAAAATCAGCACCAGCTATGAATGACGTAGTAATAGCGCGACCCCTCACTAGGCTCCATTTTTGTTAAGGGCACCCGTTGCGCTGTGCTCACGTCTGACGTAAAACATACAGTTATTACATTAAATATTCTAAGACAAAAACCATACAGCACAATAAAACAAAACTTGGCATTTCAAAATTGCATTCAAAGATGTGTATACGCGCGGGCTGTTTACATTGCCCTGAACAAACATGGCCTAACGTGACGACTGTGGCTCATCGAGGCTGCGCGAGCGATTAGTACTGACACGTTTCACGAGCAGCTTGCAGCCCCGCCCCATTCTTAAATGTAACTCCTCCCCTTTCCGTAGCGGGCTTCCGCTTGAGCGCATTGCTCTGCGGAGTCTTGCAGCAGTCGGGTTGTTTGTGGCTGTGTGAAATGAAGAACTGGTCACTAGGGTGTTAGGAGGGAAGCTATGTGTGGGCAGCGAGAGGAGGCTCCAGTATTATGTACAGCTCGCGGGGAAACGAGCAGGGCATGAAGACGTGTAGACAAAATGAGGCTTTTTCCAGGGAGAGTCGATAGAAAGTGTTATAAGTTACAGAACCTGGAGCAAGTGTGCGCCAAAATAACCTGGTTCATGAGACTAAACACGTGAGGAGAAGTGTTAATCTGTATATGGTGTAATAGTCTCTTAGTAAGCTGTAGACCAGCCTTTTGGCAGTCTTGGAGGAACAACTCCAAATTCATAATCAGGTGTCTAGCAAATCACAAAGCATATTTATAACTGCTCATAGGGCACCAGGCCTCCTGGGTAGCCCCAGTCACGTGATCTATAGGGAATAGTTGCATCCCTCCAGGCCAGAAGCACCCGGCAATGATTAGAGATGGGGGGAGGGATCACCTTGTTGCTGGCTGCAACACCAACAGCCACTAAGGAGTCAAAATACAAGGTTAGCCCCCCAGATGAGGAGCAAGGCGTGCAGAACTTGATGCCATATGCATTTACTCCCAACCTCTAGGAGGGTCTTTTTAAAAGTAAAATGCAGACACCAGACTGGCTTAAAGGAAAACTCCAGAATAGGAAAATTATCGTTCATACTGCTGGCAGTAAAATAAACAGTTACATACCTTCCTTCGCTCCTCCGGTAACCAGCTACGGCTTCCTCAGCGAAAATCCTGACTCGGCCGGCGATAGGCTGAGCATCAGTGTGCCGTTTTCGCAGTGCAGTATGACTCGCTGGCAACCAGGAAGAGGATCGCAGAGGAGGCCGGAGCCGGTTACCGGAGGCACCGGGGGAGCCAAGGAAGGTATATATTTATTTATTTATATATATATATATATATATATATATATATATATACCTGTTTATTTTTTTACGGACGGCAGTATGGACGATAATTTTCCTATTCTGGAGTTCTCCTTTAAAGGGAACCAATCATCAGATTTTACCCTATATAATGCTTGGCAAAGCGTTACATAGGGTAAAATTGTTGTCCTCACCATCCCCGGGGGACGCTCCTGCCCCCAGGGATGGTGAAGATATGAAGTTATAAACTAGTCACCGCCGCCGCCGTAAGTAGTCACCTAGTCGGGGAGCTCTTCTCATCTACTCCCGTTCTTCGGCCGGGAGCGATGCCCCCTCAGCTTGATTGTTGGGCCGCGTCATTGTTCCGCTCACTGAACAGACAAAGCAGAGCGATGACGCTGCCCATCAATCAAGCGGAGGGGGTGTCGCTGCCAGCCGAAGAATGGGAGTAGATGAGAAGAGCTCCCCGCCCAGGTGACTTCTTGCGGCGGTGACTAGTTTATAACTTCATATCTTCACCATCCCTGGGGGCAGGAGCATCCCCCGGGAATGGTGAAAATAAAGATTTGACCCTATATAACGCTTTGCCAAGCGTTATTTAGGGTAAAATCTGATGATTGGTGATAAAAGCATGAAACTAGATCACAACATTTACATATAATAGATCTTATATGGCAACTTATGTCACCAAACAAAGTTAAAAATAAGCCAAAAAAATAGGCTTGGTGCAGAATTAATACACAAATGTTGCCAAGTTTTCAAAGGTGACATTAAAAGTTTCTTAGATGTATAGGCTCACATAGTTTTATAGGGCCCTTGGTTCCAGAGCACTGAACAATTGAGTATTGAAATACCTAACACAAATGCAAGTACAATAAAAGTGACATAGTAAATGTGTCTAAGTAGAGAGGAAGGGAGGTCCCTTGCCGTTAGGTCTTATAAGGTGTATGAACCTTAGTGCACCACGTTTGTGTGAAGTTACGCGAGAGAAGGATTTGTGGTAGAAAATTGACAAGATGTCTCTGCTTGCCAAAGAAAAAGGACTTCAGAAACGGCAATTTTCTAACTAATAGAAGCCTTCAATGACATAGATTGGGACTTTGCCCTCAGTAATAAAAAAAATACACAAGCTAAATGGGACATTTTTAAGAGCAACCATGATATACAATGAATGATACATACACTATGGAAATAAATGAGTAAGGGCTCATTCTTATCATTATTTCTTAGACTTCATGTCTCAACTCCCCTAAAATGACCTACACCTAAAATCTAAAAACATAATGTAAATTCTTTAGCAAATCTCACCTGTTTAACACAACAGATGGCATCCATTTTAGAGTTTTGCAGCAATTAGAGTGCAAGTATCATGAGTTTTAACCCCTATAAACCAGCCCCAGTTGTTAGAAATAACGGTTAAATCATACCTTTTGCTGCTTTATAGCAGCTTTAATGATGCTAAAAAATGCTTTTAACGATAGTCAGCAACAGTCGGATAGGTGTGGCTATACCCGCAGCACCACGCCTATCCCCTGTATGTCAGTGCTGGGGACGCTGTGTGATTGGTCCACAGGTCCCAGCACTGAGAGCCCTTATTACTGTACTGTAGAAGAAGAAACGGCACCCATTCATCTATGCACTCCTGTGATGCGGGCAGCCAGCACATACAGCAAGCACTAGTTCTCTTTCTGCTAGTACTTGCTCCCTATAGCCCAATGCGCGGCGTAATGCTGTAGCGGAATGGTCTGGCTGCCCGGTCTCATCTACTGCTGTGATGCAATGCGGGGGGCCAGATCATTCCGCTACAGCATTACGCCGCGCATTGGGCTATAGGGAGCAGGTACTAGCAGAAAGAGAGCTAGTGCTGGCTGCCCGCATTACGAAGTGCATAGATGAACGGGCGCCGTTTATTCTTCTACTGTACAGTACAGTAATAAGGGCTCTCAGTGCTGGGAACTGTGGACCAATCACACAGCGTCCTCAGCACTGACATACAGGGGATAGGCGTGGCGGCCGTGGGCATAGCCACACCTATCCGACTGTTCCTGACTATAGTTAAAAGCATTTTTTTAGCATCATTAAAGCTGCTAGAAAGGTATGATTAAATTTTTACTTCTAACAACTTTGTCAAGCTGGGGCTGGTTTATGGGGGTTAAAACTCATGACAGTTGCACTTTAAGTACTGCACTAGACAGACCCTTATTCCTTATCGTTAAAGGGGTACTCGGGCGGAAAACTTTTTTTTTAATGAACTGGTGCCAAAAAGTTAAACAGATTTGTAAATTACATCTATTAGAAAATTTTAATCCTTCCAGTACTTATTAGCTGCTGAATACTACAGAGGAAATTATTTTCTTTATGGAACACAGTGCTCTCTGCTGATATCACAAGCACAGTGCTTTCTGCTGACATCTTTGTCCATTTTAGGAACTGACCAGAGCAGCATATGTTTGCTATGAGGATTTTCCTACTCTGGACAGTTCTTAAAATGGACAGAGATGTCAGCAGAGAGCACTGTGCTCGTGATGTCAGCAGAGAGCTCTGTGTTCCAAAAAGAAAATAATTTCCTGTAGTATTCAGCAGCTAATAAGTACTGGAAGGATTAAGATTTTTTAATAGACGTAATTTACAGATCTGTTTAACTTTCTGGCACCAGTTAATTTTTATTTTTTTTTCCCACCGCAGTACCCCTTTAAGATTCTATAATGACAGGTATTGTTCTACAGGACTGACAGATGTTTAACATCTGTTATGGGTACAAGTTTTTCTGAGAGATACTATTCTGCAGTATCCTAATGAAAATAACACAGCACCAATATGGTTGTAGGCATGATCAGTGGAATTTCCATATTTTCAGATGAGGCTTAGCTCTGTAAAGTGTAATCACAGAGGAAGATAATATTACAGAGGGATCTGGGGAAGCTGGAGGCTTGGGCACAGACATTGCAAATGAAGTTCAATGGGGGACATGTATCATTATTTGTGTATGGTAGAAGCAGTTTACCCCTTTTCCCGAATTCTAAATTATGGGCAGAAGCACTAAATTTATCAATCAAGCGCAATGAGCTTCATAAATTGCAGGTAAATATAGTAATCTCCTCAATCCACTCTTTGGAAAATAGAATCGATGATTTAGAGCATCTTGCTATGTTAAGTCCAAGATGGTTTATATTTGCGCAAAAAAAAACAGCTCTTGCAGCAAAATTTTTGGTGTAAAGGAAAAGTACGCAGTTAATAAATCCATGTGTACTATAGATGTCACTCTAAGGTACCCTGATTCAGGCACATCTGGAGGACATGCTCTACCAAAACGTGCGCAAAAAAATGCGCAAAAAAAAGGGCTTGTGCAAAATTTAGCGCAAAAAAATACACACAAAACAGGGGTAAAATCTTTGATACATGTCCCCCACTGTGTATAAATGTAAGCTTATGCACTTGGGCCATAAAAACAAAATGTACAATTATGTGCTAAATAATGAAACATTAGCTTAAACTACTACTGAAAAGGACTAGGGAGCAATGGTGGACAGTAAACTCAACTTTATTGATCAGTACCAGACCGGCTACCAAGGCTAATAAAGTCATAGGATGTATTAAGATGTATATAGTATGCATGCACAACCTATGTGCGCTCTCCGTACTGAAGTGTGGCTAAGAATCCCCTGCAATGAGGTTAAAGCGCACCAGCACCATGTCATACAACAGCCGGGGGGATCATCATAAAAGCTGCACCATAGATAGTGGGAATCGCACAGTGTGCTTATTGTTTAAACTGGGCATTAAAGAGACAGTGACATAAAAAAAATGTAATTATTGAAGCATCTTCACTATTGTTGTATTGGGAATATAGCATCCCTCTTTCCCATTTTTTACTTGTCTATCCTCCAAGATGTTCAGTATTAAAAAATGACAGTGCCTAAAATGTAATAGAAAAATAAAAGTATTAAAACTAAAGCACAAAAAATGGGCATCAATATATGTCTCTAAACCTAATTACTGGGCAGGATCATAAGCATAGGAAAAATAGAATGAAAGAAAATACAAATAGAAAAAAATAATTAAACAATACATATAAACAAATGATAAAGAATAAATAAAAAATACTAATAAAATAAAAAAACAACAACATTAAAAAAATAAGAAAAATAAAGAATAGGAAATAAAAAAAATGAAAATAAAACGAATGCAAAATAAACAGGAATAAAAAGAAAAAATATGAAGAAAACTGAAAAAATGAAAAGGACAACGAAGGAGAAAAAAGAGGCTAATAAAAAGGAGTAGAAAGAGAAGGAAGCAAATACAAGACAAAAGCAATAAAAAATAGAAAATATATATATTAAAAAATAAATAAAAATAAAGAGAAAAGAGGAAGAACAAAAGAAAACAAGAAAAATGAAGAAATAAGAGAAAACAAAAACCGGGAGACCAACATGGAAATATACGGTTTCAAGCTAAAATCAATATTCAGTCCATGAGGGTAAAATGTATTTAGTGTGTGAATCCACACACTAGTGAAAAGATATTTAAGTATCTTTTCACTATCGCCTCCCTGTCTTAGCTAAGGAACATGGTCAATAATCCTGAAATGCAATTGACTAATGTTATGTCCAGTTTCTAAAAAATGTTTTCGAATCAGGAGGTCAGTTTTTCCTGTCCGGATGGACGATTTATGTTTATTTAAGCAAACCCTGCATTTATTGGTGTTCACCCACAAAGTACAGCTCATATGGCCATTGTAACAGATAATGCCCGATGATCGACATGTGTATGTGTTATTAATTGTAAATTTCCGACCTGTCTGAGGATGATGAAAAGTTTCACCCTTCATACTATTGCAGTAGCTGCAGTCTGGCATGGGAAATTACCCTTTCTGTACCCCAGCCTCGTACTTTTACTGCTCTCCTTCTTACTCCCTATATGCCATCATGGGAGGGTCACTAGGGTTTGTGGAACATCTCACAATGTCCCAATGTTGCCTCAAAATATTGGCAATTCTGCCGCTATTTGTGGAAAACGTTGAGACGAAGGGTATCCTATTTGATGCCTTGCCTTTCTTAGGATTCAACAACTCATCTCTGGATATGTTATCCAAACTCTGTCTTTGTTGTAATAGCCTTCTGGGGTTACCCCTATTCTGAAATATCATGCACATCTCTTTCAGGCTGCCATCTTCATCAACCGTGGGGGGAAACAATATGCTTCACTCTAAGCCTTTGACTCCATGGGAGCGACCTGATAAATATATATATATATATATATATATATATATATATATATATATATATATATATATATGTATACATGAATCTAAGTTGCAAGGAACATCACAAAAACCACATGTTGAATATATTTATCAAGGTCACAGGTTGTCATTCACATACAATAGTACTGGATAGATATACATAGAATCTATGACGTGGTGCTATGCTATTTCAAGTACACATGTAGCGTGGGGATAAAAAAGGCTATAAATGAATACAAGTAGTGTCCACTCAGAAGAAGCATACGCCCACGAGTTAATGTATACAATGCCAAGCCCAAAAGGGAGGAGAATTATACTCGTAATAAACCATATATGTATATTTATGGACACTCAGTGATAGAAGACACATGCTCAATTAGGATAAACACACCCTCATTTATAAAGGACATAGTCTCCATTATTATAGACACACCCATAATTTGAGCATAAGGGACACTAAGAAGGTAAAGGAAGAGGTCTCCAATATAGGAGGATGGACACACGGACAGATGAAGGAGGAGAATGAAGGCTGTAAGAAGCTGAACAGAGGCAGGCATCTTAAAGAACACTACAAGATGGATCCACTGTGCTGGATGAAGTACCTGATTTATGTATTTGGAATAAATCTTTGCTGGTGATATAAGACTTAAGGACATAAGCCTATGTAACTCTCCTTAAATGATTAACTTAAGCGAAGGACTGACATTTTATGAAGATATTTATGCTAAGGACTGCCATTTTATGAAGATACTTATGCTAAGGACTGTCATTTTATTGTTGTTTTATGTACTGTCTGCCATGAAGTCAAGGAAATTGCAATAAATGTATGTTTTATATGCAAACAAGGAGCTCCGGATAATCCCTCCATGGTCAGAGTAATTTACTTTTATTTTTTAACACAACCTCACCATGGATTTTGGGTGGAAACTGTCATAGGCCAAAAGGTTATTTCTGTCTGTCATTTTAACATAAAGGTCTGTCACTAATTTGTTATCACCTAGAAATACTGTAGTGTCTAAAATTGTAATGATTCTGAAGAAGAAACCATGGTAAACTTCAACTCCGGGTAAATCCAATTTAGATTATAAAAAAATGAGGTCCGACTGTTCTGCAGTACCGGTCCAGATTACAAGTTATAGATACTGGATTTATGGGGATAGAACGTCGATCCTAGGATTTATTTTGATAGCCATATCGGAGTTGGGAATTTTTTCTTTTGTTATGGGGCAATTGGCATCTTCCAGAAAAAAAACATGTGTGGAAACCTAGCATCATAGGGATTTTTGCCTTACTCTGGATCAACACAATAGGATTTTTTTAAAATAATTTTTATTTTATTACACATAGAATTACAAACATATATACACATATAAAATTACACACAATACAAGAATACACAAACCTCATGATTCCACCCCTCCCATGGCAGGTAGGGGAAATAGTAATACAAACTCCTACATTTATTCTCTGATACTCAGAGTCTCCAGGTTCTTTCCCATTTCCATAGGGGATTTCCAGCTTTATAGTAAAGATTCTCATATTTCAACTTTTTTCCACCTCAATTTCACAAAGAAATACAAAAAAGATGGATGTTCAGCAACAATCTATTTTCTCATAATCAATAGTCTAGCAATAAATTTTTTTTTTTTTTAGAAAAGCCTCTTTTTGCTAGATTCCAATGTGAAGAATAACCCCAATTTCATAATTTAAGCATTTAAATCTAATGATACTGCTACCATACGGACAATATCTGTTCAATAATTTTGATTGTTCTAAATGCAAAGAGATGACAACAAATCGGTAGGTATATGCAAGAACCGCTTTCAGGAGGTTAAATATATCAGAATTTTTCCCACGTAAAAAGATGAGCGAGGCCTGTAATGTTCATCATAGGTATACCTCAACTATGAGAGACATAATGAGAAAAAAATCCATAAAATCACTGTTTGATTTTTAAAGAATTTATTTGCAAATTATTATGAAAAATAAGTATTTGGTCACCTACAAACAAGCAAGATTTCTGACTCTCACAGACCTGTAACTTCTTGTTTGAACTTGTTATCAGTATAAAAAAACACCTGTCCACAACCTCAGTCACACTCCAAACTCCACTATAACAAAGACCAAAGAGTTGTTGAAGGACACCAGAAACAAAATTGTAGACCTGCACCAGGCTGGGAAGACTGGATCTGCAATAGGCAACCAGCTTGGTGTGAAGAAATCAACTGTGGGAGCAATTATTAGAAAATGGAAGACATGCAAGATCACTGATAATTTCCCTTGATCTGGGGCTCCATGCAACATCTCACCCGTGGTGTCAAAATGATCACAAGAATGGTGAGAAAAAATCCCAGAACCACACGGGGGGACCTAGTGAATGAACTGCAGAGAGCTGGGACCAAAGTAACAAAGGCTGCCATCAGTAACACACTATGCCGCCAGGGACTCAAATCATACAGTGCCAGATGTGTCCCCCTGCTTAAGCCAGTACATGTCTGGGCCCGTCTGATGTTTGTTAGAGAGCATTTGGATGATTCAGAAGAGGATTTGGAGAATGTCATATGGTCAGATGAAACCAAAGTAGAACTTTTTGGTAAAAACTCAACTCGTGTTTGGAGGAAAAAGAATGCTGAGTTGCATCCAAAGAACACCATACCTACTGTGAAGCATGGGGGTGGAGACATCATGCTTTGCGGCTGTTTTTCTGCTAAGGGACAAGGACAACTGATCCGTTTCAAGGAAAGAATGAATGGGGTCTTGTATTGTGAGATTTTGAGTGAAAACCTCCTTCCATCAGCAAGGGCATTGAAGATGAAACATGGCTGGGTCTTTCAGCATGTCATTGATCCCAAACACACCGCCCGACAATGAAGGAGTGGCTTAGTAAAAAGAATTTCAGGGTCCTGGAGTGGCCTAGCCAGTCTCCAGATCATAACCCCATAGAAAACCTTTGGAGGGAGTTGAAAGTCCGTGTTGCGCAGTGACAGCCCCAAAACATCACTGCTCTAGAGGAGATCTGCATGGAGGAATGGGCCAAAATACCAGCAACAGTGTGTGAAAACCTTGTGAAGACTTACAGAAAATGTTTGACCTCTGTCATTGCCAACAAAGGGTATGTAACAAAGTATTGAGATTAACTATTATTATTGACCAAATCCTTATTTTCCACCGTAATTTGCAAATAAATTCTTTAACAAACAGACTGATTGTATGGATTTTTTTTTTCATTATGTCTCTCATAGTTGAGGTATACCTATGATGAAAATTACAGGCCTCTCTCATCTTTTTAAGTGGGAGAACTTGCACAATTGGTGGCTGACTAAATACTTTTTGTTTTGCCCCACTGTATAGGGCAGATCAAGGATTGACATAGACTGAACTGAACTATCACTAGGGGAATAATATAGCCTATGGACAATCTTAAATTGTGTCAACTTATGATTCATACTCACAGATACTACCTGTGGGCTATTCAAATTAGTATCCCATTGAGAATCTTCTATATTTTCCAACTCATCAACCCATTTTTCTTTACTAACAAATCTAACTTTTTGGGACAATTCCCTAATCAAACATTTGTATAATAATAACACATTTTTTTTCTCTTGAGTAATTCAAATATTTATAAATTGACCTGAGTTAATCTCTTTCCTTTCAATCATGTCAGTCATGTCGTACACTTGTTCAATTTGTACCAAAAACTATGTGCAATACCAACATTGTCTTTGTTGAAAAACCTCAAAATTAATAAACTTCCCATCTTCAAAAAGGTGACTAACTTTCACCACCCCTCTTTTCTCGCAAAAGGAAAATTTTAATTGCTCCCAAGGGTGCTACCAAAAGTCCCTATCAATTTACTAAGTTTACACCAAAATAACTTCAACTGCTTAACCCCTTAACGACAATGGACGTAAATGGACATCATGGTGACGTGGTACTTAGCGCACCATGACGTACATTTACCCACCGACATGATCGCGAGCACCGGAGCGGTGCTTGCGTCATGCCCGGCAGGTCTCGGCTGATATCAGCAGCCAGGGACCCGCCGGTAATGGCGGACATCCACAGTTGCGCGGGTGTCCGCCATTAACCCGTCCGATGCCGTGATCAATACAGATCACGGCATCTGCGGCATTGCGGTAGTTTAAATGGATGATCGGATCGCCCGCACGCTTCCATGGGGATCCGATCATCCAGCATGGCGGACGGCGGTCCCCTCACCAGGCTCCAGCCGTCTCCCGGGGTCTTCTGCTCTGGTCTGAAATCGAGCAGACCAGAGCAGAAGATCACCGATAATACTGAGCAGTGCTGTGTCCTATACATAGCACTGCACAGTGTTAGCAATCAACTGATTGCAATGAATAGTCCCCTATGGGGACATAAAAACTGTAAAAAAAAAATAAAAAAAAAAGCAAAAAATTTTTTCATTAAAAAGTAAAATAAAGTGAAAAATCCCTTCCCCCAATAAAAAGTAAAACGTCCGGTTTTCCCCATTTTACCCCCCAAAAAGCGTAAAAAATAATTAATACACATATTTGGTATCACCGCGTGTGTAAAAGTATGAACTATTAAAATATATTGTTAATTATCCCATACGGTGAACGGCGTAAACGTAAAAAAAATTAAAAAAGTTCTAAATTGCTGCTTTTTTGTCACATTATATTAAAAAAAATTTTTATAAAAAATTAATAAACAGTAAAACCTAAGCAAAAGTGGCACTGATAAAAACTACAGATCATGGTGCAAAAAATGAGCCCTCATATCGCCGCTTATACGGAAAAATGAGAAAGTTATAGGTGGTCAAAATAGGGCAATTTCAAACATACTAATTTTGTTAAAATGGTTTGAGATTTTTTTTAAGCGGTACCATTATAGAAAAGAATATAATCATGGGTATCATTTTAATCGTTTTGACCCACAGAATAAAGAAAACATGTCATTTTTACCGGAAAGTGTACAGTGTGAAAACAAAACTTCAAAATTTGCTAAATTGTGGTTTTCTCTTAAATTTTCTTAAGGACCAAGGGCGTACAGGTACGCCCTTGGTCCTGCTCTCCTGATATAACGCGGGGTTACACAGTAACCCCGCGTCATATCACGGCGGGCCCGGCGGCATAGTGAAGCCGGGACCCGCCTCTAATAGCACGCAGCGCCGATCGCGGCGCCGCGCGCTATTAGCCCTTTAGCCGCGCGCTCAGAGCTGAGCCGCGCGGCTAAAAGCGAAACCGAAAGTGGCCGGCTAGCTCAGTCGGGCTGTTCGGGATAGCCACGGCTAATCGCGGCATCCCGAACAGCTGACAGGACAGCGGGAGGGCCCCTACATGCCTCCTCGCTGTCCGATCGCCGAATGACTGCTCAGTGCCTGAGATCCAGGCATGAGCAGTCATGCGGCAGAATCGTTGATCACTGGTTTCTTATGAGAAACGTGTGATCATTTATGAAGATCAGTGTGTGCAGTGTTATAGGTCCCTATGGGACCTATAACACTGCAAAAAAAAAGTGAAAAAAAAAAGTGAATAAAGATCATTTAACTCCTCCCCTATTAAAAGTTTGAATCACCCCCCTTTTCCAATAAAAAAAAAAACTGTTTAAATAAAAATAAACATATATGGTATCACCGCGTGCGGAAATGTCCGAATTATAAAAATATATCATTAATTAAACCGCTCGGTCAATGGCGTGCGCGCAAAAAAATTCCAAAGTCCAAAATAGTGCATTTTTGGTCACTTTTTATATAATTTAAAAATGAATAAAAGCGATCAATAAGTCCTATCAATGCAAAAATGGTACCATTAAAAACTTCAGATCACGGCGCAAAAAATTTGCCCTCATACCGCCTCATACACGGAAAAATAAAAAAGTTATAGGGGTCAGAAGATGACAATTTTAAACGTATTAATTTTCCTGCATGTAGTTATGATTTTTTCCAGAAGTCCGACAAAATCAAACCTATATAAGTAGGGTATCATTTTAATCGTATGGACCTACAGAATAAAGATAAGGTGTCATTTTTACCGAAAAATGTACTACGTAGAAACGGAAGCCCCCAAAATTTACAAAACAGCGTTTTTTTTTAAAATGTTGTCGCACAATGATTTTTTTTTCCGTTTCACCGTAGATTTTTGGGCAAAATGACTGATGTCATTACAAAGTAGAATTGGTGGCGCAAAAAAGAAGCCATCATATGGATTTTTAGGTGCAAAATTGAAAGAGTTATGATTTTTTAAAGGCAAGGAGCAAAAAACGAAAATTCAAAAACGGAAAACCCCCCCGATCCTTAAGGGGTTAAGGCCAAAATGGCTTGGTCCTTAAGGGGTTAAAGAGCCCTAAACCAAACCTCCTGATTTTAGTTCTTTAAAAATACTACCCCACTTGATCATTCTACCCTCATTTATAAACCCCCTAAATTTCCTTTCCTTTAACACCCATAATTGGTAAAAGTTGTGGGGCTCAATAATAGAACCTAAAATTAGGAATAGCCCACCGAATATCTTAGATATAAATAAATGTAACAATTTCATCCTCATCTGTTTTTACCCCAAATTAACTCCTTAACAATGCAGGACGTATATTTACGTTCTGTGTCGGCTCCCGCAATATAACGCGGGGTCACGTGGTGACCCCGCATCATATAGGGTCGGTCCCGGCGGCCATCAACGTCCGGGACCTGTGGCTAATACCGGACATCACTGATTGCGGTGATGCAGGTATTAACCCTTCAGACTCCGCGATTAAAGTTGATCGCCGCATCTGAAGTGAAAGTGAAGCCTTCCCAGCAGCTCAGTGGGGCTGAAATCGCGGTATCCCGAACAGCTTGCAGGACGCGAGGAGGATCCCTCCCTGCCTCCTCGCTGTCCAATTGCCGAAAGACTGCTCCGTGCCTGAGATCCAAGCATGAGCAGTCGAGCGGCGATTACACTGATCAATGCCATGCTATTGCATGGCAGTGATCAATGTAGGAAATCAGTGTGTGCAATGTTATAGTCCCCTAAAGTGTTAATAAATGGGATTTAACCCCCTTCCCTAATAAATGCCTGAATCACCCCCTTTTCCCATAAAAAAAACTATGTAAATAAAAATAAATATATGTGGTATTGTCGCGTGCGTAAATGTCCGAACTATGAAAATATATTGCTAATTAAACCGCAGTCAATGGCGTACACATAAAAAAATTCCAAAGTCCAAAATAGCTTCTTTTTGGGCACGTTTTATACCTTAAAAAAATGTATAGAAAGTGATCAAAAAGTCTGATCAAAACAAAAATGGTAATGATAAAAACTTCAGATCACGGCGCAAAAATGAGCCCTCATACATCCCCAAATGCGGAAAAATAAAAAAGTTATAGGGGTCAAAACAGGACATTTTTAAACGTATTAATTTTCGTGCATGTAGTTATGACTTTTTCCAGAAGTAAGACAAAATCAAACCTATATAAGTACTGTATCATTTTAATCGCATGGATCTACAGAATAAAGAGAATGTGTAATTTTTACCAAAAAATGCACTGCGTAGAAACGGAAGCCCCCAAAAGTTAAAAAATTGTGTTTTTTTATTTTTTATTTTGTCGCACAATGATTTTTTTTTGTTTTGCCATAGATTTTTGGGTAAAATGACTGATGTTATTACAAAGTAGAATTGGTGGCACAAAAAATAATCCATCATTGGGATTTTTTGGTGGAAAATTTAAAGCGTTATGATCTTTAAAAGGTAAGGAGGAAAAAATGAAAATGCAAAATCCAGAACCAATTATCACTTATTACCCCCTATAACTATTGAAAACACGCTCTAGAGCATTTACCCATTGTTCCTACCATGTTTCTGTAGTGCATGGCGATGACTGAAAACATCCGAAAATGAACATATAAAAAGTCCTGCGCCGTATGTTAATTTTCGTAAGTAGTCCCTTGAGTGGTGCGTCGCTCCTAAATAGTCACCGCGCCCAGGACTGAAATCACGCCTCTCCCATCCTAAACGCACCTACATGGGCGTGATTAACAGTCTGGGTGCGGTGGAATCATCCCCCGTCTTCTGAAGCTCTCCTGCAGACACACTATAGGATCAGGCAGCGGCAGGGTCAGTAGCGTCACTATAGGATCAGGCAGCGGCAGGGTCAGTAGCGTCACTATAGGATCAGGCAGCGGCAGGGTCAGTAGCATCACTATAGGATCAGGTAGCGGCAGGGTCAGTAGCATCACTGTAGGATCAGGCAGCGGCAGGGTCAGTAACGTCACTATAGGATCAGGCAGCGGCAGGGTCAGTAGCATCACTATAGGACCAGGCAGCGGCAGGGTCACTAGCATCACTATGGGATCAGGCAGGGTCAGTAGCGTCACTATAGGATCAGGCAGCGGCAGGGTCACTAGCGTCACTATAGGATCAGGCAGCGGCAGGGTCAGTAGCGTCACTATAGGATCAGGCAGCGGCAGGGTCACTAGCGTCACTATAGGATCAGGCAGCGGGAGGGTCAGTAGCGTCACTATAGGATCAGGCAGCGGCAGGGTCACTAGCGTCACTATAGGATCAGGCAGCGGCAGGGTCAGCAGCGTCACTATAGGATCAGGCAGCGGCAGGGTCAGTAGCGTCACTATAGGATCAGGCAGCGGCAGGGTCACTAGCGTCACTATAGGATCAGGCAGCGGCAGGGTCAGTAGCGTCACTATAGGATCAGGCAGGGTCAGTAGCAAAGGACATATAGAAGCAATGTCAGTATTATGGTTATATTATTAATTTCAATGTAATCCACAACATTAATAATTTAACTTTTTTCCTAAATTTATATCTCCATTCTAAAGAAGAATTTGCCTATTAATTAAAGATGGATAACAAAGTGTCGTCCGGTAATGATGAAGTAAGTGTCTAAAATATTTTTTATTATCTTTAAAAAAAAAAATTTCATTTGCATTAATAAATAGGACATTATCATCATTCATTAGAATAAATGGAACCTTTCAACAGCTTTATGCTGCGGAAACCATGGGGAGCATAAAACTGATGTAAGCATTGTGATACTGGCACACTATAAATTACTGAGAAATTTGTGCATTTTTATAATAATCATTGAAATGCCACTGGGACCTGGTTAACTAGTCCCCGTGGTAAGTCCCAGTGACTGTTTCTAGGATATATGTCTTTTTTTTTTCTTGGAAACGTCTTGAAAAAGTCTTGGAAAAGATTTAACTAAACCCATACAGTGCAAAAGTGGTGCAATTTACCATAGCAACCAAACATATCATTTATTTTTTTAAATTATTTCTGAGAAGTTAGTAAAAATAAAATAATCATTCTGATTGATTGCCATGGACAACTGCATTGCAATCCCTCTACACAGGTTTTGAGACATCTCCCCCAATTAGAATAAACTGCAGATATGATAATAATTTAAATATTTTAATAAAATCAATATCTCTTTTACAGGTCTTGACTTCTTCAGATGGTAACGAAGAACAGTCTTTGTTACTTACTGTGACAACTCTGCCAGATGTATCCATCCATGTAGAATCACACTACAATATTTTAGCTTGTTTTTTGGACGATAATGAAGACAATTGATATCGAGGTAATAATTGTTTTACATTTTTTAAATAAATTCTAAGTACTGAGAACATGATGTACATCTTGAAATTAGAGTTTTAGCCTTGCATTAGCAGGAATATATCCACTGATTTATGATCATAAACTGCATGCAGCATAAATATGTTGTAGGCAATGCAATCTTGACCCATTATGATTTAGGCCATATTCGAACAGTGGAATATTTGCAGAATGTCAGACCGTGCGACCCATTTGAAATGTGACATCTCCATAGACAGCAATGCATTTCTGAGGAGATTGTGCACGGCAGAATTTCATTGTGGAATTCCCCAGGAATTATGGGGGAGATTCATAAAAACCTGTCCAGAGGAAAAGTTGCTGAATTGCAAGTAGCAACCAATCATATCGCTTCTTTCATTTTGCAGAGGTCTTGTTAAAAATTAAAGAAGTGATCTGATTGGTTGCTATCGGCAACTTAGTCCGATTTATTTAAATGTGATTCAGCTGCACTGTGCTCTGCCTTTTGAAATCCTGATTTTGGAGTCTGTAGAAAAAACATGTTTCTTTCTGGGGATTTCGCAAAGAAATGCATTTGTCTATGATCACGGACATTTCTGAGTGGTCGTAGCGCCATGTCTAAACATTTAAATGTGCGTAATACTCATTTTCCAAGCGTACATTTCACACATTTCCCGTCATTTCTGCAGCAGCGGGAATCTGGATTTACTCAGCAGATGTTTCTGCTGTGGAAATTCAAATGTATTCTCGGTGCAGCCAAATCCAATTGAAAACAAAGGGACTGCAGAATTCTGCTTTGAAATTTTCTTAAAGGAAAACTGTCATCTGTTTCCCCTCACTGTAACCAAATACACGGTGTTACAGTGGTGGGGAACAGGAGACAGATGCGGGGGTAAGACGGGGGTAATTTTAGAAGATTGGGGTACCCGACTGAAGGTGCGTACAGCAGTCCGGCACCCCTGATCTGTCTCCTGTTCCCCCGCATTGTAACCCCATGTATTTGGTTACAGTGCGGGGAAATAGCTGACAGTTTTCCTTTAAAATTCATAAATGTTTGTTATTTTATGATAAATCGTATTATGAGAATTACACTGGGATCCAGGTAAACGGTTAGTGTAGCTGAATATGGTGTTAACTTGTCAATGGGGCATCATCCCTGCCAGCACTCAGTCACGTGTCTTTCACTATATTTTTTATAGAGAGAGACATGTAAGTCAAGGCTTACATGGTGTAAAGTTGCAGCTGTAAAACTAAAAAAAGTTCTGCCTCCCACCCTAGTCTAACCAATTGAATTATAATTGATTCTCCAAATGTATGAAATTTTAATTCACAAATTTCATTTTTTATCAGTTTTTTTCCGAAGTGCTACAAATTTAAATTATGAAAGTGAAAGCGGTACTAGTGAACATGAAATGCAGACTTCAGACTCTACAGAGATAACCCGGACATTACCCAACCCAACTAACATGGAAATTGATCCGGTAACTAAAACATTTTTTGCATACAAATTTACCATCCTGATGTTGTATAGTGTACACGATTGAAATGCCACATCCTGTGTTGCACCGCTATGTTCCCGTTAATGTAAGGTTTGGTAAAATAGTCTCTAGAGTATTGTAATCAACTGTCTGCAGTATGTCTAAAAGTCCTGGATAATCTCTTCTGGCCTAGAGTAATGCTATTTGGAGATGTCCAACAGACTTACATAGGACTTCAGCCCCCCCCCCCCAAAAAAAAAATTCACCCTCTCAAGGGGGTTGGTTTAGGGTTAATTTCATTATGCCATATTTTTTGTTGTTGACATATAATTAACATTTTTATCAAGTTTTTTTTTTTTTTTACAAATATCTCCAGACATTGGGAAGGTATGCTGTAACATACACACATATATACATACACACACACATTGAGTTTTAGATAAAGTTTTCTTTTTCAGATGCAGAATCTTCTTTCACAGCTGAGGGCAAAGTATGGTGGGAATACAGAAGAGGAATGTTTTACTAACAATCCAAGTATTGATGAAAATTTTAATAATTTGGAATTTGAGGATCCAAATCTTTTACACCGTGTTGGAAGGATTGATTGGTGCAGCTGCGGAAATTGGGTAGCAATGCCTACAGATATTGAATCAATTTGTTGTAATGAAATTGACAATGCATCCCCCTACCTCACTGAACTCTCTTGCATTACAAATCATGAGTGTTTCATTGCATTATGCCAAAGAGACGATTTTGTTAATATCATTATGAGAACTGTTGGCGAAGTATTACGACCTCCAGAAGACAAAGATAAGAATAGGTAATGCTACCCCGCCTCCCCCATTTTTTAATTATTAAATAAAATAAAATCATAGAATTTTATAAAAAAATTGTATATATTATGTTTAAACTATACTAAAATTTTTTAAATATTTTTTTCAAGGCTTCAAAGAAAGACTGCTTACCGCACTTTCACAGCATGGGTGCACGGTTTCCTTGGCATAGGAAACAGGAGGCCCTCTTGTGTGATAAAAAAAAGTTTGTTCCAGTTTTCCGGAGCCGGACAATGAATATATGGGATTTAAGTGTGCAAATCATCAACCTGCTGAATTTATGGCTTTAGAACAATAAACTAAAATTTATGGCAGGAAACCTTAAATATGTTAAAATTTTTTTTTTTTTTTTTTTACAAAATATTGTTTTGTGTCCTGTTACAAACTGATTATATTTATATTAAAGTGTTAAATTTAATTTAATAGTGTATATTTGTTAAGTAATCCGAGTTAAACCTGTGAGCTAATCAAACACACTGGCCCTCATTTAATAACAGAATTCCTACTCTTTTAGTCAGGTTGTGCCCCAGAATTTTTTTTTACCACTGGACAACCCCTTAAATTTTTTTTTTAGGCAAGACATATATCCTTAATTTACAACAACACCAACAATAAAGAAAAGAATAGCACATTAACTTTTTGTGGGGTTTCTATTTACTGAATATGAATACCGTATTTATCTGCGTATAACACGCACTGGTGTATAACACGCACCCCCATTTTAACCCCTTAACAACGCAGGACGTATATTTACATCCTGCGCCGACTCCCCCGATATGAAGCGGGATCGTGCCGCGATCCTGCATCATATCGCATCGGTCCCGGCGCTCATCCACGGCCGGGACCCGCGGCTAATACCACACATCGCCGATCGCGGCGATGTGCGGTATTAACCCTTTAGAAGCGGCGGTCAAAGCTGACCGCCGCTTCTAAAGTGAAACTGAAAGTGACCCGGCTGCTCAGTCGGGCTGTTCGGGACCGCCGCGGTGAAATCGCGGCGTCCCGAACAGCTGACCGGACACCGGGAGGGCCCTTACCTGCCTCCTCGGTGTCCGATCGACGAATGACTGCTCCGTGCCTGAGATCCAGGCAGGAGCAGTCAAGCGCCGATAATGCTGATCACAGGCGTGTTAATACACGCCAGTGATCAGCATAGGAGATCAGTGTGTGCAGTGTTATAGGTCCCTATGGGACCTATAACACTGCAAAAAAAATGTAAAAAAAAAGTGTTAATAAAGGTCATTTAACCCCTTCCCTAATAAAAGTTTGAATCACCCCCCTTTTCCCATAAAAAAAATAAAACAGTGTAAAAAAATAAATAAAATAAACATATGTGGTATCGCTGCGTGTGTAAATGTCCGAACTATAAAAATATATCATTAATTAAACCGCACGGTCAATGGCGTACGCGCAAAAAAATTCCAAAGTCCCAAAAAGCGTATTTTGGTCACTTTTTATACCATTAAAAAAAATGAATAAAAAGTGATCAAAAAGTCCAATCAAAACAAAAATCATACCGATAAAAACTTCATATCATGGCGCAAAAAATGAGCCCTCACACCGCCCTGTATGTGGAAAAATAAAAAAGTTATAGGGGTCAGAAGATGACATTTTTAAACGTATAAATTTTCCTGCATGTAGTTATGATTTTTTCCAGAAGTGCGACAAAATCAAACCTATATAAGTAGGGTATCATTTTAACCGTATGGACCTACAGAACAATGATAAGGTGTAATCTTTACCGAAATATGCACTGCGTAGAAACGGAAGCCCCCAAAAGTTACAATATGGCGTTTTTTTTTCGATTTTGTCGCACAATGATTTTTTTTTCCGTTTCGCCGTGCATTTTTGGATAAAATGACTAATGTCACTGCAAAGTAGAATTGGTGACGCAAAAAATAAGCCATAATATGGATTTTTAGGTGGAAAATTGAAAGGGTTATGATTTTTAAAAGGTAAGGAGGAAAAAATGAAAGTGCAAAAACGGAAAAACCCTGAGTCCTTAAGAGGTTAATAGAGAAATTTAAGTAAAAAAAAAAAAAATACAAAAATGCATATAAGATAAATGACAGACTAAATGCCATATCATCCCTCTAACTTTGATTTTGCCTGAACTTCAGTTTGGTCCCCCCTTCCAGTGCCACATCATTCCTCCCCTTTTATCAGCCCCTGTGCCACATTTACACCCATCCTCCCCCTTACCCTCTCATCATTCCCCCCACTGTCTTATCATTCCCCCACTGTCTTATCATTCCCCCACTGTCTCATCATTCCTCCAATGTCTCATCATGCACCCCTGCTCATCATGGCCCCCTGCTCATCATGGCCCCCCTGCTCATCATGGCCCCCTGCTCATCACGCCCCCCTGCTCATCACGCCCCCCTGCTCATCACGCCCCCCTGCTCATCACGCCCCCCTGCTCATCACGCCCCCCTGCTCATCACGCCCCCCTGCTCATCATGCCCCCCTGCTCATCATGCCCCGCTCTCATCATGCCCTCCTGCTCCTCATGCCCTTTCCCCCACTGTTTTTGATATATATACAGTATATATTTTTTTCCCCATCTTCCTTACCTAGCCGCGCTCGGCAGGCCAGCTCCGGTGTTGGGTCTTGCGGGCTGCGGTCAGTGAAGCAGGATAAGTGACGCTGCACAGCATCTGGGACGTCACTCATCATTCGCTGCAGCCGCCGATGGTCAGTGTGGCCATAGCAACCGCAGCCATTAGAATAGTCACAGCGGCAGCACCATTGAATGAAGGGACGTCCCTGAATGCTAGCTCCGCTGCACAATCAGGGATGTCACTCATTCAATGGTGCTCCGCTGTGACTATTCTAATGGCTGCGGTTCCTGCGACCACACTGACCAGCGGCGGCTGCAGCGAATGATGAGTGACGTCCCAGACGCTGTGCAGCCGGCAGAGGACGTCACTCATCCTGCTTCTCTGACCGCAGCCGGCAAGACCCGACACCGGACCTGGCCTGCCAAGCGCGGCTAGGTAAGGAAGATTAAAAAAAAAAAAAAAAACAATACAATAAAAAGCAGGGGGGAGGGGGGGGGAAGGGGAGGAAAATTTAAAAAAAAACAAAGCGGGAGCCGCGCGCTGTTCACTGATTCAAAGCCAGGCTGCTAATCCTTAACAAGCAGACGCTGCTGCGGCCACTTTAAATCAGTGGCAAAAAGATTTATCGGCGTATAACACGCAGGCAGACTTTTTGCCTTGAATTTAAGTTTTAAAAGTGCGTGTTATACGCCGATAAATACGGTAATTTAAAATTCTTAAATTTTCAATAAAATTTTCATTATTTTGAACAAATAAATTTAGCTAGGTAATTTAACATAATAACAGTGGAAAACGTTTCCAAACCTATATAAGTGCAGAAAAGATAAAATCAGCAACAGTATAACAGTACAAAAAAATTACAAATTTTGACATTAAAATTTTTTTTTCCATAAGCAAAGAAAATCAAACATGTTAGGTGCCAAATTAACGATGGTATTTTGCTAATTTCTTTGAAAAAAAAATTATGTAAGGGTCATATGGCCGTGGTACAACAACTTGGACCCCCGCTACCTCCCACCACGCGCTCCGCTATTTGAATGGCATGTGCCGACCACTGCACAAATCTGTGGCCAACATGCCCCTTCATGCATCTTTATGAGAGAGCCAGAGATGCATGAACACTATCTTTGGCTCTCTCATAGATATTCATAAAAGGGACACAGCTTTATGCCATGGTTGGCACACACCATTCATGCAGAGATCCAGAGCATCGGGCAGGAGATTGCAGGGTTCCCAGTGGTCGGACAGCCGCCATTTGATGCTTATCTCCTATCCTGGAATGGGGAATACGTTTCTCATACTGGACTACTCCTTTAAAATGATAAACAGACTTTTGAGATGGTCCCTTTGACTTTGAAAAACAAAACTGAATTAAATATTTGACATAAGGAAAAAAGTTACAGAAAGGTAAATAATGTTGGTAAAAAAAAATTGTAATGTACCATGTATATATATTGTGATATTATCTGAGTTTAAGCCATGGTTAAATCTTGTTTATTGTAGATTTTAGGCTGTGTTACATTTGTAGGTTTTTAGGATTATGTATGTCCGTTCTGCTTAGTCTCTGTTCACACTGTGGGTCTTGTTTGTATCCATGCTCGGTATGGTTTAATTCCTGTTTGGTATCCTGGAGTCAATTCTGACTCATCCGGTTTTCAGTCTAGTGTTTTACGTATGATAATTCCTGTTTGGAATCCTGGAGTCTATTCAGACTCATCCGGTTCTGGTTTAGTGTTTCGTGTTTTATATTTTTGTTTCCTACTAGGTCAGCATCCTGATCTCAAGGTGGAGTTTGCCCCACTGACTAGTAGTCTATTTGCCTTTATTATGTTGTTTACTCCTTTTGTGGAGAGGGTTGTCCAGTTTGTGTCCCAGTGTGAACAGTGTCCTATGTTCTTCTGTTCATCCACTGCATCTCTTGGATTCTCTTTGATTCTGCTCTATACTTGTTGCATACCTAGTCTTCATTTAATGATGCCTGCCGTTTTATCTGTATTCTTGTTTATGAACTATTGGTTTTTAGACTATATTCTGCTCTGTTTGTGAGTTTATATTCTGTCTGGTCTGTCAGGTTATCTGCTAGTTTTCCCGTTCTGTTTCTGACCTTTGACCGACTATGTTTATTATTTGTTTTTACGCCACTGCACTTTAGCGTAGGGAAGAACTGGCTGCAAGTTGTCGATGCATTTAGGGTGGATGGGCAAGAAGGCAATTAGAGTGGTTATTAGGGAAAGCTTAGGGCTCACTCTCCCTGTCCCCCCAGTCGGTCATGACAAACGCTTTACTAAGCGTTATATAGGGTAAAATCTTATGTTTGGTTCCTGTTAAATATCATGAATTCAGCTAGCTTAGTATTACACAATTTCTTGGAGGTCAGCAGTGATTCTGGATAAAATAAGTTTGAAAGTTGTCAGCCGCTGTATGCTAATGAAGTGTAAGTAGTCCCTGAGTGTACTGATTCATGGTGTAGACACCACTGCTGAGGCTGAAACCACATATACTCTGGCGTGATTGACAGCCCGTGCCCCATTACCCCATGAGTAAGTAGGCCCAGTGACTACTTACATTTCATTAGCATACAGTGGCTGACAACTTGCAAATTTATTTAATCTACCATTGGTGCTGGCCTACAGGACATCAGGTAACGCTAATCAACCTGAATTCACCAAATTTAATGTGTAATCAATAGTTATACAGGGGGAGATTTATCAAAACCTGTGCAAAGGAAAAGTTGCTGGGATCCGGGTTGGCGTAGGGTGAGGACACTGGAAGTGGATCCTCTGTACCAGATAGGTGATGAAGTGGGCCGTACCAGGGGAACGGAGTCTAAGGGGTTACTGGTATTCACCAGAGCCCGCCGCAAAGCGGGATGGACTTGCTGCAGCAGGTAACCCCCAGGTTGTTCTGCCCGGTAGCGACTCAACCTCTCTGGCTGCTGAGATGGCGCGGTACAAAAGGACAAGGCAACGCAAGGTCAGACGTAGCAGGAAGGTCAGGGCAGGCGGCAAGGTTCGTAGTCAGGGGCAACAGCAGAGATTCTGGAAACACAGGCAAGGACACACTGGAACGCTTTCACTAGGCACTAGGCAACAAGATCCGGCAGGGACAGGAAGGGGAAGTGATGTTTTATAGGAAAACAGTGATTGGACTAGATTGGGCCAGGCACCAATTAGTGGTGCACTGGCCCTTTAAATTTCAGAGAGCCGGCGCGCGCGTGCCCTAGAGAGCGGGGCCGCGCGCGCCGGGCTGGGACAGAGGAAGGACGGAGCAGGTGAGAAGAGACATGGGATGCGAACCGTGAGCGGGCACGTCCCGTCCCGCGGATCGCATCCCCTCCGGTGACAGGGTAGCAGCGCTCTCGGTCAGCAGAGCCGACCGGAGCGCTGCAAGCAGAGTAACGCCGCGAGCGCTCTGGGGAAGCAGCGGGACCCGGAGCGCTCAGCGTTACAGTTTCCCAGTTGCCCATAGCAACCAATCAGATTGCTTCTTTCATTTTGCAGAGGCCTTGTTAAAAATGAAAGCATTGATCTGATTGGTTGCTATGGGCAACTGGGCAACTTTTCATCTGGACAGTTTTTGATAAATCTCTTCCATAGTGTACAATATGAATTCGAGTAGAATACAGACATAGCGCACATCTACAATCTTGTATAATGATCTGATTGCTTCTCAGCACAATATCAAAAACTAACAGGTTGTTAGTATACATTTTTGAGCCCACTCGCCACGTCAAGGCCACCTATTCAGAGTGGGTCCCTAACGTCCCTAGCATAAAATGGCGTCGCACCAGGCGGCGACCACCACCGCCGCGACACAGGTGCCCACGGGGGGGGGGGGGGAGCGACCCACTGGCAGAGCGGCCCCAATGCCTCTCAAACCAGTCCATAGGCCGCACCCGCCCGCAGACACAGCGCCACGGCAGCAACAGACGCCGCCCCGCACCACACCAGTGTGAATAAGGTGTAATAGCTCACTTACCTTGCTCTCCCAGTCAGACTGGGAGGCAGCTAGGAGTGAAATGGCCCTAGTGTGGCTAATTACCACCTATATAGGTTTGGGCTGAGGGGGTGGGGAAGAGTGCAGCACATGTTCAAAAAAAAAAAAAAAAGGGGGGGAAGATAGAAATCACAATAAGAATTCGAGTAGAATACAGACATGGTGCACATCTACAATCTTGTATAATGATCTGATTGCTTCTTAGCACAATATCAAAAACTAACAGGTTGTTAGTACACATTCTTGATCAAAAAGTACAAGCCCACTCGCCACTTCAAGGCCACCTATTCAGAGTGGGTCCCTAACGTCCCTAGCATAAAATGGCGTAGCACCAGGCGGCGACCACCACCGCCGCGACACAGGTGCCCACGGGGGGGGGGGGGGAGCGACCCACTGGCAGAGCGGCCCCAATGCCTCTCAAACCAGTCCATAGGCCGCACCCACCCGCAGACACAGCGCCACGGCAGCAACAGACGCCGCCCCGCACCACATCAGTGTGAACAAGGTGTAATGGCTCACTTACCCTGCTCTCCCAGTCAGACTGGGAGGCAGCTAGGAGTGAAATGGCCCTGGTGTGGCTAATAACCACCTATATAGGTTTGGGCTGAAGGGGTGGGGAAGAGTGCAGCACATGTTCAAACAAAAAAAAAAAGGGGGGAAGATAGAAATCACAATATGAATTCGAGTAGATAAGGTGGGGTTTCCGTATTTAACCACAAAATTTTTTTTTCACTACTTTCTGTATTAATTGGTCCGTGGCTGCACTTTTTGTACAAATTACCTTCAAATTCATGCTCATTCGCTAAATGGTGGAGTAGGGAGAGCCATTTTTCTTGAAGTAATTGTAAGTCATCATTGCAGCTTTTTACACACCACCAAAAATGAATAATAATTTTATCAATCCATGGTGTGATTTGTTTACACAATTTCTGTGAGCTGGCTTTGACAACATTTTTCTTCAGTGACTTGGCATAGTGCCAGATATCGAATTGATGAACAACTGCAGGATATTCTTCTCTCATTTTCTTTCGTATCCCTACATGACGGTATGATGGAAAATTTTTTACTTCTAATTTATTCTCTAGAAGACGTTCCATACATATCTGGAAGCCAAATTTTTCCATTGCAACTGAGGAGGTGCATTGGGACAGCTGGACAACTTCAAAATCTATGATCCTGTCAGTTACATTGTCCATAATTGTATAGATACAATATTTAGCAATGTGACCCGGACTATCACACTGCCCATCTCCGGAAATGCACAATGGTTGACCACGTGCTGAACTAAAATATTCAGATTTTTGCCTCTGCCATGCTAAATCGATAGAAGGGAACAAAAATGAAGATTGACACCTATCGTATTTTTCGCCCTATAGGACGCACCGGTGTATAAGACGCACCCTATTTTTACGTGCAAAATCAAAAAAATTAAAGATTTTGAACCCAATAGTGGTCTTCAACCTGCGGACCTCCAGATGTTGCAAAACTACAACTCCCAGCATGCCCAGACAGCCGTTGGCTGTCCGGGCATGCTGGGAGTTGTAGTTTTGCAACATCTGGAGGTCCGCAGATTGAAGACCACTGCATAGAAGGTAATACTCACGTGTCCCCGCCGCTCCGGACCCGTCACCGCTGCCCTGGATGTCGCTCCATCGCTGTCGCCGTGTCCCCGTCGCTCTGCTGCCGGCCTGCTGCTGAACGTCTCTGCTGCCGGCCGGGTATCCTCGCTCTCCGTCGCCGTCGTTACACACGCCGACGCACGTACGCGACGATGTGTTGACAAGGAAGGAGAGCGCCGGCCATACAGGGGATCCCTGAACGGAGAAGACACCGAGGAGGCAGGTAAGGTCCCTCCCGGTGTCCTGTAAACACTAACCCGGCTATTCAGTCGGCTGTTCGGGACCGCCGCGGTGAAATCGCGGCGGCCCCGAACAGCCCGACTGAACAGCCGGGTTAGTGTCACTTTCCCTTCAGACGCGGCGGTCAGCTTTGATCGCCGCGTCTGAAGGGTTAATACAGGGCATCACCGCGATAGGTGATGTCCTGTATTAGCCGCGGGTCCCGGCCGTTGATGGCTGCAGGGACCGCCGTGATAGGGGTGTATTCGCCGTATAAGACGCACCGACTTTTTCCCCCCAGTTTTGGGGAAGAAAAAGTGCGTCTTATCCGGCGAAAAATACGGTATATTAAGTACTTTCAGAGATGGACACAAGTCCCAAAATAAATAAAAACTCTTTTACTTTTTGGAAATTTAGGCCGCTATAAAGAATCGCGGCACATAGCTGAAGATTTCCAGCAGAGTATTGGCCAATCTTAGGCTGGCTTTCAAAAATTTTAAAGTAATGTCCATCATGGCAGTGACCACTAATTTTTAAATATTACCCTTCAATTGTTTTTTTAAATGACTTGACAATATAGGGACATGATGGTGAATGTTGACATTTGACTTTTAGAATTAAATTGTCCAAAAGGGATTCAAAGATCATAAACTTTCGGTCTTCTACCATTTCTTTTTCTGTGAGTTGAGGTATAGGAGGTGGAATATGAATATTATTGTCACACATAAATTGCGCTATACCGCAAACCACTGATTCGCCAAAGCTGCGATCCACTGGAATATACTCCTCATCCTGTGAATCATTTGCTTTTGTACTGTACTGGCTGCCGGTGTACAATAGATCAGGTAGATAAACCTCATTTATGGGAGATAAAGGAGCTATCTCACAAAATAATTTGTCAGGTGTTTCCTCAATACCAGAACAAATTGTTCTGTCCAGGTAAGCTCTTTTTTTTTTTGAGGTGAAAATATTTCTTTTCTCGATTTACATATAACTGGAGTTGAATGCATCGTCTCATGCTGAACTCTGCTCGAACTTGGTGCTCCACAGGGAGTAAATTGGTTTGATTCAGGAATTTCACTTGTGTCAGAACTTTCCGGTTTATCAAATTCAAAATTTATACTGGAATTCAACAGTGTTGCATCTGTCTGTACTCCAAAATCATGGGTTAGGGGCACAGATTCCAGAGTTAGAATAGTAGTTGAGGATTCCACTAGATCTAACTGCTGAGATTCTTGTAGATTAACATTGTCTATAACCCTTTTCCTTTTCGCTCCTTTTTTTTTAAAAAGCATTTTACTCAATAATACTATCTTCAGAATTAACTTTTGGAAAAATAGTTGCCACTGCCTCCTTTTGAAGAACTCTAGAATCTCTGTTGACAATCTATGCATCTTCTGCAAAATGTTTAGAACAAATTCTATATTTTTTTGATTTATTTTCATCAAAAATTCTTTGGGCCAATAGATCAATTTCGACTAAATTTTGCCCTGTCTGCTGTAGCCATAATTTAATCATAACTACATTTCTGGGAAAACTGTGCATGGTGACATGGTCCTCTTTTGCCTTGGCTTTTGTACAGCTGATGCAATAGTTTATTATGCAGCTAGGCATTGTGGTATTATTATTGCTAGGATATCTAAAATACTGAATAAATTTCAGTTATCTAATTATAACTAATTATCTAATTATAATTACACTAATACGTATTTATAATTAATAAAACGTATACCCTATGAATCAAATGCATATTTATCGGCGCAAAACACGCACTGGCGTATAAAATGCACCCTCATTTTCACAGGGAAATTTGCTGAAAAATAAATGTAAAATAAATGACTTGGAATTATTCACCCCTTGTCATTATTCCCCTCTGTTCATTATCCCCCGTGCTCATTATTCCCCTGCTCGTTATCAAACCCCCCCCCCCTTGCTCATCATTACCCCCTGATGATTATTATGCGGCCAGTAAAGAATCACTAGTGACGTCCCTGATGCCGCGCAGAGGAGCCGGCAGTCACTTTTGATTCCCTGCAGCCACCGCTAGTCAGTGTGAGGGATTATAAAAAACATAAAATGCAGAAGGGTAAAAAAAGCAGTCGGCGCTGCTCATTGTTTTAACCCCTTAACGGCATCGGATGTAAATGGACGTCCTGGTGCCCTTGTACTTAACGCACCAGGAAGTACATTTACGTCCTGTACATGACCGCGGGCATCAGAGTGATGCCCGGGTCATGTGCGGATGCTCCCAGCTGCTGATCGCAGCACGGGACCCGCCGGATATGGCCGACATCCGGGATCTCGCAGATGTAAGCCATTAAGCCCTCAGATGCCGGGATCAATACAGATCCTGTCATCTGTGGCAGTGCGGCACTAATATTGGATGATCGGATCGCCCACAGTGCTGCTGCGGGGATCCGATCATCCAGAACGGTGGCCGGAAGTCCCCTCACCTGGCTCCGGCCGTCTCGTCGGGTCTTCTGCTCTGGTCTGAGATCAAGCAGACCAGGGCAGAAGATAACCGATAACACTGATCTATTCAATGTTATGTCCTACACATAGAACTGTCCAGGCATGCTGGGAGTTGTAGTTCTGTAACATCTGGCCCTTCGGATGTTGCAGAACTACAACTCCCAGCATGCCTGGACAGTTTTGGCATACTGGGAATTGTAGTTTTGCAACATCTGGAAGGGCACAGATTGGGAACCACTGTATTAGTGGTCTGCAAACTGTAGTCCTCCAGATGTTGCAAACTACAACTCCAAGCATGCTGGGAGTTGTAGTTCGGCAACATCTGGCTCTAAAGATGTTGCCGAACTACTACTTCCAGCATGCCTGAGAATGTTTGGGAGTTGTGGCTTTGCAACAACTGGAGGCACACTGGTTGGGAAACATTGTCTGTTTCCTAACTCAGTGTTTCCCAACCCGTGTGCCTCCGGCTGTTGCAAAACTATAACTACCAGCATGCACTGATAGACTGTGCATGCTGGGAGTTGTAGTTTTGCAACAGCTGGAGGTCCCCCCCCTGTGAATGTACAGGGTACATTCACATGGGCAGGGGCTTACAGTGAGTATCAGGCTGCAAGTTTGCGATGCAGCAAATTTTGCGCGGCAGCTCAAACTCGCAGCGGGAAACTCACTGTAACCCCCCGCCCGTGTGACTGTACCCTAAAAACACTACACTAACACAAAATAAAATAAAAAGTAAAAAACACTACATATACACATACCCCTACACAGCCCCCCTCCCCAATAAAAATGAAAAACGTCTGGTACGCCACTGTTTTCAAAATGGAGCCTCCAGCTGTTGTAAAACAACAACTCCCAGTATTGCTGGACAGCCGTTGACTGTCCAAGCATGCTGGGAGTTTTGCAACAGCTGGAGGCACCCTGTTTGGGAATCACTGGCGTAGAATACCCCTATGTCCACCCCTATGCAAATCCCTAGTTCAGGCCTCAAATTCGCATGGCGCTCTCACTTTGGAGCCCTGTCGTATTTCAAGGCAACAGTTTAGGGTCACATATGGGGTATCGCCGTACTCGGGAGAAATTGCCTTACAAATTTTGGGGGGCTTTTTCTCCTTTCACCCCTTATGAAAAGGTGAAGTTGTGGTCTACACCAGCATGTTAGTGTAAAAAAATAAATTTTTTACACTAACATGCTGGTGTTGCCCTATACTTTTCATTTTGACAAGAGGTAAAAGGGAAAAAAGCCCCCCAAAATTTGTAACGCAATTTTTCCCGACTACGGAGATACCCCATATGTGGGCGCAAAGTGCTCTGGGGGCGCACAACAAGGCCCAGAAGGGAGAGTGCACCATGTACATTTGAGGTGATTTGCACAGGGGTGGCTGATTGTTACAGCGGTTTTGACAAACGCAAAAAAAACAAAACCCCACATGTGACCCCATTTCGGAAACTACACCTCTCACGGAATGTAATGAGACGTGCAGTGAGAATTTACACCCCACTGGTGTCTGACAGATCTTTGGAACAGTGGGCTGTGCAAATTAAAAATTTTGTACAGCCCACTGTTCCAAAGATCTGACAGACACCAGTGGGGGGTAAATGCTCACTGTACCCCTTGTTACGTTCCTCAAGGGGTCTAGTTTCCAAAATGGTATGCCATGTGGGGGTTATTTTGCTGTTCTGGCACCATAGGGGCTTCCTAAATGCGACATGCCCCCCGAGCAAAATTTGCTCTCAAAAAGCCAAATATGACTCCTTCTCTTCTGAGCATTGTAGTTCGCCCGTAGTGCACTTCAGGTCAACTTATGGGGTACCTCCATACTCAGAAGAGATGGGGTTACAATTTTTTTTTTTTTACGTATGCAAAAGTCGGGAAACCCCTGTGGGATATTAAGGCTCACTTTATTCCTTGTTACGTTCCTCAAGGGGTCTAGTTTCCAAAATGGTATGGCATGTGTTTTTTTTCCCTGTTCTGGCACCATAGGGGCTTCCTAAATGCAACATGCCCCCCAAAAACCATTTCAGAAAAACGTACGCTCCAAAATCCCCTTGTCGCTCCTTCCCTTCTGAGCCCTCTACTGTGCCCGCCGAACACTTTACATAGACATATGAGGTATGTGCTTACTCGAGAGCAATTGGGCTACAAATAGATATATACATTTTCTCCTTTTACCCCTTGTAAAAATTAAAAAATTGGGTCTACAAGAACATGCGAGTGTAAAAAATGAAGATTGTGAATTTTCTCCTTCACTTTGCTGCTATTCCTCTGAAACACCTAAAGGGTTAAAATGCTGACTGAATGTCATTTTGAATACTTTGGGGGGTGCAGTTTTTATAATGGGGTCATTTGTGGGGTATTTTTTAGATGAAGACCCTTCAAATCCACTTCAAACCTGAACTGGTCCCTGAAAAATTGTGATTTGGGAAATTTTGTGAAAAATTGGAAAATTGCTGCTGAACTTTGAAGCCCTCTGGTGTCTTCCAAAAGTAAAAACACGTCAATTTTATGATGCAAATATAAAGTAGACATATTGTATATGTGAATTAAAAAAAATATATTTGGAATATCCATTTTCCTTACAAGCAGAGAGCTTTTCAAATTTTTCATCAAATTTTGGATTTTTCACCAAGAAAGGATGCAAGTTACCAAAAAATTTTACCACTATGTTAAAGTAGAATATGTCACGAAAAAACAATCTTGGAATCAGAATGATAACTAAAAGCATTCCAGAGTTATTAATGTTTAAAGTGACAGTGGTCAGATGTGCAAAAAATGGCCGGGTCCTAAGGTGTAAAATGGCTGGGTCCTTAAGAGGTTAAAGGGGTACTCCGGTGCCTAGACATCCTATCCCCTATCCAAAGGATAGGGGATAAGATGCCTGATCGCGGGGGACCCCCGTGATCTTGCACGGCGCACCCCGTTTAAAATCAGTCCCCGGAGCGTGTTCGGTCGGGTCTGATTACTGTCGATCACGGGGCCGGAGCGTTGTGACGTCAAGGCTCCGCCCTGTGTGATGTCACACTCCGCCCCCCTCAATGCAAGCCTATGGGAGTGGCGTGACAGCTGTAATCAGACCCGGAGCGACAGTAATCAGACCCTGAGCGAACACGCTCCGGGGACTGATTTTAATTGGGGTGCGGCGTGCAAGATCACGGGGGTCCCCAGCGGCGGGACATCCGAGATCAGGCATCTTATCCCCTATCCTTTGGATAGGGGATAAGATGTCTAAGCGCCGGAGTACCCCTTTAAGGATCAGACAATTACATTTTTACCTTTTCGTTTTTTCCTCCTTGCCTTCTAAAAAATCATAACTCTTTTATATTTTCATCCACAGACTAGTATGAGGGCTTGTTTTTTGCATGACCAGTTGTCCTTTGAATGACATAACTCACTTTACCATAAAATGTATAGCGCAACAAAAAAAAAATACTATTTATGTGGGGAAATTGATAAGAAAACCGCAATTTAGCAAATTTTGGAAGATTTAGTTTTCATGCTGTACACTTTACGGCAAAATAGACAAGTTTTCCTTATTCTGTTGGTCAATGCGATTAAAATGATACCCATGATTAAATACTTTTCTATTATTATACCGCTCAAAAAAAGTCGCAAACTTTTTAACCAATTTAGTGCATTTAAAATCCCTCTATTTTGCTGACCTATAACTTTTTCATTTTTCTGTATAAGCGGCGGTATGAGGGCTCATTTTTTGCACCGTGATCTGTAATTTTTTTTTATTCGACATTTGCATATATCAAACTTTTAATAAATTTTTTATCAATTTTTTGGGGAATAAAATGTTATAAAAAAGCAGCAATTTTGTACTTTTTTTTTTAACATTCACGCCATTCACCGTATGGGATAATTAACATTATATTTTAATAATTCGGATATTTATGCACGTGGTGATACCAAATGTTTATTTAACATTTTTTTACACTTTTTGGGGGTAAAATGGGGAAAAACTGACAATTAAAATTTTTATTGGGGGAGGGATTTTTTTTATAAATTTTTTACTTTCATTTTTTTAACTTTTATTTTTACACTTTAATAGACCCCATAGGGGACTATTTATAGCAATGATTTGATTACTAATACTGTTCAGTGCTATGCATAGGGCATAGCACTGATCAATGTTATCGGCTATCTTCTGCTCTGGTCTGCTCCATCTCAGACCAGAGAAGAAGACGCCGTGAGACGGACGGAGGCAGGTGAGGGCACCTCCGTCTGCCATTACAGATGATCGGATCGCCACGGCAGCGCTGCGGGCTATCCGATCGTCCACATTAAGTGCCGCACTTTTGCAGATGCCGTGATCTGTATTGATCACGTCATCTGAGGGGTTAATGGCAGACATCCGTGCGATCGCTGATGTCGGCCATTACCGGCGGGTCCCTGGCTGCTATCAGCTGCCGGAACCTGTCACGCATGACCCGAGCTTCGCTGCGATGCTCGCTATTATGTATAGGACGTAAATGTACGTCCTGATGTGTTAAGTACCACCTCACCAGGACATACATTTATGTCCTGCGTCGTTAAGGGGTTAACGACGCAGGTCCTCTGCACTGTATTCTGCGATGTGAAGTTCTCTTCACATCACAGATTCATATTTCCCGCAGAGAGCTGTGATTGGCCGGATGATTCCAGCCAATCACAACTCTCTGCAGGAAATATGAGTGGGTGTATATATACAGCACTGCAGGGGAGCAGAGAAGAGCGGCCATGATACCCGCATCTATACATTATTCTGGACGATCGCAGTGGGTGTCAGAAGTGACGCCCGCTGTGATCTGTCCTTAACTGCAGGTACTATCCATGTTGGGAGCAGTAGTACCTGCAGTTAAGGACAGATCACAGCGGGCGTCACTTCTGACACCCACTGCGATCGTCCTTCATCCTTCTGAGATGCGGAGTGGCTTTCTCCTGCACTCGCATCTCTGCACTATACTCCAGCCGGCCAGTGATGTGAATAGAAATTCACATCACTGATTCATATTTCCCGCTGAGAGCGGTAATTGGCTGGCACCATCTGGCCAATCACCACTCTGGGGGGAAAATATGAATCTGTGATGTGAATTTCTATTCACATCACTGGCCGACCCGGAGTATAGTGCAGAGATGTGAGCGCAGGAGAAAGCCGCTCAGCATTTCTGCAATATAAAGGACGATCGCATAGGGTGTCAGAAGTGACACCCAGGGCGATCTGTCTATTAGTTCTGGTACTACTACTCCCAGCATGGAACATTTTTAAAAAATAAAGAAAAAAAAACTTAAAAACACACACACTTTATTAAATACATTATTAAAATACATTACTAATAAAAAGGTTAACAACATTAATTATAAAAAATATATTATTTTACATTTAAATGGCCCTTTTCTACAATTTATTTTTTATTGTCGGCTACATGTTTAGGTCCCTGGCCCCACACATAAATTGGTCCCTGTTTAAAGTAAAACTGTCAGATATTTTCTCCCGCACTATCCACAGGTACTGCTGGATAGTGCGGGAGACGCTGATTAAAGCGAGCCCTATCTTCAACGGATCCGCCCGGCCGTTCGCCCGCAATTGTAGATTTTTTCTATGTGTATATCTTGCTGTAACTGGCACGGGTGGGTCTTCTGCAGGTAAACTGGCACTGACGTCAGCGCCGCTTATGAATATTCATCCCCCCTCCCTCCAGTTAGGAGCGGCGAAGAGAGGGAGAACGGGAGGGAGGGGGAATGAATATTCATAAGTGGCGCTGACGTCAGTGCCAGTTAAGCTGCAGAAGCCCTGCCCGTGCCAGTTACAGCAAGATATACACATAGAATAAAAGTACAATTGCGGGCGAACGGCCGGGCGGATCCGGGTAAGGTAGGGCTCGTTTTAATCAGCGTCTCCCGCACTATCCATCAGTACCTGTGGATAGTGCGGGAGAAAATATCTGACAGTTTTCCTTTAAAAATGTATTAAAATTTCATTATAAAAAATATACATTTAATAAAATATTCTTTTTTCCATCCCTACTGCATCTTTTATTTTTTCTGGTACCCAACAAATTTTGAAAAAATGCTAAAGGGGTCAAAAATGTAATTTCCACTCAAAGGCAAAAACGCAAAAAAAAAACGTTAACTTAGGAAAATGCTGTGGCATTTTTTCTTGCGTTTTTTTTGGACCAGAAAAAAAAGTGGAAACTTAGCCTTAGACTGCTATGACAGCCAAATGGGAACCCATGATCATGTTGCATTGCGGGCGATCAGGTGATTAAGGGCCCTTTTCCTTTGTCTAACTGCCTAGATGCCACATATGTCAGTTGTAATGCAAATGTACAGTAGATGTAGTTGTTGAATTCTTTTTTACAAGGGTGAACAGTAAAATGAGCATGTAAATGATGCTTCATGAAGACCATATGTTCACATGTATAATAGAGCAAAGAGAAGAGTGTGAATCAGCTCACCCCAGGCCCACGATACGAGCACAGAGAGTGGTGTGGACTACACCCAAATGGTCAGAAGCAAAAAGATGAAAAACTCCAGCTCGATTTGCAGATCAGTATGCCGTCTTTATTTCTGGACGCTACATGGATCACAGGTAAGACAGGATGTGACGCGTTTTGGCCAAGTGCTGGCCTTACTCATACAATGAATTATCCCACGAAAATCGTATTTGTAGGCATGGGGAGGAACCCGGATAAGCCCCAGGTGAACATACCTGTGTGGGAATCACAGGTTCCCGCATGGCTACTAACATCAGTAAAAAAACACATGTATTAGAAAATAGCATTATTTTGCAATGTTTAAATGAACAGATGAAAAAACAAAACAACAGAAAAAATTGTGTACAATGGCGCAAAAGAAAACGCACAAACAACAGTTAGAGTGATTAAAAACTATTGTAAAAAAAATAAATGTATGTGTTGGTGGGAGAGGGGGAATCTCTTCGCCCACGAAAATCCCTTCATTTCTTTCATTGTCTGGTATGGCCGCTACATCGATGACCTCCTCTTTATTTGGGGGTCCGATGTGGCGGCCATACAGGACTTTGAACAGTATCTTAACCACAATTGTCTTGGCCTTGTTTTCTTATTGAATTTTCACTCTACTGAAATTTCTTTTCTGGACCTGAAATTACAGGGTGATATTGATACCCAGCATATTATAACCAAAACTTATAGAAAAGAAACATCAGTAAACTCCATTCTTCATGCAAAATCTTGTCACCCCTCTCATGTGATCCATAATATCCCTGTGGGTGAGATGATCCGCGCAAGAAGAAATTGTTCTGATTTAACTGACTTCAGAATTGAGGCCAGGGAAATTAGTAAACGTCTGATGGAAAGGGGTTATCCTATATGGAATATTGAAAAAGCCTATCAAATAGCAGTGCATGAAGTCAATCTAACATGATTCAACCTGAAACAAAAACTCATGAAAATAAAAAGTCTAATGGGAATAGTGGTGTAAAAGTTGTAATGTTTTCCACCCAATTTAGCAAACAATATGGATCTATATGCAACATCATTAAAAAAGATATGCCCATCATAACAACAGATCCTGCATTTGCTCCCATTCTAACCAATGGCTATAGATGTGTGGCACGCCGTGCTCCCACACTTGGACAGAAATGATCACCTAGTTTATACAATAACAAACCATCTTCAAATCCTGTATGGTTGGAACATAAGGGACTTTTCAAGTGTGGCCAAAGAATATGCATCTGTTGTAAAGTCTTATCCCCAGGGACCCATTTTAAATCCTGTATCAACCAGGAGTCTTTTCCAATAAAACAGTACATTAATTGTAACACCAAATATGTCATTTATTTATTTACATGCGACTCCTGTTTGGTCCAGTGTGTGGGTTGTACCACTATATCTTTAAAAACATGAATTAGGAAGCACTTGTCCGATGTTCCATTCTTTAAGAGCAGAAATGTCTCCTTGGTGTCAAAACACATTCCAACTCCTCTATCCGATTACAGGAGATAGAAAGAGTGTCTTGCCTCCCAAGAGGAGGCAATCACAAACGAAAATTAATGGATCACGAAATATTTTGGATCCTTAAATTGGACACCAGATCCCCAAAGGGTCTTAACATCAGACAAGATGTCATCTTTTTTTTTTTTTTACAATAGTTTTTAATCACTCTAACTGTTGTTTGTGCGTTTTCTTTTGCGCCATTGTACACAATTTTTCTGTTGTTTTGTTTTTTCATCTGTTCATTTAAACATTCCAAAATAATGCTATTTACTAATACATGTGTTTTTTACTGATGTTAGTAGCCATGCAGGAACCTGTGATTCCCACACAGGTGTGTTCACCTGGGGCTTATCCGGGTTCCTCCCCATGCCTACAAATGCGATTTTTGTGGGATAATTCATTGTATGAGTAAGGCCAGCACTTGGCCGAAACGCGTCACATCCTGTCTTACCTGTTGTTACGCCTAGCGCTCCGGGTCCCCGCTCCTCCCCGGAGCGCTCACGGCGTCTTTCTCCCTGCAGCGCCCCGGTCAGTCCCGCTGACCGGGAGCGCTGCACTGTCTTGGCCGTTGGGGATGCGATTCGCACAGCGGGACGCGCCCGCTCGCGAATCGCATCCCAGGTCACTTACCCGTCCCGGTCCCCTGCTGTCATGTGCTGGCGCGCGCGGCTCCGCTCTCTAGGGCGCGCGCGCGCCAGCTCTCTGAGACTTAAAGGGCCAGTGCACCAATGATTGGTGCCTGGCCCAATTAGCTTAATTGGCTTCCACCTGCTCCCTGGCTATATCTGATCTCCTCCCATGCACTCCCTTGCCGGATCTTGTTGCCTTGTGCCAGTGAAAGCGTTTAGTGTGTCCAAAGCCTGTGTACCTGAACTTCTGCTACCCATCCTGACTACGAACCTTGCCGCCTGCCCCTGACCTTCTGCTACGTCTGACCTTGCCTCTGCCTAGTCCTTCTGTCCCACGCCTTCTCAGCAGTCAGCGAGGTAGAGCCGTTGCTAGTGGATACGACCTGGTTGCTACTGCCGCAGCAAGACCATCCCGCTTTGCGGCGGGCTCTGGTGAAAACCAGTAGCCTCTTAGAACCGGTCCACTAGCACGGTCCACGCCAATCCCTCGCTGACACAGAGGATCCACTACCTGGAAGCCGAATCGTGACAGTAGATCCGGCCATGGATCCCGCTGAGGTGCCGCTGCCAAGTCTCGCTGATCTTCCCACGGTGGTCGCTCAGCAATCGCAGCAGATTGCCCAACAAGGACAGCAGCTGTCGCAGTTGACCGCCATGTTACAGCAACTTCTGCCTCTGCTACAGCAGCAACCATCTCCTCCGCCAGCTCCTGCACCTCCTCCGCAGCGAGTGGCCGCTCCTAACCTCCGCTTGTCCCTGCCGGACAAATTTGATGGGGACTCTAAACTCTGCCGTGGATTTTTGTCTCAGTGTTCCCTGCATATGGAGATGTTGTCGGACTTGTTTCCTTCAGAACGGTCTAAGGTGGCGTTCGTAGTAAGCCTTCTTTCAGGAAAGGCCTTGTCTTGGGCCACACCGCTCTGGGACCGCAATGATCCTGCCACAGCCACAGTCCAGGCCTTCTTCACTGAACTCCGGAGAGTCTTCGAGGAGCCAGCCCGAGCTTCTTCTGCCGAGACTGCCCTGTTGAACCTGGTCCAGGGTAATTCTTCAGTGGGCGAGTACGCCATCCAATTTCGTACTCTTGCTTCTGAGTTATCATGGAATAACGAGGCTCTCTGCGCGACCTTTAAAAAAGGCCTATCCAGTCGCATCAAGGATGTGCTGGCCGCACGAGAGATTCCTGCCAATCTGCAAGAACTCATCCATCTAGCTACCCGCATTGACATGCGTTTTTCTGAGCGACACCAAGAGCTCCGCCAGGAAAAAGACTTAGATCTCTGGGCACCTCTCCCACAGTATCCGTTGCAATCTACGCCTGGGCCTCCCGCCGAGGAGGCCATGCAAGTGGATAAGTCTCGCCTGACCCAGGAAGAGAGGAATCGCCGTAGGGAAGAAAATCTCTGTCTTTACTGTGCCAGTACCGAGCATTTCTTGGTGGATTGCCCTATCCGTCCTCCACGCCTGGGAAACGCACGCACGCACCCAGCTCACGTGGGTGTGGCGTCTCTTGGTTCCAAGTCTGCTCCTCCACGTCTCACGGTACCCGTGCGGATTTCTTCTTCAGCCAACTCCTCCCTCTCAGCCGTGGCCTGCTTGGACTCCGGTGCCTCTGGAAATTTTATTTTGGAGTCGTTTGTTAATAAATTCAGCATCCCGGTGACCCGTCTCGTCAAGCCGCTCTACATTTCCGCGGTCAACGGAGCCAGATTGGACTGCACCGTGCGTTACCGCACAGAGCCCCTCCTCATGTCTATTGGACCCCACCTTGAGAGAATTGAGTTCTTCATTCTCCCCAACTGTACCTCTGAGGTCCTCCTCGGTCTGCCTTGGCTCCGGCTTCATTCCCCCACCATTGATTGGACCACCGGGGAGATCAGGAACTGGGACTCTGCCTGCCACAGGAAGTGCCTCTCCCCCCCTCCCAGTCCCGTCAGGCAAGCCTCTGTGCCTCCCCATGGCCCCCGTCCTGGTGTCACACTGCCCCGTGCCAGGCCTCGCCCTCTGCCCTCCCTCCCCATTCCCACTCCTGCTGTACTGCCTGCCGTTGAGGAAACCCTCCATTCTTTCCCGGTGTCCTCATCCCAGGGGAGGCAGTTACCGGACAAAGAGAAGGGGAGACCTAAGGGGGGGGGTACTGTTACGCCTAGCGCTCCGGGTCCCCGCTCCTCCCCGGAGCGCTCACGGCGTCTTTCTCCCTGCAGCGCCCCGGTCAGTCCCGCTGACCGGGAGCGCTGCACTGTCTTGGCCGTTGGGGATGCGATTCGCACAGCGGGACGCGCCCGCTCGCGAATCGCATCCCAGGTCACTTACCCGTCCCGGTCCCCTGCTGTCATGTGCTGGCGCGCGCGGCTCCGCTCTCTAGGGCGCGCGCGCGCCAGCTCTCTGAGACTTAAAGGGCCAGTGCACCAATGATTGGTGCCTGGCCCAATTAGCTTAATTGGCTTCCACCTGCTCCCTGGCTATATCTGATCTCCTCCCATGCACTCCCTTGCCGGATCTTGTTGCCTTGTGCCAGTGAAAGCGTTTAGTGTGTCCAAAGCCTGTGTACCTGAACTTCTGCTACCCATCCTGACTACGAACCTTGCCGCCTGCCCCCGACCTTCTGCTACGTCTGACCTTGCCTCTGCCTAGTCCTTCTGTCCCACGCCTTCTCAGCAGTCAGCGAGGTAGAGCCGTTGCTAGTGGATACGACCTGGTTGCTACTGCCGCAGCAAGACCATCCCGCTTTGCGGCGGGCTCTGGTGAAAACCAGTAGCCTCTTAGAACCGGTCCACTAGCACGGTCCACGCCAATCCCTCGCTGACACAGAGGATCCACTACCTGGAAGCCGAATCGTGACACCTGTGATCCATGTAGCATCCAGAAATAAAGACGGCATACTGATCTACAAATCGAGCTCGAGTCTTTCATCTTTTTGCATGTATAATAGAGTATTTTTTTTAATTTCTTGCATGGTAATGAAACCATACATTCCCTGCACGCTAAATATTTACTGTCTTCAGTGCTCAAACAAATTTTTCCCCGTAATGATTGTTAGATATTCTGAGACATTAAATCAAGAGAACCACAATAGATCCTACAAGAACATTTCTCGTATCAAAGTACCAAGAAGGACCACATGATGTCACTATCACACCTGAAAGAGTAAAACACATTGATTTAGCTCAGTATTTTCTTATATACTGTGTGCACAGATAAGCACATTGTTTCTTTTTTTAAACACACAACATGCCTAAAAATTTACAGCACATCAATAGTGGGCTCAGGCTATGTAGGAGGATAGGAAATTTGATACCAAAACATGAGGAATTTAAATGTACTTTTTTTTTTACATGAAACACAAATAGAAGATTTGGCCACCTAAGCACCTCAAGCACTCCAAATGGACTACTGGTTTGAAGGGGTACCTTGGTGGAAAATGTTTATTTTTTTAAAATGAACTGGTGCCAGAAAGTTAAACAGATTTGTAAATTACTTAATACTTCCAGTACTTATCAGCTGCTGTATGCTCCAGAGTAAGTTCTTTTTTTTTTAATTTCTTTTCTGTGTTCTCTGCTGACACCCCTGTCCCTGTCAAGAACTGTCCAGAGCAGAAGAGGTTTGATATAGAGATTTGCTCCTGCTCTGTTTTTAACCTTAGTACTCCTTTAGGGGGAATTCACATGTACACATATTTAATGCGCAGTTTTTGAACCTGCATATTTGATGTTGTGCTGTCATTTACTTTATATTGAAATGTGCAGCATAAAATCTGCAGATTCAAAATATGCAAATCAAATATGCTCAGGATACTGTACATGTGAATACACCCTTAACCCGATAACGACCATGGACGAGTATAGACGTCCAGGTTGACGTCCGTTCCCGCACCTGGACGTCTATACTCGTCCATTCTTCTCGTGGGTGCTGCCCAGTGCATCTAATAAAAAAAAAAGCATAATGTGTAGGATCGCATTGGCGGACATCCGCAGCATGTAATATGCTGCGGATGTCCACCATGTGATCCTACACATTATGCAGCAGTCACGGTAATGAGCTCGCTGCTGCGGCTGGGTAGCTTTGTGTGTCCACTCATAGCGGTGGATGAGCTACCCAGCCGCAGCAGTGATGGATATATTCGCCATGAGCGGGTACTTATTCCCACAACATGGCGGATATATCCATCAGGAGCCTTAACTGTCACAGACAGACGCGTTATACTGCCAGCCGACCAAGGACCAATCAGAGAGGTCCCTGGTCCAGCCAATAACTTGTAGGGGTGCGGTATATAAATGGGGTCACTTGTGGGGGTGGGGGTACTGTTCTGCCCTGAAAGCCAAATGGCGCTCCTCTACTTCTGAGTCTTACCACGTGGCCAAGGAACCATATATGGCCAAAGCGGGGGTATTTCCGAACATGGGACAAGCAGCTAAATAAAATATAGGGTGCATTTCTTTCAATATCAGAAGTGATGTACAAAAAATATGCCCCCCAAATGATGCATTTGTGAAAAATAGCAAATTTCGAATTTTTAACACTGACTTTGGAATAATTCCTGCCAAAAAACTATGGTGTTAAAATACTCACTGTACCCCCTAGCGAATACCTTGAGGGGTCTAGTTTTTAAAATGGGGTCATTTGGGGGGGTGTTCCTATGTTCTACTACCTTTTAATTTCTGCAAACCTTGCATAGCTCATAAAAAAAGATGTACTTTTCAAATTTTCTAAATTTTCTAAATTTCAAGTTAAATTGTTAGGCTTCTGACTAATTTAAAATGTAAATTAAAAACTAAAAAATGACGTCAAAATAAAGTAGACATCTGAAAGTATAAGTTTCATAAACTATTTGGTCAGTATGTATAAATATATGCAACCTATTAGTGTTACAATAGCAAAAAATCGTAATTTTTTGTAAAAATTTCATGATTTTTTGCATTGTAAAAAAAAAAATACAAATGATATCAGCTTACTTTTACTATGTACATGAAGGACGACTTGTGACAAAAAAACAATGTCAGAATTATCGTGATTGGCAAAACGTTACCAGAGTTATTCTCTAATAAAGACAGACATCCCCGATTTGAAAAAACAGGCCTGGTCTTTCAGGGGCGTACAGGTTTATTTGTATTGGTCCTTAAGGGGTTAAAGAAATAAAGCTAATTTCATGCCACAAAGAACATCTTGTACTGTAGTTTGTTAAAGCAAATTAAATACAGAAAACATCTCCAAAAGACCACCGCTTTAAGAAGACCACCCCCTTATCCAGTCCAACTTTTATGCAACACATTTTTAAATCCCTTTCCAGTCCCCCCACGGTATTATTCATAGAGACAATTTTCTTTGAGAAGATCACCACCCCCTTAAAATAAGCAGTATGTTTACTTTACCCATGGGAGGATAGTGATGATGTGTTGTGCCGTCACTCACCGGCTGTAGCAGCCATGTGTCTACATGTCATTGTTAGAAAACACAGACCTGTAGGGAACCCCAAAAGCCACATCATGGGGGTGCAGGGGATCAGTAAGGTGATTATACTTTTAATGTGCAGAAGGGAAATCCACACCAAAATATACAGAATTCAGTGCTACACAGTTGCCTGCATCTTTTTATAGATTAGTTAAAAAAAAAAAAAAATCACTGTATATTTGTTAACTTTATGAGGAAAAAAAGTGAAGACGGTTTTCTTAGCGGATATCACATAGTGTATCTTAGACTGAGATTACAGAGATACTCCCTGTAGAATGGAGATTGTACTCTCCATATTACTAGCTTGATTCCTAGAAGAGTCTACTAAATTTAAGATTTAAAAAAGTAAAAGTCACAGAAACACATTGTAGCACTAACCATACCATTGTGCCATAGATAATTGTAAGTGGTCACAAAAGTAGATCCACTAATCCTGCCGAAATGAAATAGCATGCCATAGCAATCCATGATGCAAGCATAAAGAATGCTGACATTGGTCTCCAGGGCAACAGTGACATCTGTTATAATGAAACATACGTAAATAAAAGGGCTCACCACAATAAGCTACACTTGGAAAAAGAACAGTGAATATATTGAAGATGAAAAAAAATGACCAGATGGTGTTTTTAAAGAATATAACTGTACCTGCTATGCTTGGAGTCTTTTACTATCTTGAAGACAATCTATTTAAAAACAAAACCATAGGCAGGTATTGGAAATGGCCCTCCTTTATCAGCATGATACCTAATAGATGCCTAATTAGTTATAGAATTGTAAGCAAAGCCTTTAAAACACTACTGCCATTTTATAAAAACTCAGGCAGACATATCAAACATTTTAAATTTGTCGGGGTCTCACTGCTGAGATCCTTTCTGGTCTGTGCATATACCGTATATACTCGAGTATAAGCCGAGTTTTTCAACATGATTTTTGATGCTGAAAACGTCCCCATCGGCTTCTACTCAAGTGAAGAAAAAATAAATCACAGGCATACTGGTGGGGATGGCGAGGGGGATGGGCCAGGCCGTCCATCGCACCCAACTACGCTGCAGGGACCATCCAAATTCCAGTGGGGAGGGTGAGCCAGTCCAGGCCATCCATCTTGACTGGGAGGCCCTCTTCACCGCTCCGGGCCAGCCCCAGACTAGTGACGCATTGACACAGCCGCACAGGGATGTCCGTGTGCAGCAGACGTCCATGCGCACGGACGTCCCTCCACAACGTCATCAATGCAGCGTCACTAGTACGGGGCAGGCCCGGAGCGGAGAAGAGGGCCTCCTGGTCAAGATGGACAGCCCGGACCGGCTCAACTCTCCCCTTGGAATTTGGACGGTCCTCGCAGCTTAGATGGGTGACTATGGATGGCTCCTAGGGAAGGACCAGCAGAGCTACAACTGGGGAAGTGAGTAGAGAACAAGAGAGGGGGGTATGTATGACGACAAAGGTCTAGATGATGACAGTAGGGATGAGGGGGGTCTGAATGATGACAGGGGGGGATAATGGGGGTCTGGATGATAACAGGGGGTCGGGATGATGACAGAGGGGGTCGGGATGGTGACAGGGGGATTGGGGGGATGATGTTTCCCCCCCCCCCCCCAAGGCTTATACTTGAGTCAATACGTTTTTTCACAGGTTTTTGGGGTGAAATTAGAGGCCTCGGCTTATATTCGGGCCGGCCTATACTCAAGTATATACGGTAGTAAGAAGAAGCGTGTTGCACCCCCTTGCTTGGCACTCGCTCCAGTTCTCTGCAGAAGATGAACTATACACAGACCAGTATACTATACAGTATCTGTATACAATATAAGTGATAATATACAGGACCATATGGTGGTAGATATCAGCTGTACACAGGATGCGTTTACCATAAGTGATTACAGTTACATTTTGGGGCTCACACTTACGTCTTTTCTGATCAGCGGCGTCCTCTTTACTTTTCTTCTCTGTCCGGATAAGACCGCCATGGGGATCTCTTAACATCTGCAGGGCAAACATGTCAGGCTTTACATTTTTCCAGTGCCCTCCCCTCTTCTACACAATCTTTCCATCTACAGACCCAAAAACTGTAATAATGACCTCCTTGGTGTCCTGCACAGTAAAAGGGACGGTAGGTAGGTAGCCAGGTAAATAGGTAGGTAGATCAGGAAGCCAGATATGTAGGTAGTTGACAAACCAGGTAGGTAGGGGGCTAGCTAGGTAGTTAGGCAGCCATGTATGAAGGCCAGGTATGTACATAGTTAGGTAGCTGGGTATGTAGGTAGTTAGATAGCCTGGTATGTAGGTAAATAGTTAGGCATCCAGATATAAAGTTAGGTAGCCCCCCTTCCCTGTAGGTATAGACAGCGGAGTTAACCCCTCCCCTTCCTTGTAGGTATAGGCAGCAGAGTTAGCCCCCCTTCACCAAAGGTATAGGCAGCAGAGTGAGCCCCCCATCCTTCCCCATAGGTATAGGCAGCAGACTTAACCCCCCTTACCCATAGGTATAGGCATCAGTGTTAAACCCCCTTCCCAATAGGTATAGGAACAGAGGTAACACCCCTTTCTCCTTAGGCATAGGCAGCAGAGTCCCACCCCCCCACCCCCTTTCCCCATAGGTATAGGCAGAGTTAACCCCTCCATTCCCCATAGGTATAGGAAGAGTTAAACCCCCTTTTCCCCATAGGTATATGCAGAATTACCCCCCCCCTTTCCCCATAGGTATAGACAGAGTTACCCCCCCCTCTTCCCCATTGGTATAGGCAGAGTTACTCCCCCCCTCTTTCTCATAGGTGTATGCAGAGTTACACCCCCCTCTTTCCCATAGGTATATGCAGAGTTACACCCCCCTCTTTCCCATAGGTATAGGCAGAGTTACAACCCCCCCTCTTTCCCATAAGTATATACAAAGTTACACCCCCCTCCCTCTTTCCCATAGGTATATCCAGAGTTACATCCCCCTTTCCCATAGGTATATGCAGAGTTACACCCCCCTCTTTCCCATAGGTATATGCAGTTCTCCTGTTCAGACTCCACAGGGCTCATGTGGCCGTGAGATGTAGGCACCACATCTCCATTGCCCTGACCAGCCATCGTTTCCAACACGTGTGGTAAGAAATGAAGCAGTGGAATGACGTTGTTCATCCCTTAATCCTGGCGAATTACAAATAATATGGCTTCCTCAAAGGGCTTGAGCAAACGGCAAGTGTCACGTATGAGCTGCCACTGGTTGACATTGAAGTTACATAAGGGAGTACCCCTATCTGCTTGGATGATCAAGAAATTAGTGATGGCTTTTCTCTGTTCTTATAGACGGTCCAACATATGCAGGGTGAAATTCCAACATGTGGCAACGTCACAAATTAGTCTATGTTGGGGGATACCGTTCTGACGCTGCAGCTCAAGGAGGGTGTGCTTTGTGGTTTACGAGTGGCTGAAGTGTATGCAAAGTTTCCTTACCATTGTTAGGATGTCTTGCAAATGGGGGGAACACTTCAGGAACTGCTTGATAACCAGATGGTATACACATGGTATACTGAAGGGGCACTGAGACTTGTCTGGGCAGTGGAGACTGAGGACATGGTGAAGGATGAGGAGGAGGAGTCGCACACTGTCACAGGACCAACAGGCTGAGAGCGTGGAGGAGGAAGTGGCGTGACCTGTCCAAGTTGGTGTTGTGGCTGTGCAGGAACCAAAGGGCCGTAAAGGACATGTATTGTCCCTGACCATAGTTACAACTCCAGACGTCTGCGCTGCCGTGCACTTTGGTACACACCGACAGGCTCAAGGACAGGCCCACCTTCTCTTCCACAAAATTGTGCAGGGCTGGTACTGCCTTCTTCACAAAGAAATGACGGCTTGGCACAAGCCATCAGTTCTCTGAAAGGTGCCGAGTCCACCACTTGAAAAGGGAGAGACTGCAGCACCAGCAACTTAGACAGGAGCACATTTAGCTTTGGATGAGTGGGCGCATACTGTTGTCTCTTGGACATGGCTTCGCCGATGGATTGTTGCTTGAATGCCTGACTAAAAGTAGGAGGAGCAGGAGCATCTGGAGCAACAGAAGGAGGGTATTACACACAGCTTCCATTGGCTGAGGTGGGGGAGCCTTGGCTGGCTGAAAGAGGGAGTGGGTGATGCAGCAGGCTGGACCACTACATCGAAGTCACGGTTCTCCCAGACCGCTTTATGGTGACGCAGCATATGTTGATGCAGGGCCATGGTGCCAACATTGGGACCCTGGCCATGCTTCACCTTCTGTTGACATATCTTGCATGTAGCTATGTGAACCTCCTCCGGATGCTTGATGAAAAACTGCAACACTGCTGAGTAGCTGATTTTCCCACCAACAGTCCGCACTAATTGACTGCTACTGCTGCTGTCTCCATGAACCCCTGTTCCACTACCTCCCGTGAAGGTAGGCTGCCACGAAGCAGGTGGTCTCCCCCAGGCACATTTGTCTCCAGAATTTCCACTTCTGCCACCACGCTGATTGCCAACCATGCTAACGCCTTGCTGGCTCACCTGCTGCCTCACAGGCAACCTGCAACTCTCTTCTCCTGATGATGATGAAGCCCCTTCTGCACCAGGCTCCCAATTGTGATCGGCTTCATCATCATCAACAAATGTCTGCACATCACTGATGTCCTCCTCAGGTTCCTCAACAGTGTCTGCTTCATGACCCTGAATGCTGGCAACACTTCCTCCCACGTCACTCTCCTCATCACTACTTGCCCGCCTAACGGGGGAAGCGGCAGATGTCTCCTCCACTTGTTGGCTGGGCAGTAGCTGCTAACTGTCCGCTATTAGAGATTGTCCTCACTGAATAGTGTAGCTGGACCCACAGCATAAGATACTTCTTAAGGGGAGGGAACAGCATAGGACAGAGGCAATGGGAGGACAGGGACTGCTCCCGGGCCATGCCAACTGAGGGTTGTGTCTGAGGAACGCACCGACTGTTGACTGGGGGTATCAGATGTCACTTGTTATGAAGTGGATGAACATGTTAACTAGTGTTGCCCTCAAATATTCGTGATTCGAATTTTATTCGCGAATATCGCATATTCGCGATTTCGCGAGTATTCGCGAATATAGCACTATATATTCAAAATTACGAATATTGTTTTTTTTTTTTTTTTTTCCCACAGTGCACATCACACTGATCATCCCTCTCTGCTTCCAGCTTGCTAAAGAAGGCTCTAATACTACTGTGTGAGACCGGTGCACGCATATGCGAATATTCGCGAATATTGAGCAAGTATCCCACCCCTTCACTATTAATATTGCATCATATGTGATGACATCAGCCGCTCCTCTTATAACGCTCCAGTACTGATATAATGTCTATATATTACATCATATGTGACTGATATCAGCCGCTTCTCTTATAACACTCCAGTACTGATATAACCTCTATATATTACATCATATGTGACTGATATCAGCTGCTCCTCTTATAACGCTCCAGTACTGATATCACCTCTATATATTACATCACATGTGATATCAGCCGCTCCTCTTATAACGCTCCAGTACTGATATAATCTCTATATATTACATCATATGTGACTAATATCAGCCGCTCCTCTTATAACGCTCCAGTACTGATATAACCTCTATATATTACATCATATGTGACTGATATCAGCCGCTCCTCTTATAATGCTCCAGTACTGATATAACCTCTATATCTTACATCACATGTGATATCAGCCGCTCCTCTTATAACGCTCCAGTACTGATATAATCTCTATATATTACATCACATGTGACTGATATCAGCCGCTCGTCTTATAACGCTCCAGTACTGATATAACCTCTATATATTACATCATATGTGATGATATCAGCCGCTCCTCTTATAACGCTCCAGTACTGATATAATCTCTATATACTACATCATATATGACTGATATCAGCCGCTCCTCTTATAACGCTCCAGTACTGATATAACCTCTATTTATTACATCATATGTGACTGATATCAGACGCTCCTCTTATAACGCTCCAGTACTGATATAATCTCTATATATTACATCATATATGACTGATATCAGCCGCTCCTCTTATAACGCTCCAGTACTGATATAACCTCTATATCTTACATCACATGTGATATCAGCCGCTCCTCTTATAACGCTCCAGTACTGATATAATCTCTATATATTACATCATATGTGACTAATATCAGCCGCTCCTCTTATAACACTCCAGTACTGATATAATCTCTATATATTACATCACATGTGACTAATATCAGCCGCTCCTCTTATAACGCTCCAGTACTGATATAACCTCTATATATTACATCATATGTGATGATATCAGCCGCTCCTCTTATAACGCTCCAGTACTGATATAATGTCTATATATTACATCATATGTGACTGATATCAGCCGTTCCTCTTATAACGCTCCAGTACTGATATAATCTCTATATATTACATCATATGTGATGATATCAGCGCTCCTCTTATAACACTCCAGTACTGAAATAATCTCTATATACTACATCATATATGACTGATATCAGCCGCTCCTCTTATAACGCTCCAGTACTGATATAACCTCTATTTATTACATCATATGTGACTGATATCAGACGCTCCTCTTATAACGCTCCAGTACTGATATAACCTCTATATATTACATCACATGTGATATCAGCCGCTCCTCTTATAACGCTCCAGTACTGATATAATGTCTATATATTACATCATATGTGACTGACATCAGCCGCTCCTCTTATAACACTCCAGTACTGATATAACCTCTATATATTACATCATATGTGATGATATCAGCCGCTCCTCTTATAACGCTCCAATACTGATATAATGTCTATATATTACATCATATGTGACTGATATCAGCCGCTCCTCTTATAACACTCCAGTACTGATGTAACCTCTATATATTACATCATATGTGATGATATCAGCCGCTCCTCTTATACCGCTCCAGTACTGATATAACCTCTATATATTACATCATATGTGATGATATCAGCCGCTCCTCTTATAACGCTCCAGTACTGATATAATGTCTATATATTACATCATATGTGACTGATATCAGCCGCTCCTCTTATAACACTCCAGTACTGATATAACCTCTATATATTACATCACATGTGATATCAGCCGCTCCTCTTATAACGCTCCAGTACTGATATAATCTCTATATATTACATCACATGTGACTAATATCAGCCGCTCCTCTTATAACGCTCCAGTACTGATATAACCTCTATATATTACATCATATGTGATGATATCAGCCGTTCCTCTTATAATGCTCCAGTACTGATATAATGTCTATATATTACATCATATGTGACTGATATCAGCCGCTCCTCTTATAACGCTGCAGTACTGATATAACCTCTATATATTACATCATATGTGACTGATATCAGCCGCTCCTCTTATAACGCTCCAGTACTGATATAACCTCTAAATATTACATCATATGTGATTATATCAGCCGCTCCTCTTATAATGCTCCAATACTGAAATAACCTCTATATATTACATCATATGTGATGATATCCGCTGCTCCTCTTATAACGCTCCAGTACTGATATAACCTCTATATATTACATCATATGTGATGATATCAGCCACTCCTCTTATAACGCTCCAGTACTGATATAACCTCTATATATTACATCACATGTGATATCAGCCGCTCCTCTTATAACGCTCCAGTACTGATATAACCTCTATATATTACATCACATGTGATATCAGCCACTCCTCTTATAACGCTCCAGTACTGATATAATCTGGATTCCTCCCAGCAGCAGCTTCCTGCAGTTTCTTGAGGCGGATATGATAGGACAGTGGTCTTCAACCTGTGGACAGTGGTCTTCAACCTGCCAACAGCCGTTGGCTGTCCAGGCATGCTGAGAGTTGTAGTTTTGCAACATCTGGAGGTCCACAGGTTGAAGACCAGTGTGATAGGAGCTAGAATACTGTCCGTGGACTCCTGTGTATGACCGTGAGCATCGGAGCGGTGCTCGCGTCATACACGGCTGGACCTGCCGGTAATGGCCGACATCCGCGATCACCATTCACCAATCATCTGCCATTAACCCCTCAGATGCCATGATCAGTACAGATCAGGGCATCTGCGGCAGTGCGCATGTGATCCGATCATCTCTAATGGCGGACGGAGGTCCCCTCACCTGCCTCCGTCCTTCTCCTGGCGTCTCCTGCTCTGGTCTCAGATCGAGCAGACCAGAGCAGAAGATGACTGATAATACTGATCAGGGCTATGTCCTATGCATAGCACTGAACAGTATTAGCAATCAAATGATTGCTATTGATAAAAAGTGTAAAAAAAAAAAAAAATAGTTGAAAAATGAGAAAATAAAAAGTCATCAAAAAGTGAAGAATCCCCATCCCCCAATAAAAATGTAAATAGTGGAGGATGGGAATCATGGCAAGGGTTCCCTTGTTCTTCCAGCAAAAACAGACTTTGGCACTGCGAGCGCTATTCCGGCAGCGTGATGACATGGGAGTCAGGAGTAGCTTGTATCAAACTTTTTATTAATATCATAAAAAGTGGTACTACATAAGTAGGTCCAAGTTACAGTGTGCGGATACAGTGTTTGATATATACAAAGAACCATGAATACATTATTACATTAAACTTTTGAGTTTTGGCGTGTCTGAACGCTATTGGAGGCTGAGTGTGACGTCAGCCTCCAGGGTAAGTGTATGGTATAGGGAAATAATAGGCTAGTGCATTAACTCTGTGATTTTTTGCCCATTGAGACCAATAGGCCCATTGTTGTCTATGGGGATCTCGCAGTATGTAAAAGTGTAAGATAAGCAGGAGGGTCTGGGCAATTCAGTGGATGGGAGACCCTGGTGGTGGTTCAAGTGCCAGGGTGGCACACAGTGTTGTGGTTAAACTTTACTCGTGATTGACAAATGTAGGTCAATTGGTAATTAAGAAAGCCTTTGTACTGTGGGAACTAGGTCAATTGGCAATTAACTGTGTTTGAACCAGTCCCAAATATGGGTATTGGGGTTAATTGAAACTGGATTTAATGTGTAAGGCTGGGTATGGGAGATTAAGGAACATAGGGGAGATTTATCAAAACCTGTCCAAAGGAAAAGTTGCCCAGTTGCCCATAGCAACCAATCAGCTTGCTTCTTTCATTTTTAACAAGGCCTCTGCCAAATCAAAGAAGCAATCTGATTGGTTGCTATGGGCAACTGGGCAACTTTTCCTTTGCACAGGTTTTGATAAATCTCCCCCATAGGGGGAGATTCATCAAAACCAGTGTAGAGGAAGAGTGGTGCAGTAGCCCATAGCAACCAATCAGATTGCTTCTCTCCTGCAAGGCCTTTGAAAAATGAAATGCAATCTGGGCAGTGGTGAAAAACTTCTCTCTGTGCGGGGGCCAGTCTCTCCGGCCAGATAGCGGGTGTCGACCCCCGCACGAAGCGGCGGCCGACACACCCCCTCAATACATCTCTATGGCAGAGCCGGAGATTGCCGAAGGCTGTCAGGGCTCCGTACAGGAGATCACAGGGGGCCCCAGCGGTCGGTCCCCCACGATCTCAAATTTATCCCCTATCCTTAGGAGAAGGGATAAGTTGTTCACCACTGGACTACTCCTTTAACCTCCCATTCATACCCAGCCTTACACATTAAATCCAGTTTCAATTAACCCCAATACCCATATTTGGGACTGGTTCAAACACTCAGTTAATTGCCAACTGACCTAGTTCCAGTACAAAGACTTTCTTAATTACCAATTGACCTACATTTGTCAATTACTAGTAAAGTTTAGCCACAACACTGTGTGCCACCCTGGGACTTGAACCACCACCAGGGTCTCCCATCCACTGAATTGCCCAGACCCTCCTACTTAGCTTACACTTTTACATACTGCGAGATCCCCATAAACCACAATGGGCCTATTGGTTTCAATGGGCAAAAAAATCACAGAGTTAATGCACTAGCCCATTAGTTCCCTATACCATACACTTACTCTGGAGGCTGATGTCACACTCAGCCTCCAATAGCGTTCAGACACGCCAAAACTCAAAAGTTTAATGTAATAATGTATTCATGGATCTTTGTATATATCAAACACTGTATCCGCACACTGTAACTTGGACCTACTTATGTACTACCACTTTTTATGATATTAATAAAAAGTTTGATACAAGCTACTCCTGACTCCCGTGTCATCACGCCGCCAGTGTAGTGCTCACAGTGCCAAAGTCGGTTTTAGCTGGAAGAACAAGGGAACCCCTGCCAGGATTCCCGTCCTCCACCTCTGTATCCCTGCATTGTCCACCGTCCTCGACGGGACCGATGGCCATCTGCTCCCGACGGACCTGCCAAAAGAACCTGCTCAAAGCACTTTACAGTGTTGCGCCTGCCCAGCGAAACCTGCAAAGGTGAGTAGATTCCCTACCTACTATCCTAAACTCCCGCTAATCCCGGATAATTGGCACTATATAGCGCCATCTCTGTCTCCCTCTTTTTTCTTTCCTTATCCTAATTTTAATGGTATTGACCCACAAAATAAATAAAACGTGATTTTTACAGTAAAGTGTACAGTGTGAAAACGAAACCCTCAAAAATGTGCAAAATTGTGGTTTTCATTTAACCCCTTAAGGACCACTGACGTACGCGTACGTCTAAACACCCTGGTAGTTAAGGACCAAGGACGTACGCGTACAGAACCGGGGTGACTGCTGATATCGATCGCAAATGCCCAGTGGGGGTCATCAGACCCACCCATGTTGGCGAATTGACACTTGCGATTTGCACAGATTCCGGGTCATACGGGTCTATGGTTACCTGGAAAATATCCCTGCTATTGGTTGTCTAGAATTGACAACCAATAGCAGATTGGGGGCGGGGGGGGGGGGGGGGGGGTTATCTTTCGGTTTCCCTGTTCTGCCCATGCACAATAGGCGGGGCAGAACGGGGAAATGACGAAGATCTTCTTACCCATCCAGTGGCTGCGGAGATCGGTGGGCGGCGATGTCGTGCGGCTGGCTCCCTGGATCCTACGGAAGCTGGTGAGTTGCCTAGCAACATCTGGAGGGCTACAGTCTGAGACCACTAGGTCTCAAAACTGTAGCCCTCCAGATGTTGCAAAACTACAACTCCCAGCATGCCCAGACAGCAGGTTTGGGCATTCTGGGATTTGTAGTTTTGCAGCAGCTGGGGGGTCACAGTTTGGAGATCACTGTGTGCAGTGGTCTCTAAACTCTAGCCCTCCAGATGTTGCAAAACTGCAAATCCCAGCATGCCCAAACAGCAAACAGCTGTCTCGGCATGCTGGGAGTTGTATTTGCGTACCTCCAGCTGTTGCATAACTACATCTCTCAGCATGCCCTTCGGCGATCAGTACATGCTGGGAGTTGTAGTTTTGCAACAGCTGGAGGCACACTGGTTGGAAAATACTGAGTTAGGTAACAGAACCTAACTGAAGGTTTTCCAACCAGTGTGCCTCCAGCTGTTGCAAACGTACAACTCCCAGCATGCACGGTCTGTCAGTACATGCTGGGAGTTGTAGTTTTGAAACAGCTGGAGGTTTGCCCCCCCATGTGAACATACAGGGTACATTCACACAGGCAGGTTTACAGTAAGTTTCTTGCTTGAAGTTTGAGCTGCGGCAAATTTTTCGCCGTAGCACAAACTCCTAGTGGGAAACTCACTGTAAGCTCTGTGTGAATGTACCCTAAAAACACTACACTACACTAACACATAATAAAAGGTAAAACACTATATATACACCCCCTTACACTGTCCCCCCCAATAAAAATGAAAACGTATTGTACGGCAGTGTTTCCAAAACGGAGCCTCCAGCTTTAGCAAAACAACAACTCCCAGCATTTCTGGACTGCCACTGACTGTCCAGGCATGCTGGGAGTTTAGCAACAGCTGGAGGCACCCTGTTTGGGAATCACTGGCGTAGAATACCCCTATGTCCACCCCTATGCAATCCTTAATTTAGTCCTCAAATGCGCATGGCGCTCTCTCACTTCAGAGCCCTGTCGTATTTCAAGGAAACAGTTTAGGGCCACATATGGGGTATTTCAGTACTGGGGAGAAATCGAACTACAAATATTGGGGGACGTTTTCTCCTCTTACCCCTTATGAAAAGGAAAAGTTGGGGTCTACACCAGTCTGTTAGTGTAAAAAAAATTTCACATACTTTTTATTTTCACAAGAGGTAAAAGGAAAAAAAGACCCCCAAAATTTTGAACACAATTTCTCCAGAAATACCTCATATGTGGGTGTAAAATGCTCTGCTGGCGCACAACATGGCTCAGAAGGGAGAGCGCACTGAGTAAATTTGAGGCCTAAATTGGTGATTTGCACAGGGGTGGCTGATTTTACAGCGGTTCTGACATAAACGCCCCAAAAAAATCCCCACATGTGACCCCATTTTGGAAACTACACCCCTCATGGAATGTAACAAGGGGTATAGTGAGCCTTAAGACCCCACAGGTGTTTGACGAATTTTCATCAAAGTTGGATGGGAAAATGAAAAAATATTTTTTTTTCTCACAAAAATACTGGTGTTACCATAAATTTTTCATTATCATTTTCTGAGTAAGAACATACCCCATATGTGGATGCTATAGAACTACAAGGCTCAGAAGAGAAGGAGCGCCATTGGGCTTTTGAAGAGAAAATTTGTCCGGAATTGAAGGCCACAGGTGTTTTCAAAGCCCCCATAGTGCCAGAACAATGGACCCCCCCCCACATGTGACCCTCATTTTGGAAACTACACCCCTCATGTAATGTAATAAGGGGTACAGTGAGCATTTACGCCCCACAGGTGTCTGACAGATTTTTGGAACAGTGGTCCGTGAAAATGAAAAATGTCATTTTTCATTCTCTCAGCCCACTGTTCCATGCTCACTGCACTGCATGTATTTATATTTTTATCAATAAAAGAAAAAAAAAAAGAAAGCACACGTTTTAACCAAATAACTATTTTATAAAAAAATTATACAAATGTATAAAACATACAAACAAACATAAAATAACAACAAACAAAAAATAGGCCCTAAGGTATCTCTTTTAATTTCTTTTGCAGGTCCAGTAGCTTTTGGACCTTTTTCTTATGAGCCTTCTCGAGGCCTCTGATCATGTGCTTTAGGCGTTCAATCCTCGCACTGTGCTGCCGCTCCATCTACCTAATATTTACTCCTAATTCGGAGATAACTGTTAGGATAAAAAAAAAAAAGAAGATTAATATGTAATTGTGTACATCTTATGTATATAAAAAGTTATAATGCTGTGTTCACATAGTTACCCTCCTGGCGGGGGCAGTATGCAACTGCCTCTTCCTCCTCTTCTGGTGGGGGGGGGGGGGAGGTGCGGCTCCTCCTCCGCCACCACCTCTACATTCCCCCCCACTTCCGGTGGTGACTCTTGGGTAGATTGCTGGGACGGACCAGCATCCTCCTCTCCATAATCTTGCTGATCCTCCCCCCTGTCCTCCTCCTCTGTTCCTCTCCTCCTAACAGAGGGTAGTGGAGCTTCTGTAATGACACAATGTTGAGACAAACAACTTACAACTCATAACCAATGCAAATTCACCCCTGACCTGGCCATTTTTCACCTTTTTAGCAAATTGTAAGTAATCATTTGTAAACGGATTAAATACTTATTTTCCTAAATACTTGCATATTACATTACATTTGTTTCTCTCGTCAACACTCTGTAATGTAAGCATTTTACCTGGGCAAGTCAGTTCCTTGATCTCAATGATCCTATCCAATTGTCTCCTTTTCAGGTCAGACCATTTCTTTAAAATTGAAAGAGGGCTGTGCCTTTTTTTGGCATTGTTGCCGCAGCTCCTCCTGCACCGCCACTACAATTAATCTTTTTTCAGCATTTGACCGGATCTGATCATATCCCTGTGTCAGGAAACGCTGCAGGATGAAAATGCAAGTATATTAATGATCACATTCTAAAAGTATTGTAACATCACAGCACTATGTCTGTGGCATTTATGTATATACAGCACAGAAATATATCTCACATTCACATTGCACATCCATTTTCCTGCCTCACACTATATACCCCACACACGCATACACACAGACTATAGATCAGGGCTACTATTTTTAGTGAGCGTCCGCATATAAAAGGTAAAGGTCCAAGGTGAGCGCTAAGGCCTGATTCACACCTAGTGACCTTGCTGCTGTTCCCCCAGAATTGATGATACCGCTGTGTCCCCAATAATTAATTATGCCAATGTGTACCCAGAATTAACCCCTTAAGGAACCAGACAATTTTCACTGTAGGACCCGCCCATTTTTTCAACATCTGACCACTGTCACTTTAAGCATTAATAACTCTGGGATGCTTTTACTTTATATTCTGATTCTGAGACAGTTTTTTCGTGACATATTCTACTTTATGTTAGTGGTAAAATTTTGTCGATACTTGCATAATTTCTTGGTGAAAAATTCCAAAATGTAATGAAAAATTTGAAAATTTAGCATTTTTCGAACTTTGAAGCTTTCTGCTTGTAAGGAAAATTGATATTCCAAATAAATTAGATATTGATTCACAAATACAATATGTCTACTTTATGTTTGCATCATAAAGTTGACATGTTTTTACTTTTGGAAGACATCAGAGGGCTTCAAAGTATAGCAGCATTTTTCCATTTTTTCACAAAATTTTCCAAATCTGAATTTTTCAGGGACCAGTTCAGGTTTGAAATGGATTTGAGGGGCCTTCATATTAGAAATACCCCACAAATGACCCCATTATAAAAACTGCGCCCCTCAAAGTATTCAAAATGACATTCAGTAAGTGTGTTAACCCTTTAGGTGTTTCACAGGAATAGCAGCAAAGTGAAGGGGAAAATTCGAAATCTTCATTTTTTACACTCACATGTTCTTGTAGACCCATTTTTTTTATTTTTACAAGGGGTAAAAGGAGAAAAATCCTCTCAAAATTTGTAACCCAATTTCACTTGAGTAAGGAAATACCTCATATGTGTATGTCAAGTGTTCGGCGGGTGCACTACAAGGATCAGAAGGGAAGGAGCGACAATGGGAGTTTGGAGAGTGAATTTTTCTGAAATGGTCTTTGGGGGGCATGTCACATTTAGGAAGCCTCTATGGTGCCAGGACAGCAAAAAATAAAAAAATAAAAACACGTGGCATCTATTTTGGAAACTACACCCCTCAAGGAACGTAAAAAGGGGTCCAGTGAGCCTTAACACCCCACTGGTGTTTGCCAACTTTTTTTTAAAGTCAGATGTGTAAATGAGAAAAAAAAAATTATTTCACTAAAATGCAGTTTTTTCCACAAATTTTAATTTTTTTAAAAGGGGTAATAGGAGAAAATGCCCCCCAAAATTTGTAACCCCATTTCTTCTGAGTATGGAAATACTATGTGGATGTAAAGTGCTCTGCTGGCGCACTACAATGCTCAGGAGAGGAGGTGTGCCATTGTGGGGTGGTCCACTGTTCACAGAATTTAATAAGGGGTGCAGTGAGCATTTACACCCCACTGGTGTTTGACAGATCTTTGGAACAGTAGGCTGTGCAAATGAAAAATGACATTTTTCATTTTTACGGACCACTGTTCCGAAAATCTTTCAGACACTTGTGGGGCGTAAATGCTCACTGCACCCTTATTACATTCTGTGAGGGGTGTAGTTTCCAAAATGGGGTCACATGTGTCCATTGTTCTGGCACTATGGGGGCTTTGTAAACACATGTGGCCTTCAATTCCAGACAAATTCTCTCTCCAAAATCCCAATGGCGCTCCTTCTCTTCTGAGCATTGTAGTGCGCCAGCAGAGCACTATACATCCACACATTTGGGATGTTCTCACTCTGAAGAAATGGGGTTACACATTTTGGGGGGCTTTTGTCCTATTTTACCTTGTGAAAATGAAAAATTTAGGGTAACACCAGCATTTTATTGAAAAAAAAATTTAGTTTTCATTTTCCCATCCAACTTTAACGAAAATGTGTCAAACACCTGTGTGGTGTTAAGGCTCACTATATCCTTTGTTACGTTCCGTGAGGGGTGCAGTTTCCAAAATGGGGTCACATGTGGGTATTAAGTTTTATTGCGTGTATGTCAGAACCGCTGTAAAATTAGCCACCCCTGTGCAAATCACCAATTTAGGCCTCAAATGTACATAGTGCGCTCTCACTCCATTGCCGTGTTTTGCGCCCACAGAGCATTTTATGCCAACATATGGGGAATTTCCGTTCTCGGAAGAAATTGCTTTACAAATTTTGGGGGTCTGTTTTTCCTTTTCCTGCTTGTTAACAAGCTGGTGTAGACCCCAACTTTTTGGCCCACAAAATTTGTAACGCAATTTATCCCGAGTACGTATCCCGAGTATGTGGCCCTAAACTGTTTCCTTGAAATACGACAGGGCTCCGAAGTGAGAGAGCGCCATGCGCATTTGAGGATTAAATTAGGGATTGCATAGAGGTGGACATAGTGGTATTCTACCCAGTGATTCCCAAACAGGGTGCCTCCAGCTGTTGATAAGCTCCCAGCATGCCTGAACAATCAGTGGCTGACCAGAAATGCTGGGAGTTGATGTTTTGCAACAGCTGGAGGCTCCGTTTTGAAAACACTGCCGTATGATACGTTTTTCATTTTTATTGGGGGGGGGGGGCAGTGTATGGGGGTGTATATGTAGTGTTTTACCCTTTATTATGTGTTAGTGTAGTGTAGTGTTTTTAGGGTATATTCGTATAGGCGGGTTTACAGTGAGTTACCCGCTTGGAGTTTGCGCTCTGGTGGAAAATTTGCCGCAGCTCAAACTTGAAACAGGAAACTCACTGTAAACCCTCCCGTATGAATGTACCCTGTACGTTCACATGGGGGTGGGGGGGTGCATGGGGCCAAACCTCCAGCTGTTGCAAAGCTACAACTCCCAGCATGCACTGACAGACCGTGCATGCTGAGAGTTGTAGTTTTGCAACAGCTGGAGGCACACTGGTTGTAAAACCTTCAGTTAGGTTCGGTTACCTAACTCAATATTTTCCAACCAGTGTGCCTCTAGCTGTTGCAAAACTACAACTCCCAGCATGCACTGACAGACCGTGCATGCTGAGAGTTGTAGTTTTTCAACAGCTGGAGGCACACTGGTTGTAAAACCTTCAGTTAGGTTCTGTTACCTAACTCAGTATTTTCCAACCAGTGTGCCTCTAGCTGTTGCAAAACTACAACTCCCAGCATGCACTGACAGACCGTGCATGCTGAGAGTTGTAGTTTTGCAATAGCTGGAGGCACACTGGTTGTCAAACCTTCAATTAGGTTCTGTTACCTAACTCAGTATTTTCCAACAGTGTGCCTCCAGCTGTTGCAAAACTACAACTCCCAGCATGCACGGTCTGTCAGTGCATGCTGGGAGTTGTAGTTTTGCAACAGCTGGAGGCACACTGGTTGTAAAACTTTCAGTTAGGTTCTGTTACCTAACTCAGTATTTTACAACCAGTGTGCCTCCAGCTGTTGCAAAACTACAACTCCCAGCATGCACTAACAGACCGTGCATGCTGAGAGTTGTAGTTTTGCAACAGCTGGAGGCACACTGGTTGTAAAACCTTCAGTTAGGTTCTGTTACCTAACTCAGTATTTTCCAACCAGTGTGCCTCCAGCAGTTGCAAAACTACAACTCCCAGCATGCACTAACAGACCGTGCATGCTGAGAGTTGTAGTTTTGCAACAGCTGGAGGCACACTGGTTGTAAAACCTTCAGTTAGGTTCTGTTACCTAACTCAGTATTTTCCAACCAGTGTGCCTCCAGCAGTTGCAAAACTACAACTCCCAGCATGCACTGACAGACCGTGCATGCTGGGAGATGTAGTTATGCAACAGGTGTAGGTACGCAACTAAAATTCCCAGCATGCCGAGACAGCTGTTTGGTAATGAATTTGCTGAAAAAATTGAAAATTTTGCATTTTTCGAACTTTGAAGCTCTCTGCTTGTAAGGGAAAAAGACATTCCAAATAAATTATATTTTGATTCACAAACACAATATGTCTACTTTATGTTTTCATCATAAAGTTGACATGTTTTTACTTTTGGAAGACATCAGAGGGCTTCAAAGTTCAGCAGCAATTTTTCAATTTTTCAAAAAATTTTCTAAATCGTAATTTTTCATGGACCAGTTCAGGTTTGAAGTGGATATGAAGGGCTTTCTTATTAGAAAATACCCTAAATTACCCTATTCTAAAAACTGCACCCCTCAAAGTATTCAAAATGACATTCAGTAAGTGTGTTAACCCTTTAGGTGTTTCACAGTAATAACAGGAAAATGAAGGAGAAAATTCAAAATCTTCATTTTTCACACTCGCATTTTCTTGTAGACCAAGTTTTTGAATTTTTGCAAGGGGTAAAAGGAGAAAAATACTCTCAAAATTTGTAACCCAATTTCTCTTGAGTAAGGAAATACCTCATATGTGTATGTCAAGTGTTCGGCAGATGCAGTAGAGGGCTCAGAAGGGAAGGAGCGACAATGGGATATTGGAGAGTGAGTTTTTCTGAAATGGTTATTAGGGGGCATGTCACATTTAGGAAGCCCCTATGGTGCCAGAACAGGAGCAAAACCCCCACATGGCATACCATTTTGGAAACTACACCCCTCAAGGCATGTAACAAGGGGTCCAGTGAGCCTTAACACCCCACAGGTGTTTGAAAAGTTTTGTGAAAAGATGTGTAAATAAAAAAAAAAATTCTCACTAAAATGCAGTTTTTCTCCCAAATTTTCAATTTTTTATAAAAGGTAATGGGAGAAAATGCCCCCCAACATTTGTAACTTCATCTCTTCTGAGTATGGAAATACCCCATATTAGGACGTAAAATGCTCTGTGGGCGAACTACAATGCTCAGAAGACATGGAGTCATATTTGGCTTTTAGAAAGCAAATTTTGCAAATGGTTTTTGGTGGGCATTTAGGAAGCCCCTATGGTGCCAGAACAGCAAACAAAAAAAAAAAAAACAAAAAAAAAAAAACATATGGCATACTATTTTGGAAACTACAACCCTGAAGGAACAAGGGGTACAGTGAGCCTTCACACCTCACAGGTATTTCACAACTTTTTGTTAAAGTTGAATGTGTAAATGAAAAAAAATTCTTTTTCACTCAAATGCTATTTTTCCCCCAAATTTTACATTTTTACAAGGGGTAATAGGAGAAAATTGTGTAACCCCATTTCTTCTGAGTATGGAAATACCCCATGTGTGGACGTCAAGTGCTCTGCGGGCGAACTACAATGCTCAGAAGAGGATGAGCGCCATTGAGCTTTTGGAAAGAGAATTCATTTGGAATGAAAGTCAGGGGCCATGTGCGTTTACAAAGCCCCCCGTGGTGCCAGAACAGGGGTGCAGTGAGCATTTACACCCCACTGGCGTTTGACAGATCTTTGGAACAGTGGGCTGTGTCAATGAAAAATTACATTTTCCATTTTCACGGACCACTGTTTCAAAAATCTGTCAGACACTTGTGGGGCGTAAATGCTCACTGTACCCCTTAATACATTACATGAGGGTTGTAGTTTCAAAAATGGGGTCACATGTGGGGGGTCTATTGTTCTGGCACTATGGGGGCTTTGCAAACACACGTGGCATTCAATTTCGGACAAATTTTCTCTTCAAAATCCCAATGGCACTCCTTCTCTTCTGAGCATTGTAGTTCACCCGCAGAGCACTTTACATCCACATATGGGGTATGTTTTTACTCAAAAGAAATGGGGTTACAAATTTTGGGGGGCTTTTTTCCTATTACCCCTTGTGATAATGAAAAATTTAGAGTAACACCAACATTTTAGTGATTTTTTTTTTTCCCCCATCCAACTTTAACGAAAATTCTTCAAACACCTGTGGGGTGTTAAGGCTCACTATACCCCTTGTTACGTTCCGTGAGGGGTGTAGTTTCCAAAATGGGGTCACATGTGGGTATTTATTTTTTTGCGTTTATGTCAGAACCGCTGTAAAATCAGCCACCCCTGTGCAAATGACCAATTTAGGCCTCAAATGTACATAGTGCGCTCTCACTCCTGAGCCTTGTTGTGTGTCCGCAGAACATTTTACGCCCACATATGGGGTATTTCCGTACTCAGCATTTGAGGACTACATAGGGATTGCATAGGGGTGGACATAGGGGTATTCTACGCCAGTGATTCCCAAACAGCTGTTGCTAAACTCCCAGCATGCCTGAACAGTCAGTGGCTGTCTGGAAATGCTGGGAGTTGTTGTTTTGCAACAGCTGGAGGCTCCGTTTTGGAAACACTGCCGTACGATAAATTTTTCTTTTTTATTGGGGGGGACAGTGTAAGGGGGTGTATATGTAGTGTTTTACCCTTTATTATGTATTTAGTGTAGTGTAGCGTAGTGTTTTTCGGGTGCATTCACACTGGCGGGCGTTTATGGTGAGTTTCCCGCTAGGAGTTTGCATGGCGGCGAAAATTTTGCCGCAGCCCAAACTTGAACCAGAGAACTAACTGTAAACCTGACTGTTTGAAACCTCCAGCAAACCTCCAGCTATTCCAAAACTACAACTCCCAGCATGTACTGACAGAACGTGCATGCGGGGAGTTGTACTTCAGTTACCTAACTCAGTATTTTCCAACCAGTGTGCCTCCAGCTGTTGCAAAACTTCAACTCCCAGCATGTACTGATCACCAAAGGGCATGCTGGGAGATGTAGTTATGCAACAGCTGGAGGTACGCAACTACAACTCCCTGCATGACGCTGTTTGGGCATGCAGGGATTTTCAGTTTTGCAACATCTGGAGGGCTACAGTTAGAGACCACTGCACAGTGATCTCCAAACTGTGGCCCTCCAGATGTTGCTAAACTACAAATCCCAATATGCCCAGACAGCAAACTGCTGTGTGGGCATGCTAGGAGTTGTAGTTTTGCAAGATCTAGAGGGCCACAATTGGATCACTGCACAGTGATCTCCAAACTGTAGCCCTCCAGCTGTTGCAAAACTGCAAATCCCAGCATGCCCACACAGCAAATAACTGTCTGGGCATGCTGGGAGTTGTAGTTTTGCAACATCTGGAGGGCTACAGTTTAGAGACCACTGTATAGTGGTCTCAGACTGTAGCCCTCCAGATGTTGCTAGGCAACTCACCGGCTTCTGTAGGATCCAGGGACTCGCATAGCCTTCTTCTTCTTCCACCGATCGTCACCCGCTGCCGCCGTCGATCATCGTCTGCTGCCATCGCCGATGGGTGAGTGGACTTCGTCCCCTGTCCTCTGTCGGTTTCCCCGTCCTGCCTTGCGCATTGTGGGTGGCAGAACGGGGAAACTGAAAGTTAACCCCCCGCCCCCGATCTGCTATTGGTCATCGCGCCTTGACGACCAATAACAGGGATAGTAGGGGTGGCACCCCTGCCACCTCACTCCTATCCCTTCAGGGGGATCGTCGGTGTCATGGACAACCGCGATCCCCCTAATATTCCGGGTCACCATAGACCCATATGACCCGGAATCGGCGCAAATTGCAGCTGGAGGCACACTGGTTTGTATACACATAAAGGGACTACAACTCCCAGCATGTGTCATTCAGGAGTCACCCCCCCCCCCTTCACACATAGAAATCTTCCCCAGTCCTAGATTTATTCCCCTGCAGTCTATACATCCCCAGCCCGTGCACTTTTGTTATCCTCCCCTTCAGATAACACTCTTATCTTCTCTGTCTTCTTTCAGTGCAGACATGCGTCCTCAGAAGACAGAGCAGGGGAGGGGAGATGAGGAGCTGTGTATGTCCTCTCTCTCCCCCTGCTCTAGCTTCTTTCTCTCATGAAGACCTCAGTCCTCCGGGAGGGGGAAATAAGGGGGGCGTGGCTTCTTTCTCTCATGTAGACCAGCGTCCTCCGGGAGGGGGAGATGAAGGGGTGTGACTTCTTTCTCTCATGCAGACCTGCGTCCGCCGGGCTCTGAAAGAACAGAGGGAAAAAAAGCCCCAACACATTGTCCACAGCCTAATTCTAACATGGCCGACGCTGTGGCCGACAGTAAGAGATCCAACACAGAAGTTCCTGGCTCACAAACAGGTAAGAAAAAAAGACACATGCCACACAAACATATAATACATGTCAATTGCAAAAAACATGAACATTAAAAGAAGATGCAATATAGCCAAAAATCTTAACCACCGGAGTACCCCTTTAAAGTGTCTCTGTCATTTAAAAAAAAAAAAAAAAAAAAAGGGTTTGACATGTCAAACATTTTGATTTAGAGTCTCAGCACCAAAACCACTACCAAACCCCCCCCCCCCCCGACTCGCTCCATTTTTAAGGGAGCCGTCCAGTGAGGCAGGACATTGATCGCTGCGGGCAGGGACACTTCTACCCACTCATTCTGATGATCAGTGGGAGATCTTTTATCCCAGACTCATACCGATCAAAGCTTTTAACATGTCAAAAGTTTTTTGGCTGGACCAGCAGTAAGAATACATTTTTTTGGGGGTTTAGGCCTATGAAATTGCTATCTTAAGGTTTAGAGTGTGGAGGGCTGGATTATTACATAGTTACATAGTTACATAGTTAGTACGGTCGAAAAAAGACATATGTCCATCAAGTTCAACCAGGGAATTAAGGGGTACTGTCATCTTTTTATGACAATAACCTAGTCTACTTTATTTATGCAGACAACAGAGAACAGAATTTCCAGTTACTGATAATGTGCAGACTATTCCCCCTCCATATGTAGTGAGGATAATCTTGATCTACAGCCGTCCAGCCTCCCAGCCGTCACTCGCTCTGACGGAGACTATGAAGGTAAAGTAGTTTGCACTAAGTAAAAACTCTTATATTGGCTGCTTGTGTTCAAAGTATTGTATCTCCATTGTGAACTATAATATTTGTTGTTTCTTTCTACAGAAAATGCTGCAGTGCCCTTATTTTTTCTTTGATGTTGTTTACATCCACAATGGGTCCGATGAAGAAGATGTAAGCTGGAAAGTAAGTGGGAGATGCGACCTCTGCCAACAGAGTATTGTATTGTCTATGAACAATTCTTATTTATACATTATTTATTTTTTTCACAGTTTTAATGAACTTGTAATTTCAGAAATTTCTTTTTTTTTTTGTTTTGTGGCAATCTGGGTACTGAGACACTCTGGCTACTGAGAACACCCTTTTGTTTTAGCTAATAGTGAGGGTTTTATCAACTTCTGACAAGACCTTTTATTGGATACTGTATAAATCTGATGGGGAAAAAAAGGCTAATGTAGCATATTGTTATATGTTTGTAAGGTATGCATTGGGATAAAATAGCGTGTTGTCCCATTTTATACCTGTACCGTTATTATTTTGGTCACCTGACATACCACATACATAACCAGATAAACATATAAAAAAAAAAAGTGCCATATGTTTTGCATACATAGAACGCTTTTAAAATTGGCAGTAAAAGTTATCTTTTAGGGAAAATTTCGGTTGAAACGTATTTATTTTATTTATTTATATAGCGCCTACAGATTCCGCAGCGCTTACAATTATGGGGTACACACAAAGACAAATATCAGACATAAACTTACACAATAACTATTCAAACAAGAGGTGTGGGGATATATTGAGGATATGTTGAGGCCAATTAAAGAATGTTATAGGCCTGTCTGAAGAGATGTGTTTTTAGGCCACGTTTTAAACTATGGATGTTGTTGTTGAGTCTGAAGGATTGAGGGATAGCATTCCAGAGAACCGGTGCAGCACGAGTGAAGTCTTAGAGACGGGAGTGAGAAGTTCGGATTATAGAAGATGTTAGTGGGAGATCATTAGCAGATCGGAGAGAACGTGTAGGATGGTAGACAGAGATGAGATGTAGGGAGGTGCAGCATTGTGGAGAGCTTTGTGTGTGAGACTGAGGATTTTGTACTGTATTCTGGACTGAATTGGTAACCATTGTAGTGACTGGCACAGGGAGGAGGCGTCGGTGTAGCGGCTGGAGAGGAAGATGAGTCTGGCTGCGGCATTAAGGATGGACTGGAGAGGAGAGAGTTTGGAGAAAGGAAGGCCTATTAGTAAAGAGTTACAGTAGTCGAGGCGGGAGTGAATTAACCCCTTAAGGACACATGATGTACTGGAACATCATGTGTCCACTCCCGATCTATAACGCGGGGCCACGGCGTGGCCTCAAACGGCGTGGCCTCTAACAACAGCCGGGACCCGTGGCTAATACCGCGCGGTATTGATCACTGTCCTATCAATGCAAAAATGGTACCGTTAAAAACTTCAGATCACGGCGCAAAAAATTAGCCCTCATACCGCCCCATACACAGAAAAATAAAAGAGTTATAGGCGTCAGAAATGACAATTTTAAAAGTATTAATTTTCCTGCATGAAGTTATGATTTTTTCCAGAAGTACGACAAAATCAAACCTATATAAGTAGGGTATCATTTTAATCGTATGGACCTACAGAATAAATATCAGGTGTCATTTTTACCGAAAAATGTACTACGTAGAAACGGAAGCCCCCAAAATTAGAAAACAGCGTTTTTTTTCAATTTTGTCTCACAATGATTTTTTTTTCCGTTTCACCGTAGATTTTTGGGCACAATGACTGACGTCATTACAAAGTAGAATTGGTGGCGCAAAAAAAAAAAGCCATAATATGGATTTTTAGGTGCAAAATTGAAAGAGTTATGATTTTTTAAAGGCAAGGAGCAAAAAACGAAAATGCAAAAACGGAAAAAACCCCGATCCTTAAGGAGTTAAAGCAATAATGAGAGTATTAGCAGTTTCAGTAGTGAGAAACGGGCAGATTCTGGAAATGTTTTTGAGATGCAGGTGACAAGAACGTGAAAGAGACTGAATATGGGGAGTGAAAGACAGATCAGAGTCAAGTATAACTCCAAGACAGCGAGCCTGCTGCCCGGGGAGTTATGGTAGTACCCCATACCGAGATGGAAATGTCAGGGTTAGGTACAGTATCAGTTGATGGAGAAAAGACAAGAAGTTCTGTTTTAGAAAGATTTAGTTTCAGATATAAAGAGGACATGATGTATGAGACAGCAGAGAGACAGTCACTGGTATTCTGTAGGAGTGCAGGGGTGATGTTGGAGGAAGAGGTATAGAGTTGGGTGTCATCAGCATAGAGGTGGTACTGGAAACCAAATCTACTGATTGTTCTTCCAATGGGGGATGTGTAGAGTGAAAAGAGTAGAGGACTCAGGAACGATCCCTGGGGAACCCCGACAGCAAGGGGAAGAGGAGAAGAAGTAGAGCCAGAAAACGAGATGCTAAAGGAGCGGCCAGAGAGATAGGAGGAAAACCAGGCGAGAGCAGAGTCCTTGAGACCGATGGAGCGGAGACTACTGAGGAGGAGTTGGTGATCCACAGTGTCAAAAGTCGCGGAGACTACTGAGGAGGAGTTGGTGATCCACAGTGTCAAAAGCCGCAGACAGGTCCAAGAGAATCAGTAAAGAGAAATTGCCATTTGATTTGGCCGTCAGAAGATCGTTAGTGACTTTGGTTAGGGCCGTTTCTGTGGAGGGAAGGGAGCGGAAACCAGACTGTAAGGGGTCAAGGAGAGAGTTCTCGGAGAGATAGCGGAAAAGGCGGGAGTAGACCAAGCGTTCCAGGAGTTTGGAGATAAAGGGGAGATTTCAGACGAGTCGATAGTTGGCTGCACAGGACGGGTCCAGAGATGTTTTTTTCAATAGTGGGGTTATGATAGAGTGTTTGAAAGAGGAGGGAAAGACCCCAGAAGAGAGGAAGAGGTTAAAGATTTTAGTTAGGTGACAGCTGATAGCAGGAGAGAGAGACTGGATGAGGTATGAAGGCATGGGGTCACTAGAACAGGTAGTGGAGCGGGTGGAGGAGAGGAGCCTGGAAACCTCATCCTCTGTTATAGGCACAAAAACTGAGAGTGATGAAGAGGAGACGTGGCTGGGAATTGGATCAGAACTTTTAGGGGACTGGGAGAGGATTTCATCACGAATGTCATAGATTTTAGTTTTGAAGTATTTAGCCAGTTCTTCAGCACAGAGATCAGTGATTGGGTCTGTACTTTTGGCCAAAGGAGAGAGTTGAACGTGTCAAAAAGGTGTTTTGGGTTGTTAGACAGAGAGGAGATGAGTCCCCTAAAAGTTCTGATCCAATTCCCAGCCACATCTCCTCTTCATCGCTCTCAGTTTTTGAGCCTGTAACGGAGGAAGAGGTTTCCAGGCTCCTCTCCTCCACCCGCCCCACTACCTGCTCTAGTGACCCCATGCCTTCACACCTCATCCAGTCTCTCTCTCCTGCTATCACCTAACTAAAATCTTTAACCTCTCCCTCTCTTCTGAGGTCTTTCCCTCCTTCAAACACTCTATCATAACTCCACTATTGAAAAAAACCATCTCTGGACCCGTCCTGTGTAGCCAACTATAGACCCGTCTCAAATCTCCCCTTTATCTCCAAACTCCTGGAACACTTGGTCTACTCCCGCCTTATCCGCTATCTCTCCGAGAACTCTATCCTTGACCCCTTACAGTCTGGTTTCCGCTCCCTTCACTCCACAGAAACGGCCCTAACCAAAGTCACTAACGATCTTCTGACGGCCAAATCAAATGGCAATTTCTCTTTACTGATTCTCTTGGACCTGTCTGTGGCTTTTGACACTGTGGATCACCAACTCCTCCTCAGTAGTCTACGCTCCATCGGCCTCAAGGACTCTGCTCTCGCCTGGTTTTCCTCCTATCTCACTGGCCGCTCCTTTAGCGTCTCGTTTTCTGGCTCTACTTCTTCTCCTCTTCCCCTTGCTGTCGGGGTTCCCCAGGGATCAGTCCTGGGTCCTCTACTCTTTTCACTCTACACATCCCCCATTGGAAAAACAATCAGTAGATTTGGTTTCCAGTACCACCTCTATGCTGATGACACCCAACTCTATACCTCCTCCGCCAACATCACCCCTGCACTCCTACAGAATATCAGTCACTGTCTCTCTGCCGTCTTAGACATCATGTCCTCTTTATATCTGAAACTAAATCTTTCTAAAACAGAACTTCTTGTCTTTTCTCCATCAACTGATACTGTACCTAACAACAATCACTGATATATAGATAAATATTAGCTAGCTCTAGACTACCAAATCAGGAACAACAATAGCTAAATTTTACACCTTTTATTACAAAAAATTCTATTACAGAATAACGTACACAAATCCCCATAAAAACAGTAGATATCAATTAATTCACAAAGTGCAATAGTAATAGGGACAATCCCCCGTAATACATGTCTCACACACAAAGCTCTCCACAATGCTGCACCTCCCTACATCTCCTCCCTCATCTCTGTCTCCGATCTGCTAATGATCTCACACTAACATCTTCTATAATCCAAACTTCTCACTCCAGTCTCCAAGACTTCACTCGTGCTGCACCGGTTCTCTGGAATGCTATCCCTCAATCCTTCAGACTCAACAACAACATCCATAGTTTCAAACGTGGCCTAAAAAAACACATTCCTTCAGCCAGGCCTATAACATTCTCTAATTGGCCTCAACATATCCTCAATATATCCACACACCTCTTGTTTGAATAGTTATTGTGTAATTTTATGTCTGATACTTGTCTTTGTTTGTACCCCATAATTGTAAGCGCTGCGGAATCTGTAGTCGCTATATAAATAAATAAAAAATAAAATAAATAAGGTGTGAATTCACTTGCGATTTGCACCGATCGCCGACATGGGGGGGGGGGGGGGGGGGGTCTGATGACCGCCCTGGGCATTTGCCGCCCTGGGTCCTTAAGTACCAGGGACTGAAGGCGTACATGTACGCCCTGGGTCCTTATGTGGTTAAGTGGTTAAAGGGGTACTCCTGTGGAAAACTTTATTTTAGTTTTTTAAATCAACTGGTGCCAGAACCTTACAGTACTTTTTAGGGGCTGTACAGAGGAAATGCTTTTCTTTTTGGATTTCTCTTCTGGCACGACCACAGTGCTCTCTGCTGTCCATTTTAGGAATTGTCCAGAGCAGAAGAAGATCCCCAAACATATGCTGCTCTGGACAGTTCCTAAAATAAACAGTAGGGGTCAGCAGAGAGCACTGTGGAGGTGACAGAAAAGAAATCCAAAAAGAAAAGCATTTCCTCTGTAGTATACAAATTTATCATTGTTGTCTTTAGTAAGTGTGATTTGAAGTAATTTATTTTTGCATTGGTTTTGCTTACGTATTATCAATTTATCATACGCAGGGAGGTTGATAACTTTAGCGCACATAATCAAAAAACACTTCAGAACACCACTTTGTATGATTCCTCCTCTCCCTTGGGACTTTTATGCAACTTTTTACCCCGTTGCGCAATAAATGTGTGACTTTGTAAAAAATTCACTCTAAAGGCAGTTTTGTAAACCAGGACTGGGCTGGGGTAGATTTGCAGTGTTTTTTAAGGGTTTGCAACCTTTGATTCGAAAGTCACATTTGATAAATTTGTTACCACTGCAAAGTGAAATTCCTAAATCACTCCACGTAGAGCATTTTCCAAAAACTTGCTTAAAGGGGTTATCCACCATATGGTGATTTTAGTAGTACTTACCTGCCAGAACTGTGTGTTACCTGTTGAATTTAGTTCTCAAACTACAGGTCCCATAGTTCCTTGTTTGTAAGTGTGTGTCACTTTCCTCCCTCCCACGCATCAGCTACCCCACCCATTGAAACACAAAGTTGCATTCCACGCAATAGACCAGTGTTTTTTTAACCAGGGTGCCTCCAGCTGTTGCAAAATAATCTCCCCCCCCCACCCCCCACCCAGCGGTCGCTCCACCCATTGAAGCAGGACAGACTCACTTTGATCTCCTGACTTGTGATGTCACGTCTCAATGCACTGCAACCTGGGAAATCCTGAGACCTGAGTAATTTTGTATGTTGTTAAAAATATATGTTGGGGTGAAAATCACATAAGAATTGTGAGAAAACCGTCACACACAGGTACAGACACTACATTATAAACTACTCTAACTTTACAGCCCCTGTAGTATAGTCAAATAAAAATAATCCTGGAATACCCCTTTAACCTCTGGACTTCATTAATGGTCACACAAATCTATTCTTAACCTACAACAATTAATGCGCCTAAGCTAAGCAAAAAAAAAAAAAAAAGCTCTACCTCCAAAGATAAATGTCCCTCTATAGATTTTGCTAAGAAAATAATTACGCTTAAAATTGTCCTCTTCTGACCCCTATAGCTCTTTTATTATCCATATGGTGACATTTAGCGCTATGATCTGTAGTTTTTATCGGTACCATTTTTGTTTAGATTAGACTTTTGTTAAAAAAAAAAAAAATCTCATATATGAAGTGACCAAAAATCTACAATTCTGGACCTTGTTTTTACTTTAATAGTTTGGACTCTTCTGCTCGGCACGATACCACGTATGTTTATTTTTGTTTACATTTACATTTGTTTATTTAAAAAAAGAGAAAAAGGGGGAGGTTAGTCAAACTTTTATTAAGCCCTTAGGGACTCTGCGTTTTTCCATTTATGCACTTTAGTTTTTTCCTCACTTTTTAAAAATCATAACGCGATCAGTTTTCCACCTGATATGCGCTACCAATTTTACTTTCTAATGACATTTTCACGCTCATTTTAACAAAAAGTCTATGGCGAAACAAAAAAAATAATTTGTGGGACAAAATTTAAAAACATTTGTAATTTATGGGGGCTTCCGTTTCTTTGCAGTGCATTTTTCAGTAAAAAATGAAACCTTATATGTATTCTCAGGTCCATACTTAACATATATAGGTTTGATTTTGTTTTACTACTGTTAAAAAATTATAACTTTTTGCACGAAAATTTGTATGTTTAAAAATGTCCTCTTCTGACCCCTATAACTTTTTTATTTTTCCGTATACGGAGGTATATGATGGCTCATTTTTTGCACCGTGATTTGAAGTTTTTATCTCTACCCTTTTTTGTTTTGATGGGACTTTTTTAAATCTCTTTTTATAAAATTTTATAGGGTATACAAAGTAACCAAAAATACGCATTTTTGGACTTTGGATTTTTTTTACGTGTACACCATTGACCATGCGGTTTAATTAACATTATATTTTTATAGTTTGAACATTTACTCACGTGTTGATGCCACATGTTTGTTTATTTTTGTTAAAAAAATTATTCTACATGAGAAAAGGGGGTGATTCAAACTTTTATTAGGCAAAGGTTATAGTCCCATGGGGGACTATAACATGCAATCTTCTGATTGCATACATTTTTCAATGCTATGCCACAGCATAGCATTGATCAACATTATCGGCGCTCTGCTGCTCCAGCCTGGATCAATAGAGCGACGATCTGACGGTGAGGACGAAGGTAGGGACCCTCCTCACATCCTCTCAGCTGATTGGGACACCGCAGTTTTATCGGGAGGCATTTTTTTTTTCAAAGTTTAAAGTTGATCGCCGCATCTAAGGGTTTAAGGGCGATCGGTGATGTCCGGTATTAGCCACGGGTCCCGGCCGTTGATAGCTGCCGGGACAGACCTGCTATGACAATAGGTCAATAGGATCTGTGGCAAATTTTAAGTCAGTAGGATCTGTGGCAAATTTTCAACAACATAAATCTGCAACTAAAAAAATCTGCTACGATTGTGAAAAGTAATACGCTCGTGTGAACACACCCTTATGAAAGTTTTGTCTTCAGCAAATTGTGCTGCTTCTTTGTAGCCTCATAAACAAATGTCAAATGTCTTCCCACTCAATGTGGTCAACAATCCATTAACTTCACTTGCCCAGATGTGTTTTCTAACATTTCTAGGAATCTATTTTCGAGAAAAACAATGTATTTTCTAGTTATTGAACTTTAAATTGTGCGTTCCCATTTAATTAACCTCCTCATTTTTTGTACTTATAACAGACTTAATACTTTGGCAAACAGAGTGTTAGTGTATTAATCTCTTAGTCACTAAGATAACAGCTTGTTTTACTAATTATATACATGAAGCAGGCAGGGGAGCCTGGCTCATGGCCCTTCCACTTGGCAGCACATTTCATTCTGTAATTTTTAATTCTCTGTTTTGATGATATTGTCTAATGGGGATATATTGTATCCTGATATGATTTGCAATCTATGGGCTGTTATATTTTAATTCTCAAGAAAATGGAATATAATAAGCCATATTTTCGTATAGATCACACCAGATTTAAATTAGTTATCAGTACTGTATGTATAAGAAGAAAACCAAACTATGTATACAGACAGGGGTCAAGTTCTGGGAAATGAGGGTGGAAACTCAAGATATACACATACATACAAATGGGCCATGCCCGAAGTGCTGGTAATGCCACCAGCATGCTTACTGGAGGACATGGCAGGGGTGCTATTTCATCTACCCCCATCCTTGTCCAACCATTCCTTTACCAGACATTCTTTTTTTTACTGATTTCGAAGGAACTTTATTGTATTTTGAGTGATTTGTCACTCACTAACTTATCAAGTGGTGGAGAAACTATTACTCTTATAGCTACAAATGCTGCTTTTTATTGAACCTGGCTAGAAATGCTCTATACTTGGTCAAACTCATGAAATACAGGTATCATGGTTAAAAATCTGAGCCAAATTTCACTCTCACAGCTAGAAATGCTGCTTTTTATTAAATCCAGCTAAAAATGCTCTATTAAACCTAGAAAATACAGGTAAAATGGCACAACAAATAAACTTTTACCACTAGCAATCTGTTTCTTTTTGTTAAACCCAGCTTCAAATGCTCTATTTATCCGGGTACTGAGAGGATACTGGTGGTGGATCCTCTGTGTCAGTGGGGTGATGACGTGGGCCGTACCAGGGGAACGGAGTCTAAGGGGTTACTGGTATTCACCAGAGCCCGCCGCAAAGCGGGATGGACTTGCTGCGGCAGGTAACCCCTAGGTCGTTCCACCCGATAGCGACTCAACCCCGACTGACTGCTGAGATAGGCGCGGTACAAGGGATTAGGCAAGAGCAAGGTCGGACGTAGCAGAAGGTCAGGGTAGGCAGCAAGGATCGTAGTCAGGGGCAACAGCAGGAGGTCTGGAACACTGGCTTGGGACATACAAGGAACGCTTTCACTGGCACAATGGCAACAAGATCAGGCAATACAGGGAAGGGGAAGTGAGGTAATATAGAACAGTGCACAGGTGAAATTACTAATTTGGGCCAGGCGCCAATCAGCGGCGCACTGGCCCTTTAAATCGCAGAGAGCCGGCGCGCGCGCACCCTAGGGAGTGGGGCAGCGCGTGCCGGGACTGGACAGACGGAAGAAAAGGTCCGATAAGCAGGCTGGGATGCGCGGGTCGCATCCCTGCTAGAGACACTATTGCAGCGCTCCCGGTCAGCGAGTCTGACCGGGGAGCTGCGAGCAGGTAAATGCTGCGAGCGCTCCGGGTAGGGGCGGGGACCCGGAGCGCTGGGCGTAACATATATGTTAAACTCAGAAAATATAGAGAATGTGATTTAACAGACCCACTGTACTTTTACCATTAGAATTGCGTTTTTTGGTTAAACACAGAAAATACAGGTAAAACAGTTAGCCCCCTGCACAACTGGACACAGTAATGCAGGTCACTGAGGTCAGCTCACTGAATAATGCTTTGCTCAAATTGCTTTTTATTGTAGTGTGAAAACTTTATGGGATCAGTAATTCCACAGTGAGTACTCATTGCTCAGCGTTCTCTCCAAGATGGCAGCCGCAAAGCAGTGCAAAAGGTTTTATCAGTCTCTTAGACCCATCCCTGCTGTCTCTTGTGGAGTGGTGCAAAGATTGCAAAAAAATATGGTCTGCAGTGGCGCTGCCTTGTAGAGAACGGAATGAAGTTTCAGTCTTATACTTTAAAATCTCATTTATTGAAACATAAACTGAGATGTGGAAATGCAAAACGCGTTTCGAGGGTAAGTTCCCTCTTTCTCAATTGCAAGAAATAATATTATAAGGTACATACAGTCGGGTGCCATTTAAATAAGGAAAAAAGGCGCAAAAAACAAAAACTCTATACTGCCCACAAAGGGGCGTTTTCAATAAAATTCACATTCACTGTTAAAAATGCATATGATCGGTTTTCTACACATATTATACAAAGACATATAAAAAAACAATGCAGGTATAAAAAACATGTGATTGCGCAGAATTATGTTAATATTCTATATATCTGTAGTCTTTTATGAGCGTGCGTTATATTACAGTGTATAAGTCCAGAAAACAGGGTTGGACTTTGGGATAGCCAAGACGAGGCTTGGAGCCGGATGTATACGTCATATCTAGCGCTGGTACGCTGGTTCATTCACAAACCACAGCGACCAATCATCATAGAGCCGCACATGACGTCAAAATAGTTAGTAGCCAATAGAGCACGTTATCGGCTGGGGGAATGTACGTCGTAAAGGTCGCTTCGTATATGATAAATACGCCAACCAATCACTATGAAGTGCAGAGCGAGGTGGCCAATCAGAATCACTTGTATTCTGTCAATGGATGGTGCAAGATTCAGATTTCAAAAAACGGCTGCTAAGCCAATCAGATCTTTTGCCGGATTGTTTGGTATTGTCTGGTATGGTGCTCGTATGTGTACGTAGCTACTTTCTGGTATACGCCATTGGTCTGGGCGATTGGCCTATCAGTGACAGGCCGGTATCTGTGTAGCTTTTCAATGGTATTTGTGAAGGTCCCCGCTGTGAGTTTCGTAGGTCCAGTGACTAATCTCTTTCCTGCTCCCGCCGCGGTGACCAATAGGAGTGGATCCCGATATGAACTTGGTCGTGGGACCCGAGGGGAAAAGAAAGGTTTCTTCTAGCACTGGTAGGTATGTATTTCTTAGATTAAATCGAGTGTTCGATATAATCATTCAAGTCTAGTGGGTTTAAAGTTTTCAGCTTGAAAATCCAGTAGTTCTCCATCCTGCACAACTGCGTGTAGCAACGATGGCTGGTGGCCGGAATATGTTCTATGGGTAATACAGAGAAATCAGAAAACTTACATTCGTGTCGTAGTGCAGCATGACGAGATACGCTATGTTGTTGATAACCTTTTTTCACATTGGATCGATGGTTATTGAGTCTTGTGCTGAGCATTTGTGTGGTTTTACCAACATATTGGGTGCCGCAGGTACATTCCAGGAGGTAAATTACATATTCAGTTTTGCAGGTCATTAGAGTTTTAATCTTAAATGTTTCACCAGTGGTTTTGGAGGTGAAGACTTTGCATCGATTTTTTATGTTGGAACAACATTTGCAATTTGCCGTCCCGCATCGGAACGCCCCTGTGATAGTGCTAGTTGTTAGTGTAGGTTTCCTTATATTCCTCAGCTTGCTCGGGGCCAGCATGTTCTTCAGAGATTGATTCCTTCTGAAGGTGATTTTTGGGTGTGCTGGTAAGATGTCTTTTAAGAAAGGATCTAGTAGTAATATATCCCAGTGCGATTGTAGTATTTGTTTAATGTTCCGATGGTCTGTAGAATAAGTGGTTAAAAAATTATATGTGTAGGTTTTATCTTCTGTTATATTTGTTGGGTTCGTAGTTTTAGGTTGAAGGCAGGTCTTCTGGTCCAGGTGGCTCGCTTTTAGCTTACTATTTCTGATCAGAGATTTAGGGTAGCCTTTTTCTTTAAATCTATTATCCAGGATTTTACTCTGCTCTTTGAAGTCTTGGTCCGTCGTACAGTTCCGGCGGATTCTCTTATACTGTCCGAAAGGGATATTCTTGGTCCATTTGTCTGAATGACAGCTTTTAAAATTAAGGTAACTATTTCCGTCCACGGCTTTTAAGAAGGTTTTCGTATTAATGTGTCCATGATTGTCATGTGAGACAATTACATCGAGAAACTCAGCATTATTTGCATAGTGTGTATATGTGAACCGAACGTTGCATGGATTTTTGTTTAAACAGGAGATGAATTCTGTAAGTTCCGTTGTATTGTTGTCCCATACGATGAATATATCATCGATATACCTTTTATAAATAATACAATGCCGGAACAGGGGGTGCTCATAGATATACTGCTCCTCAAATGCTCCCATAAACAGGTTTGCTAGACTGGGTGCGAATTTAGAGCCCATCGCTGTGCCACAGTGTTGTTTGTAAATGGTCCCATTGAATCTGAAAAAATTATGTTCTAAAATGAATTTTATTGCGGCTAGTATAAATTCCTGTTGTTCGCTGGGCATCTGTTTGTCGCGGTCTAGGTATCGCGACACTGCAGCGATTCCTTGATCATGTTGAATGATAGTATAAAGTGACATTATGTCCATGGTAAGGACGGAGAAATGATCTTCCCATTTCAGATTAATAATGGAGTTGATAAAATCACTAGTATCACGGGTATAGAAAGGTAATTGACAGACATATTTCTGGAGATGGAGATCAATGTATTGCGACAGATTGGATGTAAGTGAATTGATTCCAGAGATTATTGGACGACCAGGAGGGTTATTGAGGCATTTGTGTATTTTCGGTAGATGATAGAATATGGGGACATCAGGTTCAGATATTTTGATAAAGTTATACTCTTGTTTATTGATTATACCATCCTTCAGTCCTTTGTCCAAAAGGACTGACATTTCTTTCTGATAGCTGAGGGTTCTGATATCGGGATCCACTCCTATTGGTCACCGCGGCGGGAGCAGGAAAGAGATTAGTCACTGGACCTACGAAACTCACAGCGGGGACCTTCACAAATACCATTGAAAAGCTACACAGATACCGGCCTGTCACTGATAGGCCAATCGCCCAGACCAATGGCGTATACCAGAAGGTAGCTACGTACACATACGAGCACCATACCAGACAATACCAAACAATCCGGCAAAAGATCTGATTGGCTTAGCAGCCGTTTTTTGAAATCTGAATCTTGCACCATCCATTGACAGAATACAAGTGATTCTGATTGGCCACCTCGCTCTGCACTTCATAGTGATTGGTCGGCGTATTTATCATATACGAAGCGACCTTTACGACGTACATTCCCCCAGCCGATAACGTGCTCTATTGGCTACTAACTATGTTGACGTCATGTGCGGCTCTATGATGATTGGTCGCTGTGGTTTGTGAATGAACCACCGTACCAGCGCTAGATATGACGTATACATCCGGCTCCAAGCCTCGTCTTGGCTATCCCAAAGTCCAACCCTGTTTTCTGGACTTATACACTGTAATATAATGCACGCTCATAAAAGACTGCAGATATATAGAATATTAACATAATTCTGCGCAATCACATGTTTTTTTATACCTGCATTGTTTTTTTTATATGTCTTTGTATAATATGTGTAGAAAACCGATCATATGCATTTTTAACAGTGAATGTGAATTTTATTGAAAACGCCCCTTTGTGGGCAGTACAGAGTTTTTGTTTTTTGCGCCTTTTTTCCTTATTTAAATGGCGCCCGACTGTATGTACCTTATAATATTATTTCTGGCAATTGAGAAAGAGGGAACTTACCCTCGAAACGCGTTTTGCATTTCCACATCTCAGTTTATGTTTCAATAAATGAGATTTTAAAGTATAAGACTGAAACTTCATTCCGTTCTCTACAAGGCAGCGCCACTGCAGACCATATTTTTTTGCAATCTTTGCACCACTCCACAAGTTTATTGCCGATCTTTCATCGAGGACCCGGCTGGACCCTGCAGGCTGCAGCCAGAGACCATCTGACCCCACACGGAGGGGAGATATGCACATATCAAGCCATACCCCAGGTGAGTACCACTAATACTGGGGTTGCGGACCGGGATTATCCCACTGAATTACGCAAGGCGCTATCCTCTCCCTGTCTCCTTTTTTTTCTCTTTTCCACATTCCTGCTGTCTCTTGAGTGACGCTGGAGCTGTATGTAAGATATAATTGGTTAACCTGCGGTCATGTGATCTTGCTGATAGCTGCAGAGTATTCTGACCGACCCCGATGCCATCTCACTGTTACTTCCTCATCCTATGTGTTTCTCATCCTTTCTCCTACAATAGCGCTGTTACCAGGTTTGTGTGACACTAGGTCGGCAAAGTTTTCTAATCTCTACGCGGAAGACTGATAAAAGAAAAGAAAAACATTTAACGCCAGGACCACACCTAATGGGTGACATAACCTAATACATTGTACTAAAGCCCCTTTCACAATCACCAGATGTCACTGGAAGACTGTTAACTGCTGTCACAACTGGTTCCAGACTTTCAGTGATCTCTACTCCACCATCATCAATGTATTCTCTGAAACCTTCACAGATTGATGCATAATTGAGACAGAACATCTTTCAAGGCTGCTCCACCTTTTCTTCACCTACAAACCAGTCACAAGACTTAAATTCATGTGACTGTGATGAAGCTGACGGTCTGTTGCTCCCAGTTAAAGCGTTGAAGCGTAAAATTATCTACCAAACATTAAAACAATTGAGGGAGATTTTTCCTCACTAGGTCTTTTAAACTCTCTGAATTGATGGGTAGACCTTTGTAATTCCTTTTTTTTTTTGCAGAAACTCTATTGCTATTTTCAGATGTTTGCCAGGCATATCTTTCATTTATTTTAATTGCACAATCTGATTATTTAGCTCAATGTCATCTCTTTGTATAGCTTTAAAAGGGTACTCCGGTGAAAAACTTCTTTTTTTTAAATCAACTGATGCCAGAAAGTTAAACAGATTTGTAAATTACTTCTATTAAAAAATTTTAATCCTTTCTGTACTTATTAGCTGCTGAATACTACAGTGGAAATTCTTTTCCGTTTGAAACACAGAGCTTGTCTGATGACATCAGGAGCACAGTGCTCTCTGCTGACATCTCTGTCCATATTAGGAACTGTCCAGGGTAAATGGAAATCCCCTTAGCAAACATATGCTGTTCTTAACAGGCCACTAAACATAGATTTTAAGGGGTTATTCAGGAATAGAAAAATAGAGCTAATTTCTTGGGTTGGGTGTGGTATTACATTTTGGCTCCATTCACTTCAATGGAACTGAGCTGCAGAATCACCCCCAACCTGGAGACAGACAGAGAACGTTTTTTGAAAGAAATTAGATCTGTTTTTCTATTCCTGGATAACCCCAAGCTTTCTTTCAAGAAATGACTGTGCAATGTAGGATTTGATTTGCATACTGCTCATCTAGACCTCTGGCTTGAAGCAAGCCACCTAACTGAATTTGTTTGTCTAGTTAAAAAAATTGTACCAATTCTTGTAGAATTTCAAATTTTTTGTATAGTCAGAGAGCTCTGACAGATTTTTGGGTGACTGATGATACACAGCATACAACTTCTCAAAAACTTTTGTTACATGATAAAAACTAGACATAAACATAGGGCCATAGCAAAAGCTGTGGATATTTTTTCAATAAGTTGGTAGAAAACACATGACTTCCTTGTAACGACTACACTTGACCATCGCTACAAGCCCCAATCCAGTTTATAATAAGAAACGTCATTACTGTATCCAGGTTAAGAAAGATAAGCTAGAATAGTGACCTTGATAGGCTGTGTATCTGCTTAAGACAAATCAAGAAAGTAAGTAACAACGTTATAGTAGAAAGATTCCATAGGATGGCACATACAAGGAGCTTTTCAGGTAAAATGCTTTTTATTCACCACACGTTACACGGGGTACAGAAAAAAGTATTCCGGCGAGAGCTGTTTATTACAACTCTCTGTAGCTAGCCAATATGTCACTGTACAAATACCCTCCTTTAAAAATCCTATTCAGAAATTGGTCACAGGTGCATTAGAAAACAACACAAATACACATGTAACACCGAGCACTCCGGGTCCTGCTGCATCCCCGGGGCGCTCGCGGCGCCTCTCTGCTTGCAGCGCTCCGGTTGGCGCCGCTGACCATGAGCGCTGCTCTACTCTCACCGGAGGGGACGCGATCTGCGGGACGGGACGTGCCCGCTCACGGATCGTGTCCCAGGTCTCTTACCAACCACGTCCCCCTTCACTTACCTCCCTGGAATTTATGGAATTTAAAGGGCCAGTGCACCACTAATTGGTGCCTGGCCCAATCAGTACAAAACACATAAAAACCCACTTCCCCTTCCTGTCCTTGCAGGATCTTGTTGCCCTAGTGCCCTGAGAAAGCATTTTGTGTATCCCTAGCCTGTGTATCCAGACCTTTTGCCGTTGCCCCTGACTATGAACCTTTGCAACCTGCCTTGACCTCTTGCTACATCCGACCTTGCCTTCGCCTTGTCCTTGTGTATTTCGCCTATCTCAGCTGTTAGTGAGGTTGAGTCGCTATCAGGGGATACAACCTGGGAGTTACCGCCACAGCAAGTCCATCCCGCCTTGCGGCGGGCTCTGGTGAAAACCAGTAACTTCTTAGAACCGGTCCCCTGGTATGGTCCACGTCATCACCTCACTAACACAGAGGATCCACTACCCGCATACCAGTCCAGTTCCTGACAACACATAAAGATAGTGGGATAACGAATAGTAACCTAATGCAGAGTGTATGATACATAACTAACTATATTAATTAAAAAAAAAGAATATTACAATACAGAAGTAAGCTTGGAGTTTGCTTCCATTTTTCCCATATGAAATAAATCCATGAATTTAGCATTATCAGTATTGTCCTGATGAACCATGCATATCTGTTCAGCTTCAGACGGCCTTTACCTGTTCTAATAGATCTAATGTGTTCAGCAGAAATTTTATATAGTACCTAATGTTTTACCTATGTAGTAATATCCATTTTGATATACAATAGAATACACTACATAAGGTGTTATACATGTGATAAAATCATTTATTATGACCTCCTGTGGTCCCAAAGTCTCACACTCCTTACATTATTTATATGGCTACAAAAAACACAGTTGCTGCACCTATAGTTGCCTTTTGGCCAGTGTCTGTCCAGCCAGTTCAGACTGTGTTTTTCTCTTGAAGACCCCCCCCCCCCCCCCCCCACACACACACACTAACTTGGCTCTTAGATTCTTGCAGTTTTAAAAAGACACATGAGGTTAATATTTTGCTGTATCCCTCAGATGTTCATTCTTCTCAATCACACTCCAGTGACTATTTCTCACTGAACGTATCACCTGACTCAAAAGGCTATATTCAAACCTGAATGTGAATCTCCTAGTAGCCATTTTTAATTACTGAGACATTTATCCCCAACTCTCTAGTGGTATACTACCTAGATCTAGGTTCCATAATTTTCTCCTGAAATTTCCTTGGTATTTCTTGAACTAAAATGTAATATATTTCAGTCATTCTCTTTTATCACTTCAAATCATGTTTAAAAAATTCTATGAAATAGAGAGTGCACTTTAAATTTACTATAATCTTCTATGAAATGCTTTATGACAAATAGGTCATATCTATGTTGAATTTCTTAAAATTCAACCAACATCCTGTGCTCAAATAAGTGATCAACTAATGTGACCACTTTATTACTACAAAAACCAACACTAATAATCCTAATAAAAAAAATCCTTCAAAAATAAGTTCTTCCACAGTGAAGTACATACCAATCTTCCTAGAATACCACACTTTTTTTTATTTCACCCCAAACTTTATCATACAATATAGCAAACAATATCTTTTTTTAATCTTGGGCCTCTACGAATTTAAAAAATTCTAACAATTCAAAAAATGTGTGAAAGTGCCTCTCGTCATTCCAAATAAATATCGGGTGCCAAATTAAAATTTACAATTTCTAATATTCTGGGACTTAATAGCAAGGAAGTACAATTTAAAATTAGATAAACCAAATCCACCTTCCTTCTCTGGCAATGTGAGATATTTGTATTTAAATCTCACCCTATTTTTCCCCCCAGATGAATTTACTTAATAGGGCTAACAAGATCTTGAACCCCTTCTTGGGAATCCACATTGCAGTACAATTAAGATAAAACAGCACCTTTGGCAAAACTATAATTTTAAACATAGTTATTCTGTGTGCCATGGCAATCTGCAAATTTAACTCTTTTATTTTTTTTAATTAATGGTTTGCGATTAATAGAAATAAACTCTGTAGGGATTGATGAGATTCTCACTCCCAGGTACTCAAAAGACTCTTTACCCTTCAAGATCTTTACTTCTACGTTTGGGATTGACAAATTGCCATTTAGAGATAGTAAAGTTGATTTAGACCAATTTATCTTAAGGCCTGAATATTCTCCGTAACAACTTCCATAATTTTAGGAAGAACCAAAACTGGGTCAGAATAAAAGAGAAGGGCATCATCAGCATAGAGTAAAATGTTGTCATTATTCCCATTTACCACAAAACCTTTAATGTCTTCTCTTGCTCCAATGGCAGAGGCTAATGGCTCAATGTAACAAGCAAATAGTCAAGGAGATTAGAGACATTCTTGCCTAGATCTTCTAGATTGATTGGATCTGTCAACTCCTTGTTAACTAATATTTTAGCTGTAGGTTCATTATATAGTAATTTAACCCACTCTAAACTGAAATGTTCACAAATTTGGCAAAGGAAGCCCGATTCCACCCTGTCGAACACCTTCATAGTATCAAGTGACAGGATGGCGCAAGGCTCTCAGCCGGATGTTCTATAAAAAAAAAAGCCTCTTTATGTTATCAAGCATGGATCTACCAGGAAAAAAACCTGTTTGTTCTGTTCCTTTCAGTCCGCCAATAACTTTGGCCAATCTTGCTGCCAATACCTTAGCCAAGATCTTAATATCAAAATTAAGCACAGGATTGGATGATATGATTCCACCATTGTGGAGTCACCATTTTTCTTGTGAATAAGAATTATACTAACCTTCCTCACGGAAGCCGTTAATATTTGTAAATCACAGAATTCACAGATTACCTCAAATCATCTGAGAATTCTTTATAGAGTACAAAAGGAAGGCCATCTAGGCCAGGGTCAGACTGATCCTGACACGCTCCCAAGGCATCTTTCAGGGTAATTGGGGCATTTAACCCCTTAGGGACACAGGACGTACTCAAACGGCCCCTTTTCCGAGTCCTTAAGGACTCAGGACGTTTGAGTACGTCCTGTCAAATCCCAGCCCCCCGACGCTAGCTGGAGGGGAGCCGGTGCCCGATGCCTGCTGAAATCGTTCAGCAGGCATCGCGGCATATCGCCCAGGGGGGTCATGATGACCCCCAATGTCGGCGATGGCCGCAGATCGCTGAACAATTCAGCCCAGCAATCTGCGGCGGATTCCGGGTCAATCGGGTCTCCAGTGACCCGGTGACCCATAATTACAGGCTGTTCGGGGGCCGCCTCTGACGGCCCCGAACAGCCATAGCCAGCAGGGGTGAGGTGGCACTGGTGCCACCTCCCGATCGCCCTGATTCGTCGGCTGGTTTATCGGCAGACCAATCAGGGCACCTGCTGCGGGTTTCACTCCCGCAACCCGATCCGCCCCTCTTCCGGAGGACGTGATCGGGTGCGGGAAGAGGACCCCGGCAGCTGGGGACCCCGATCCTCGGCGTCAATGTTGGGATCGGGGCCCCAGGAGCGGCGGCGGCGAGGGACTGACCTGCAGCGGCGGCGTGGATCAGCAGTTGGAGATGAGTGACAGCCTCCTGCTGTTGCTTAGCAACAGCTCCCAGCATGCAAAAAGGGCATGCTGGGAGCTGTAGTTATGTAACAGCAGGAGGCAGACCACCACAATTCCCAGCATTTCCTTATTTTTCTATGGAAAAGTGTACTTTCAGCTGTTGTATAACTACAACTCCCAGCTTGCACAAACAGCTAAAGTGCATGCTGGGAGTTGTAGTGGTGCATCTGCTGGTTGCATAACTACAACTCCCAGCATGCCCGTTGGCTGTCGGTGACTGCTGAGAGTTGTAGTTTTGCAAAAGCTGAAGGCACACTGGTTGTGAAACTCAGTTGTTTTTTTTACCTAACTCAGTGTTTCACGACCGGTGTGCCTCCAGCTGTTGCAAACTACAGGGTACACTCACATGGGCAGAGGTTTACAGTAAGTATTCGGCTGCAAGTTTGAGCTGCGGCAGAAAATTGTTACCAAACTCGGTGTTTCACAACCAGTTTGCCTCCAGCTGTTGCAAAACTACAACTCACAGCATGCACTGATAGACCGTACATGCTGGGAGTTGTAGTTTTGCAACAGCTGGATGTTCCCCCCCCCCCCCCCAATGTGAATGTACAGGGTACACTCACATGGGCGGAGGCTTACAGTAAGTATCCGGCTGCAAGTTTGAGGTGCGGCAAAATTTCTGCCGCAGCTCAAACTGCCAGCGAGAAACTACTGTGAACCCCCCGCCCGTGCGACTGTACCCTAAAAACACTACACTACACTAACACAAAATAAAATAAAAAGTAAAAAAACACTACATATACACATACCCCTACACTTTTCACCCCCATATGGGGTGTTTTCTGAGAAATTGGGCTTCAAATTTTGGGGGGTATTTTCTGCTATTACCCTTTTTAAAAATGTTAAACTTTTGGGAAACAAAGCATTTTAGGAAAAAAAATTAAAAAAAATTTTCTGTACATAAGCAAAAGTCGTGAATCACCTGTGGGGTATTAAGGTTCACTTTACCCCTTGTTATGTTCCCTGAGGGGTCTAGTTTCCAAAATGGGGTCACATGTGTTTTTTTTTTTGCTGTTCTGGCACCATAGGGGCTTCCTAAAGGTGACATGCCCCCCAAAAACCATTTGTCGCTCCTTCCCTTCTGAGCCCTCTACTGCGCCCGCCGAACACTTTAGATAGACATATGAGGCATGTCCTTACTCGAGAAAAATTGGGTTTCAAAAATAGATTTGTAAATTACTTCTATTTAAAAGTATTAATCCTTCCAGTACTTATCAGCTGCTGTATGCTCCAAAGGAAGTTGTATTTCTTTCTGGAGTTCTTTTCAGTACCACAGTTCTCTCTGCTGACACCTTTGTACATATCAATTTTTCTATTGGGATTTACTTGTACTCTGGACGGTTCCTGGCATGGAAAGAGATGTCAGCAGAGAGCACTGTGGTCAGACTGAAAAGAACTCCAGAAAGAAATACAACTTTCTCTGTAGTATACAGCAGCTGATACAAACTAAGATTTTTAAATAGAAGTAATTTACAAATTTGTGTAACTTTCTGGCACCAGCTGATTAAAAAAAATGTGTTTTCCACCGGAGTACCCCTTTAACTTTGTTCCCTGTTCTCTAGTTATTTTAGGTATATCAAACCTCTCAAGGAATCTGTCAGAGTTGGCACTATGCAAACCCCCTTAGATTTATACAACTCTAAAAAAAAGTGCCTAATAATCATTTAATTTTATCGAGTTGTTCCTTCAGGGGTTAATATAGCTGTCATTTGTCTTTCCCCTTCCTGTGCTCTAATTAAGGTTGCTAAGGTTTTATTGGGTTTACATTTCTATATGAAGTGCTTTTGCCCCTAAAAGAATATTCTATGCCTTACCTTCCTAATAATAAAATTTTTATGTTCATCTTGTGCCTTCTTCATGTCTGAAAATTCAGTAGGATTATTTATATAAGCGGCCTCCTTCTGATTAATTTTTAGTATTAAAGATTCTTCTTGAGAGCTTAATAGCTTCTAGTACAAATATCACTAAATAGCAATCCTCTGAAAAAAAGCCTTCAAAGTATCCCAAACTTCGTGAATCCTAGCCAAACCAGTATTAACAGCCCAAAATTGTTGAAGCTCTTTACTAATAATATCTTTTCCAGTAATAACATTCAACCAGTGTGGGTTGAATGTGAAGCTCCTTCCATTTTAGCAATACCCTCCTCTAGACCAAAATTTATAACCACAGGTACATGGTCCCATATTGATCCAACCCCAAATTGAATTCCTAAAACCAATCGTAAAGCTAAATTAGGTCTATTCTGGAAGCAGTATGGTGAGAATTATTAAAACTTGTGTAGGAGTCTTTTTCTGGAAACAAAACCTCTCCACAAATCTGTAAAACCCACTTATTTTGCGAACCTGGCTAGTTTTGACAAGGTAGAGGGTTTTGAAGCTCCTGTACTGCCTTTCCGATCCAAACCCATATCCTATACACAGTTCATATCACCAGAAACATATACAGGGATCTCTCCCTTATTGCATATAAAAACCAATAGGTCCTTCAATATTTTGAGAGAAAAGGGGAAGGGATATACAGGAATGCCAAAATAATTTTTTAAAGCTATGTTTTGAGTTAGAAATAGAAAGGCATATCTTCCTCTGTGGTCCATCTGCCATTTAATTGAATCGAAATCACTATTGTCTTGTATGTATACATCAACACCAGAAGACTATGTAGAAAAAGTTTAATGATATTCCCAACTAGCCTACTTTTTTTTTTTTTTGCCACTGAGTATTTATTAACATGTGTTTCAATTAAGCAAACTACTGTGGGAAGATGTCTCCCTACTAAATCAAAGACGGCACACTTTTTCTACCTCTCCCCTATTCCTCGTACATTCCAAAATAGGATTTCTACTATTTTAGCTTTACAAAAAAAAAAAAGAAAAAACATTGAATTACGTTTTGAGTCTCCTTGTCCCTGATGAATACATTCTATTTTGGTTAAAACACGCTGGAATTGTAGTAAACTACAAGTTTGTGGTCTCAATTTTAGTGCACTTATTACATTGGTGGATTATTAATCCATATCATTTATAAATTTCTCTGTTTATGTGATCTGCACATTTTTTTGTTTTCTCTCTCACTTAATTTAGAATAGAGACCTACACTGTGGTTGAGGGATCCTATTAAGGAGATGGGTCCATCAAAAGGCAGGGGCAGCATGAGAGGCTTCTCATGCTGTATCCCTTTCCTTGTTACCAGTATTTTTGACTGCCTTTCAATTCTCTAATAGTCTAGTCCTCTCCTGACAGCGACACCATGAACCATCAGTGTACCATGTGTTGTACGACATTTTTCTTTGATTTTATTTAACTACCATTAACCCCTTAAGGACATAGGGCGTATCCATACGCCCCCGTTTCCAAGTCCTTAAGGACCGAGGGCGTATGGATACACCCTGAGCATTTCCGGCCCCCACCGCTAGCCAGAGGGGAGCCGGGGCCGGATGCCTGCTGAAATATGTTCCCCCATGTCGGCGATTGCCGCAGATCGCTGGACAATTCAGTCCAGCGATCTGCGGCGGATTCCGGGTCAATCGGGTCTCCAGTGACCCGATGACCCGGAATTACTGGCTGATCGGGGCCGTCAGAGACGGCCCCGAACAGCCAGAGCCTGCAGGAGTGAGGTGGCACTGGTGCCACCTCACGATCGCCCTGATTCGTCGGCCGGATTACCGGCCGACCAATCAGGGCGCCTGCTGCGGGTGTCACTCCCGCAACCCGCTCCGCCCCTCTTCCGGAGGACGTGAGCGGGTGCGGGAAGACGACCCCGGGTGCTGGGGACCCCGATCCCCGGCGTCCCTGTTGGGATCGGGGCCCCAGGAGCGACGGTGGCGGCGAGAAACAGTCCTGCAGTGTGGATCGTTGGAGGTGAGTGACAGCCTCCTGCTGTTGCTTAGCAACAGCTCCCAGCATGCAACAAGGGCATGCTGGGAGCTGTAGTTATGCAACAGCAGGAGGCAGACCACCACAACTCCCAGCATGCCCTTATGGGCATGCTGGGACTTGTAGTTTTGCAATAGCTGGAGGCACATTCTTTCTATGGAAAAGTGTACCTTCAGCTGTTGTGTAACTACAACTCCTAGCTTGCACAATCAGCTAAAGTGCATGCTGGGAGTTGTAGTGGTGCATCTGGTGGTTGCATAACTACAACTCCCAGCATGCCCGTTGGCTGTCTGTGACTGCTGAGAGTTGTAGTTTTGCAACAGCTGAAGGCACACTGAGTTAAGTAGTAAACCAGTGTGTCTCCAGCTGTTGCATAACTACAATCCCCAGCATCCCCAGCCAATGTAGTATGCCTCCGGCTGTTGCATAACTACAAGACCCAGCATGCCCTTCCGCTGTCTGTACATGCTGGGGGTTGTAGCTTTTGCAACAGCTGAAGGCACACTGGTTGCAAAACACTGAGTCTGTTACCAAACTCGGTGTTTCACAACCTGTGTGTCTCCAGCTGTTGCAAAACTACAACTCCCAGCATGCACTGATAGACCGTCCATGCTGGGAGTTGTAGTTTTGCAACAGCTGGATGTTTCCCCCCCCCCCCCCCAATGTGAACGTACAGGGTACACTCACATGGGCGGAGGATTACAGTAAGTATCCGGCTGCAAGTTTGAGCTGCAGCAAATTTTCTGCCGCTGCTCAAACTGCCAGCGAGAAACTACTGTGAACCCCCCGCCCGTGCAACTGTACCCTAAAAACACTACACTACACTACCACAAAATAAAATAAAAAGTAAAAAACACTACATATACACATACCCCTACACAGCCCCCCTCCCCTCCCCAATAAAAATGAAAAACGTCTGGTACATCACTGTTTCCAAAACGGAGCCTCCAGCGGTTGCAAAACTACAACTCCCAGCATGCACTGATAGACCGTCCATGCTGGGAGTTGTAGTTTTGCAACAGCTGGATGTTCCCCCCCCAATGTGAACGTACAGGGTACACTCACATGGGCGGAGGATTACAGTAAGTATCCGGCTGCAAGTTTGAGCTGCAGCAAATTTTCTGCCGCTGCTCAAACTGCCAGCGAGAAACTACTGTGAACCCCCCGCCCGTGCGACTGTACCCTAAAAACACTACACTACACTACCACAAAATAAAATAAAAAGTAAAAAACACTACATATACACATACCCCTACACAGCCCCCCTCCCCAATAAAAATGAAAAACGTCTGGTACGCCACTGTTTCCAGAACGGAGCCTCCAGCTGTTGCAAAACAACTACTCCCAGTATTGCCAGATAGCCACTGACTGTCCAGGCATGCTGGGAGTTTTACAACAGCTGGAGGCACCCTGTTTGGGAATCACTGGCGTAGAATTCCCCTATGTCCACCCCTATGCAATCCCTAATTTAGGCCTCAAATGCGCATGGTGCTCTCACTTTGGAGCCCTGTCGTATTTCAAGGCAACAGTTTAGGGACACATATGGGGTATCGCCGTACTCAGGAGAAATTGGGCTTCAAATTTTAGGGGATATTTTCTGCTATTACCCTTTTTAAAAATGTAAAATTTTTGGGAAAACAAGCATTTTAGGTAAAACAAAATTTCTTTTTTTACATATACAAAAGTCATGAAACACCTGTGGGGTATAAAGGTTCACTTAACCCCTTGTTACGTTACCCGAGGGGTCTAGTTTCCAAAATGGTATGCCATGTTTTTTTTTTTGCTGTCCTGGCACCATAGGGGCTTCCTAAATGCGGCATGCCCCCAGAGCAAAATTTGCTTTCAAAAAGCCAAATGTGACTCCTTCTCTTCTGAAACCTGTAGTGCGCCAGCAGAGCAATTTTCACCCCCATATGGGGTGTATTCTGAATCGGGAGAAATTGGGCTTCAAATTTTGGGGGTATTTTCTGCTATTACACTTTTTAAAAATGTAAAATTTTTGGGAAATCAAGCATTTTAGGTAAAAAAAATAATATTTTTTTTACATATGCAAAAGTCGTGAAACACCTGTGGGGTATTAAGGTTCACTTTACCCCTTGTTACGTTCCCTGAGGGGTCTAGTTTCCAAAATGGTATGCCATGTGTGTTTTTTTTGCTGTCCTGGCACCATAGGGGCTTCCTAAAGGTGACATGCCCCCCAAAAACCATTTGTCGCTCCTTCCCTTCTGAGCCCTCTACTGCGCCCGACGAACAATTAACATAGACATATGAGGTATGTGCTTACTTGAGAGAAATTGGGTTTCAGATACAAGTGAAAATTTTCTCCTTTTTACCCCTTGCAAAAATTCCAAAATTGGGTCTACAAGAACATGCGAGTGTAAAAAATGAAGATTTTGAATTTTCTCCTTCACTTTGCTGCTATTCCTGTGAAACACCTAAAGGGTTAATACACTTACTGAATGTCATTTTGAATACTTTGGGGGGTGTAGTTTTTATAATGGGGTCTTTTATGGGGTATTTCTAATATGAAGACCTTTCAAATCCACTTCAAACCTGAACTGGTCCATGAAAAATAGCGAGTTTGAAAATTTTGTGAAAAATTTCAAAATTGCTGCTGAACTTTGAAGCCCTCTGGTGTCTTCCAAAAGTAAAAACTCATAAATTTTATGATGCAAAGATAAAGTAGACATATTGTATATGTGAACCCAAAAAAAAATTATTTTGAATATCCATTTTCCTTACAAGCAGAGAGCTTCAAAGTTAGAAAAATGCAAAATTTTCATTTTTTTCATCAAATTTGGGGATTTTTCACCAAGAAAGGATGCAAGTTACCATAAAATTTTACCACTAAGTTAAAGTAGAATATGTCACGAAAAAACAATCTCGGAATCAGAATGATAACTAAAAGCATTCCAGAGTTATAAATGTTTAAAGTGACAGTGGTCAGAATTGCAAAAAACGCTCCGGTCCTTAAAGGAGTAGTCCAGTGGTGACTCAGTGGTTTACAACTTATCCCCTATCTTAAGGATAGGGGATAAGTTGCAGATCGCGGGGGGTCCGACCCCTGGGGCCCCCCGCGATCTCCTGTACGGAGCCCTGACAGCCCGCAGGAAGGGGGCGTGTCGACCTCCGCACGAAGCGGCGGCCGACACGCCCCCTCAATATAACTCTATGGCAGAGCCGAAGCGCTGCCTTCGGCAATCTCCGGCTCTGCCATAGAGATGTATTGAGGGGGCGTGTCGGCCGCCGCCTCGTGCGGGGGTCGACAACCGCTATCTCGGCGGAGAGCCGGGGCCCCGTACAGAGAGATCGCGGGGGGCCCCAGCGGTCGGACCCTCCGCGATCTCAAACTTATCCCCTATCCTTAGGATAGGGGATAAGTTTTTCACCACTGGACTACCTCTTTAAGGTGAAAAAGGGCTCGGTCCTTAAGGGGTTAAAAGGTAAGTTTTTGTCTATTTGATATTTAACCCGAATTGCAGTGATTTATTGTGCTTATCCCTCATGGACACTATCTACCACATAGAGCACAAATCATCTATGTCATTTCTGAGTGAGCTTTTTCCTCTTGTTTTTTTTTTAATTAGTAAAACAAAGCAAGAACTAAATAAATTGAATATTGCAATTATGTTTATCTTCAGAATAAAGATAGCTTCATTTTTTACTGTAAGTGCACTGCGCACAAATCAGTGTCCCAAATTTGCAAAATTGTATGTTTTTTTTTTCAATATAACAAATTATTATAGATTTTTTTATGTTTTACCATAATTTTTTAAAATAAAATGAGTGGTTTCTGTACAAAGTACAATTGTTCCAGCATAAAACAAGCCCAATGTGGCACTGTAGATGGAAAATTAAGAGTTATGGCTTATTGATGAAAATTGCCTTATTGATGAAGAGGTTAATATGCTCGCTGTTAAAAAACTATAATCTGGCCTCACAACACAAAGAGGTATTAAACAACAACAGTTTAACCCCCACCGGGGTTAACAAGACCTCTATATATAATGTGTCTAAACTAAAATATAACTTTTATTGCTTATTAAATAATATAGTGAATGGTGAGAATCACACTCCTAAAACACAGCCCCCTTGTGTGTCTCTAAAAATTATAAGTTGGAAAATAACCACTGGTGGCCTCAATATGACATGAGAGCACTCATAGGTGTTTATATGTACACCATTAAATACACCATTATATCAAATATTGGAGACATCTGATGTCTTCCATATATAGTGTGCTCTCATATGATCTATAGAGGTAATCCAATTACCTGCTTTGCACCGCAGGTCACAAAACTTGTGTTATAGAACCTCTTATTAATGCATTTTATAGAGGACACTTGGGAGTTGCAAATTAAAATATAATACTGTCACACCACGACATGTTTCGCCACCAGGTGGCTTTATCAAGGAGGACACCTCCTTGATAAAGCCACCTGGTGGCAAAACATGTCGGGGTGTGACAGTATTATATTTTAATTCATATGAGAGCACACTATATATGGAAGACATCAGATGTCTCCAATATTTGATGTAATGGTGTATTTAATGGTGTACATATACTCTCATGTCTTAGTGCTCTCATGTCATATTGAAGCCACCAGTGGTTCTTTTCCAACTCAGAATTTTTAGAGACACATAAGGGGGCTGTGTTTTTAAATAGTGTGATTCTCACCATTCACTATATTATTAAATAAGCAATAAAAGTTATGTTTTAGTTTATACACGCTGTTAAAAAATGCATCTGATAAAAGTTTACACCCATGCTTCCCCTTTTTAACTTGAAATATGTTATTATAATACAATACTAAATAAAAGTGTGTTGTTTTTATGATGCATTCCCTGAAATGCTACATTTATGTATTTATGATTGCGATGGGAAAACAAAGCTGTTAGGAAAGTATGGCCAAAAGAAAAACATAGTTTGGCTTAAAGTGTCTCGCAAACATAATCCTGCATCTGCTAATCATTAATGTTTGTAAATGTGAAAGATGTTATACTTTTCTTGAGAACTAGTGGGGCTGAGAGTGTGACTCGTATAGGGGTCCATTTTGCTATGGCTAAAATTGTTATGAGTAGCACCTCAAGCATGCGGAAGAGGCATGATTCCTTCTTTCTATGGAACCATACTAGAGGTGCATGAGTTTCCTACTTTACCTCTATGGGGGACATTTATTAAGGCATTTAGAGCCTTTTTTTTTTTTTTTACTTCAGACGCACAAAGCACTTTTATGGTCGACTTTTGTGGGAAAGTAAAAAGTTGCAAACAGCCTTACCTAAGCAATTTTCAGTTTTCACTTTGCAGTGGTCACATATTTATGATGTGCAAATGTCGCTTGTAGGCAAATAAAAAGTTGAAGCCCCTTTAAAAAAAAGAAAAGTCGCAAATCAACTCCAGGTCTGATCTGGGGTACAAAACTCTCTTACAGGACCAAATTTAACCCCTTACGGACTCAGGATTTTTCAGTTTTTGCACTTTAGTTTTTTCCTTGTGATCCTTCTTAAATCATAATTCTTTCAATTATGCACCTAAAAATCCATATGATGGCTTATTTTTTGCACCATCAATTCTACTTTGTAATGACATCAGTCATTTTACCAATAAAATCTATGGCAAAACGGCCAAAAAATCATTGTGCGACAAAATTTAAGAAAAAACGACATTTTGTAACTATTGGGGGGATTCAGTTTGTACGCAGTAAATTTTTTAGTAAAAACGTATGATTAAAATGATACCCTACTTATATAGGTTAGATTTTTTCCTACTTCTGGAAAAATTCATAACTACATGCACGAAAATTAATACATTTAAAATTGTCCTCGTCTGACCTCTATAACTTTTTTTTATTTCTCTGCGTATGGGGCTGTATGAGGGCTAATTTTTTGCGCCTTGATCTAAAGTTTTTAGCAGTACCATTTTTGTATTGATCAGAATTTTTGATCGTGCGGTTTAATTAACGATATATTTTTATAATTCGGACATTTCTGCATGCGGCGACACCACGTATGTTTATTTTTATTTACGCTTTTTTTTTAATGGGAAATGGGGAGTAATTCAAACTTTTATTTGGGAAGGGGTTAAATGATCTTTATTAACTAAATTCTTTCACTTTTTTTTTGCAGTGGACTATAGGGGACTATAACACTGCACACACTGATCTTTTACATTGATCATTGTTATCCCATAGGATAACATTGATCAATGATTCTGCCGCTTGACTGCCCATGCCTGGATCTCAGGCACTGAGGAGTCATTCAGTGATCGGACACACAGGGATCCTCCTTCTGTGTTCCAGCTGTTCGGGACGCCGCGATCTCAACGGATTTACGCCCTTAGTCCTTAAGTGGTTAAAAGTTGAAAAAAAAGTCTTAACTGGGACTTTTGTGTTTTGCTTATGTGCTCCAAATTTATCAACCCCCCCCCCCCGTCTTAGTATGATAAATATGTAGCACATGAGCAAAATCAAAGCAAAAATATGCCTTCAGAACTTGCTTACCAAAGCACACAATGATAAATGTCCCCCTAAATACATTTTTAGGATTTGATAGATTATGTTCAAATTATTCCATCCAACTCCATATCTATATGTGTATATTGGAGAAGGGAGCACACAATAGCGTGCATGGATTGAGGAAAAATGAAGCGCTGTCCTTAGACCGTGGTATTGCATGAACATTCAAGATTTATTCATTTAAAAATTACATGTATAGCGTTTCAAGGGCGGGTTGCCCTCTTCATCAGACATGATACGAAGAAACAGGAAAAAAGTGTACACCTTTGGATACTGGCACTGCTCAATGGAATAATTTTCTGTCGACACGTTTCGGATGAAGTATCAAGCATTTATTGATACATGCGAACAAAAAGACAGTGAAAAAAGACGCGTTTCGAGAGCGAGCCCTCCCTTCTTCAATTGTGAGGAGTATGCTGTCTGGGGGGTAACAGTAAGGGTACTGACTTAATATCCTTGAAAATGGCGCCAAGACCGGGGTCAGGGGGCATATTGGTAAAAAAGGTTACATAGCTCATTTCAAATTGCGGAGGTATGACAGACATTGTGATAATTACTAAACACATATACATTGGTCAGTATGTGAATATAGTACAAAGAAAAAGAGGAATATTGGGTTGTTTTATACTACTGTGTGTGACAGTAGTGGTCACCAAAACGAGGCTTGCTTTTGGTTGAAAGTGAGGCTCAGGTGTGTACGCAGGTAAATGCTCCAGTCTTTGTAAGGACCGCCCTGCAGTTCCCTGCAAGAGCGACCAATCGCGGTCCCCGAGTGTAGTGACGTCACTATTCCTTTCTTCCCCATAGAGAAACATTAGATGTATGCTGGACCAATCTTGTATGTGCCTAGCCAATCACATATGTGCCGATGGGGAGAGGCTTACGGTGGCACTTACAAGATAATTGGGCTGACAGCGGCAATAAAGATATGTTTGGACTGTGTCAGCGAATGGGAGTAAGAGTCTGTCTCATGATTGGCTGAATTGACAGCCCATAAGTGCGGCGTATACTGTACTGAGTATAAGTAAGAGGCGACATATGGTGATACAGATTGATGCCGTATCCACCAATAGTGTTGGGGGTGTGTCATCCGATGTGATTGGCTGTAGGACATTTTTGCACAGCCAATCAGAAGAGCGCCTACCGCTCCATGTTATGCTTATGGGGGTTTGCATTATGTTAGTAAAGTGTGGTTCGCGCATGATGATAATATGAAAACTGACAGATGATATTGTTCTAGCCAAACTGCTGAGATAGGCGGTGATTTGCAAGAACGGAGGTATTAGGTCAATTGTAGCAGTGCCTACCAAGTGTAATTTTGTATGTGAGTAGAAGGGACTGATCTTCAGGTGCTGAGACCAGGTGCTTGCTGTATTCCGGTGGTTGCAAGCATATTTGTGGTAAGTGTCACACATTTAGGTGGTGTGTTCCAAATATTCATTAAGACCTTGAGGTGTTAAGGTTTTTAGTTTGAATATTCAGAAGTTCTCTCTTCTGCATAATTGCGTATACCTTCGGTGGCATGTGGGAGGGATTTGTTCAATGGGCGTCACCTGGAATTGGGCGAAATCACAGTTGTGGGTGGCAGCGGCATGGCAGGACGCACTATGTAGTGGATAGCCGGTCTTCACGTTGAAGCGGTGCTTGTCCAATCGTGCACTGAGGGTCTGAGTCGTTCTACCCACATACTGGATGCCGCATGTGCATTCGAGTAAGTATACTACAAAGGATGATTTGCAGGTCATGAGATTTATTATTGGGTAGTTTTCTTTTGTGGTATTGGATGTAAAATCCTTTTTCCGGTTGGTTATGCTATGACAGCATTTGCAATCTGAAGTGCCACATTTGTATGATCCTATAAGCCCCTCGTTTAAGAAGGTGGGTTTTTTGAGGTTTTTCAGATTGCTTGGGGCTAGGATGCTTTTCAGGGTTTTGTTTCTTCTGAAGGTGACTTGTGGGTTTTCTGGTAGGACGTCTTTCAGGAATGGGTCCATTTTGAGGGTACTCCAATGATTTTGGAGGATTTTCTTTAATGTTTTGTGGTTGGTGGAGTAGGTGGTGAGAAAGTTGTAACTGTATGTTCTTTCGGTTTCTGAGGAGTCTTCTGTTTTTATTTTGGATTGTAGGCAGGTGTTTTGATCCAGGATACTAGCTTTGAGTTTACTGTTCTTTATGAGGGATTTGGGGTAGCCCTTTGCTTTGAATCTGTCGTCCAGTATTTTGCTTTGGTAGTTGAAGTCTTTGTTAGTGGTGAAGTTGCGGCGGATGTGTTTGTATTGGCCATAAGGGATGTTATGAATCCATTTTTGATAATGACAGCTTGTATAATCTAAGTAACTGTTTCCATCTACAGATTTGAAAAATGTTTTGGTGGTGATTTGGTTATGATTGTTGTGTGACACTATCACATCCAGGAACTCGGCATGATTAAGAAAGTGGTGGTGGGTGAACTCCACATTCCAGATGTTTTCGTTCAGTGATGTGATGAAATGGTCTAGGTCTGTGGTGGTTCTATCCCAGATTATAAAGATGTCATCGATGTATCTCTGATATGATATGCAGTGTGAAAATAGGGGATCCCGGTTTAGCACCTGTTCCTCGAATGCACCCATGAAGAGATTTGCAAAACTAGGTGCAAACCGGGTCTCCATCGCAGTCCCGCAGTGCTGATGGTATATTTTGTTTTTGAATTTGAAGAAGTTGTGTCCCAGAATAAATCTGATAGCATTCAGGAGAAACAGACGTTGAGGAGGGGGCATGGAGCTGTCAAGTTCCAGAAATGTAGAGACTGCATTTATTCCTACATCATGTTGGATTATGGTGTAGAGTGAAGTTATGTCCATTGTTAGAAATTGGATATGAAGTGGCTGGTATCCCAGGTATAGGAAGGTAGGTTGCACACATATTTTTGGAGGTGTTGATCAATGTATTGTGATAAATTCGAGGGAAGTGAATTGATACCCGATATAATGGGGCGACCCGGCGGTTTCTGTGGATTTTTATGGACTTTGGGTAGGTAATAAAAAAATCGGTGTGTCCGGTTAAGTGACTTTTATAAAGTTGAGCTCCTGTTTGCTGAGTATGCCTTCTGCAGTGCCTTTAGCCAATAGATCATTTAGTTCTTTTGCATATTCTAGTGCTGTTTTTTTTTCTAGGCCCATGTAGAATTTTTTGTCAGAAAGGAGGCGGTTGCATTCGAGGATGTAGTCATCTCTATCCAGGATAACAATTCTGCCGCCTTTGTCTGCCGCTTTTATAACGATGGAGGTGTCTTCTGCCAGTGCTCTCATGGCTCTTTTTTGTGAGCCGGTATGATTATCTGTATTCCTTGGAGGTCAGAGATTCAAAGTCTGTTGCCACTCCTGCCATAAACGTTTCTATAAAATTTCCCCGATGCTGTGTGGGGTAAAAGATGGATTTTGGTTTTAGGCTGGTATTTAGTAGTGGTGGATCCAGGATTATAGCATATTCAGGTTCAGATGTTTTGTTTTCCTTGTTGGTGTTTGTAGTGAATTTTGGGAGATGGAAGAATCTCTTCAGGGCGAGTTTCCGTATGAATGTATTTAGATCTAGGAATAGATCAAAGTAATTGGACGTTTTGGAGGGGCAGAAGGATAAACCCTTTGATAGTACACTGAGCTCTGGCTCTTTTGGAGAGATAAAAAATTTTGATGGTGTCCAGAGAGATTGTTGAGTTCTTTGTTTCTTCAGTTCTTAGTTCTAGTTGTTCAGTGGTTCGTTGTACGGTTTCTTTCTTGTTTCTTTTTCCACCTCTTCTTCCTCTCTTTTTTTTCTTTTTACTCTCTGGGGGCTGATTGTTGCCTCTAAATGTATTTCTTCCCTTGTGTATGTAGGTGGATCTGGTGTGCGGGTCAGCGTGGGAGGTAGCCCTAAAAAAGACTCTGAGGCGATGGTATTGTTGATGGGAAAAATTTTTCATCTCTGATAGCAGATTCTATCGAATGACCGGGTGTGTAAAATCGGCTTGTGGAGGTTTCTTGATTAGTGGGTTCTGTAGATGGTGTTAAGGAGCCATGTAGTGTGATGAGTGAGTTTTCAAAAATGGATTCCACAGGTGATGTTGGTATATTGTAGCGGCCTGATGGTAGATTTGTATTTTTGTCTTTGATGTATTCAAGTAGTTCTTCTGGGATGGGATTGTGGGTGGTAGCCCGAATGGGTGTTTCGGAGGACTTTTGAGTGGGAGTCTTGATTTTTGAGGTTGATGTTTTAGGGGGGGGTGGTAGTGCACTGATTCTTTTTAGGTGATTTAGTTTTTGTGATTTTAGTTCTGGGTGCTGGTATTGGGATGGATTTGAAGGGTAGTTTTTTGTATGGTCGATTGTGGTTCTGTGGTTTGTAGGAACCAGTCTTTGGTTTGAGTGGTGTTTTCTGAGTCATGTTCTTTTTCAGCCAATATTTGATGTGATCATTTTTATAATCTTGGCGATCTCTATTGAGTTTTTTCGTTTTTTGAGTTTATGTAATTTTGTTACTGTGTTTTTGTCCCAGTCAGGTTATTCTTTCAGGTGTTTCAGGTCGGTCAGAGAATAAATACATTCATCAATTTTATCTGATACAGTGTTCACCAAGCTATTACGCTTATCAATCAAAATATTAACTAATGTACAGGAACATGTGTGCAATGCATTATCCCAACGTTTTAACACATCATCATCATCAATATATGAGGGAGCAGTTCTTATTCTCATACCTCTAGGTAATATATTTTCTGTCAGGTAAATGTTCAGAAAAAATGCGTCTAACTGATGTTGTATCTCAGTCTTTGACAAGGATTCAAATTCGAAAAATAACTCACGCATTTTCTTGAAGTTATCTTCATATGTGGCAAAGTCATTTCTCGGTGGTTCCAGTGTGGCGGAAGAGTCCGGCTGGTGTTGGATCGAATTTTTGAAGAGTCGATCTCTATTGGTCAGACGGTTGGTTTTCAGATCCATCTTTTAATCGGGATACACCGTCGCTCTTCTCCGTTGGTTGCTGGATAGGGTGGTAGCCCTGTCCAGATATGTTTGAGATGTGTAGTTATAGGAGAAAAAAAAAGGGGGAGAGAGATGGAGTGCAGCGCCTTGTGTAATTCCGATGGGTGGTCTTGTATAGAAGTATTAATAGGTATTGTGCTCACCTGGAGTGATACTTGGTATCGTGCATGTAACCGCTTCCTCGCGGGGTGTTTTTAGCGAAATCCCGGAGCTGCAGCAAACAGGAGCTCAACTTTATAAAAGTCACTGAACCGGACACACCGATTTATATTACCTACCCAAAGTCCATAAAAATCCACAGAAACCGCCGGGTCGCCCCATAATATCGGGTATCAATTCACTTACCTCAAATTTATCACAATACATTGACCACCACCTCCAAAAATATGTGTGCAACCTACCTTCCTTTACCCGTGATACCAGTCACTTCATATCCACTATTTCGGACATCCCATGGAAAGATCACTATACATTTCTAACAATGGACATAACTTCACTCCACACCATAATCCAACATGATGTAGGAATAAATGCAGTCTCTACATTTCTGGAACTTGACAGCTCCAGGCCCACCCCTCAACGTCTGTTTCTCCTGGATGCTATCAAATTTATTCTAGGACACAACTTCTTCAAATTAAAAAACAAAATTTACCGTCAGCACTGCGGGACTGCGATGGGGACCCGGTTCGCACCTAGTTTCGCAAATCTCTTCATGGGCGCATTCGAGGAACAGGTGCTATACTGGGATCCCCTATTTTCACACTGTATATCATATCAGAGATACATCGATGATATTTTTATAATCTGGGATGGAACCACCACAGACCTAGACAATTTCATCACATCACTGAACGAAAACATCTGGAATGTGGAGTTCACCCACCACCACTTTCTGAATCATGCCGAGTTCCTGGATGTCATCGTGTCACACAACAATCATAACCATATCACCACCAAAACATTTTTCAAATCTGTAGACGGAAACAGTTTCTTAGATTATACAAGCTGTCATTATCAAAAATGGATTCATAACATCCCTTATGACCAATACAAACGCATCCGCCGCAACTGCACCATTAACAAAGACTTCAACTACCAAAGCAAAGTACTGGACGACAGATTCAAAGCAAAGGGCTACCCCAAATCCCTCATAAAGAACAGTAAACTCAAAACTAGTATCCTGGATCAAAAAAGCTGCCTACAACCCAAAATAAAAACAACAGAAGACTCCTCAGAAACCGAAAGAACATACAGTTACAACTTTCTCACCACCTACTCCACCGACCACAAAACATTAAAGAAAATCCTCCAAAATCATTGGAGTACCCTCAAAATGGACCCATTCCTGAAAGATGTCCTACCAAAAAACCCACAAGTCACCTTCAGAAGAAACAAAACCCTGAAAAGCATCCTAGCCCCAAGCAATCTGAAAAACCTCAAAAAAAACACCTTCTTAAACGAGGGGCTTATAGGATCATACAAATGTGGCACTTCCAATTACAAATGCTGTCATAGCATAACCAACCGGAAAAAGGATTTTACATCCAATACCACAAAAGAAAACTACCCAATAAAAAATCTCATGACCTGCAAATCATCCTTTGTAGTATACTTACTCGAATGCACATGCGGCATCCAGTATGTGGGTAGAACGACTCAGACCCTCAGTGCACGATTGAACATGCACCGCTGCAACGTGAAGACCGGCTATCCACTACATAGTGTGTCCCGCCATGCCGCTGCCACCCACAACTGTGATTTCGCCCAATTCCAGGTGACGCCCATTGAACAAATCCCTCCCACATGCCACCGAAGGTATACGCAATTATGCAGAAGAGAGAACTTCTGGATATTCAAACTAAAAACCTTAACACCTCAAGGTCTTAATGAATATTTGGAACACACCACCTAAATGTGTGACACTTACCACAAATATGCTTGCAACCACCGGAATACAGCAAGCACCTGGTCTCAGCACCTGAAGATCGGTCCCTTCTACTCAAATACAAAATTACACTTGGTAGGCACTGCTACAATTGACCTAATACCTCCGTTCTTGCGAATCTCCACCTATCTCAGCAGTTTGGCTAGAACAATATCATCTGTCAGTTTTCGTATAATCATCCTGCGCGAACCACACTTTACTAACATAATGCAAACCCCCATACTATTGGTGGATACGGCATCAATCTGTATCACCATATGTCGCCTCTAACTTATACTCAGTACAGTATACGCCGCACTTATGGGCTGTCAATTCAGCCAATCATGAGACAGACTCTTACTCCCATTCGCTGACACAGTCCAAACAAATCTTTATTGCCGCTGTCAGCCCAATTATCTTGTAAGTGCCGCCGTCAGCCTCTCCCCATCGGCACATACAAGATTGGTCCAGCATACACCTAATGCTTCTCTATGGGGAAGAAAGGAATAGTGACGTCACTACACTCGGGGACCGCGATTGGTCGCTCTTGCAGGGAACTGCAGGCCGGTCCTTACAAAGACTGGAGCATTTACCTGCGTACACACCTGAGCCTCACTTTCAACCAAAACCCAGCCTCGTTTTGGTGACCACTACTGCCACACACAGTAGTATAAAACAACCCAATATTCCTCTTTTTCTTTGGATTATATTTACATACTGACCAATGTATGTGTGTTTAGTAATTATCACAATGTCTGTCATACCTCCGCAATTTGAAATGAGCTATGTAACCTTTTTTACCAATATGCCCCCTGACCCCGGTCTTGGCACCATTTTCAAAGGTATTAAGTCAGTACCCTTACTGTTACCCCCCAGACAGCATACTCCTCACAATTGAAGAAGGGAGGGCTCGCTCCCGAAACACGTCTTGTTTCACTGTCTTTTTGTTCAGATGTATCAATAAATGCTTGATACTTCATCCGAAACATGTCGACAGAAAATTATTCCATTGAGCAGCGCCAGCATCCAAAGGTGTACACTTTTTTCCTATTTCTTCGTATCCTGTATCATTGCTGACGGACCCTGCCAGGACATCGGCCAGAACACCAGCAGGCTGCAGCTCCGGGATTTCGCTAAAAACACCCCGCGAGGAAGGGGTTACATGCACGATACCAAGTATCGCTCCAGGTGAGCACAATACCTATTAATACTTCTATACAAGACCACCCATCGGAATTACATGAGGCGCTGCCCTCCATCTCTCTCCCCCTTTTTTTTCTCCTATACCTACACACCCCTTCATCAGACATGTCACATGTCTGATGAAGAGGGCAGCCTGCCCTTGAAACGCATTACATGTAATTTTTAAATAAATAAACCTTGCCGTAGGGCCGGATGCTTGATAGAAAAACTGCCACACCACCGAGTAGCTGATTTTCCCACCAACAGTCCGCACTGATTGACTGCTACTGCCGCCGACTCTAATTCTGGCACAAAAAAGTTTCCATTAGATATTCAGAGTGTTTTACATGAGAATGATCCAAAGTTTACACTACTCATGTGAGTTTTGCAAAAGGCGAGAGTGGTTATGTAAATTTCAAGTCAATTTTAAGTGTTATTTAATTAGTTATTAAAATATAAATATTATTTATTGGCAAATGATAAAATTAATAAATTAATAATTTTTTTTTTCTTCATGGTCACTGCACCTGCACTCGCATTTAACCCCTGGACATATTTTGTTCATACAGTTATGACTTGTCTGGGCGCTAGTAATCATGGAATAATAAAGGAGATGCTTCTGCCAGAATTTTCTGAGATTCACAATTTTGGCGCAAAAAGACTTAATATGGTGGCCAAAAAATTATTTGGGGGGCCCGACATTCACCAATTTTGGCACGAAAAAAAAAACAAAGTCGTGCAAAAATGAACTCTCACATAATTTCATATTTTCAAAGCAGAATAAGAGACCTTTGAAAATGTGAGATTAATAAAAAAAAGTGTGATTAATATGGGAAATTACAGTACTTTTTTAATATCTCCCCTAGTGTGTTTTGAGGTCTCTGCCCTGACAGCCAGTACTTCTTTGTACTGCTTATGTACTGTCAGGCTGTTGAATCAAGCCGTAGCTTTCTTATTCTTTTGTGTACAGAGCCATATGAGGCTTTTTTGGCAGAACTTATTGTACTTAATCACAGTAATGACTTTTCATTTTAGCATAAAATATACAGCAAAACTAAAAACTATTTGTTTGTGTGGTGAAATTGAAACAAAAAAACTCTTCTGAAGCTTTTTGGTTGCTTTAATTTTATAGCGTACCTGTCACATCCGACAAAAAATAAAAATGTATATGTTACTCAGCTACTCCAAATCATGAACATATTACTTTTACATATAAAGAAAGGGCAAAGTTGGCACTTCGTTCCAATATGTAGACCCCTCCAACACATTGGGTCCAAATCAATATTGCAGAAAAAAGACAACCTGGTTAGATGGAGCTGTCCACATGGGCAACCATAGTGGACATTGTTCTCAGTGCACTCTTAATCCTGAAGCTAAATATATTATCCTAGGAGGAGTTAAAGGGCAGATAAAGGTGACAAGCACTGCTGTGACCTTAAAGGCAGATCTTCCTAGCTACGTGGAGGTGCAGACCAAACAGGCAGGTAATTCAGATCAATAAGTTAGACGAAGAAGAAAGAAGTCGCACTCACCACTGGAAGCAGTATAAAAAGTCTTGTCCTTTATTCACACCGGCAGAGTGGAAAGGTAAAATGCGGTCACACACGCGGGGAGTGAGAGCAGCCGCTCTCAAGATGCGGGGGCACACCACCAACGGCAACTAGTTTTGTGTCACAGACTTAACGCTTCTTCCGGCCAACAAGGTGTACGCCTACCTGTACAGGTGGGTGAATATTTAAGCAGCTTACAATGGGGGGGAGGGGCGTGGTGACCGTTACACATAACAAAAGAGTGAAACAGAAAAATCCACAAACCATTATAAAAATATGTCAAAACATAAATAATGCTTAAAAACAACTCCACCTAACAAAGGTAGTTGATTCACAAAAAAGCTGACAGATCTTGCTTGTCATTCATCCCCGTGGGTCCCATGGCTTTCAACTTGATAATCCAAAACGCCTCTCGACGTAGAAGGAAGGAGTGTTTATCAATACCAACGGGGACGACTTCTATTCTTTCGATTCCGGCAAAACGGAGTCCCTCGCTTGCACCGCCATGACACTCATTCATATGAGCGATGAAGCGGGGAGACCCTTTGCCCGATCGCAGAGAATAGAGGTGCTCTCTCACCCGTGCATTCAATTTGCGCTTGGTTTTGCCCACATAATATCTTTTACATGGACAGATAAGGCAATACACGATGTGAGTTGATTGACATGTGATCAGCTGGTTTACAAATACATTGACCCCTCCAACAGAAAAATTTCTTTTAGACAGATTAAACTTGCAAAACTTGCAGTTCCTGCACGGAAAATTTCCCTTGGGTGTTATTTTATTTAACCAGTGGCCACTTCCAGCCTGAGACTTGTTTTTAGATTTTTTAATTAAATCTCCAATGGTGGTAGATTTCCTAAAGGTTACAATGGGTTTTTCTTTCGCTTCCTCTTCCATTTCTTCATCGTTATCAAAATAAAACCAATTATCAAAGATACTTTCCTTTATAACTTGATTGATTGGCGAGTTAGCAAAAGAAAACACAATGCGTTTATTGTTTTTATTTCTATAATATTTGTTTGTCTTCCCTTGTTTTTTCGGGGCCAATAGATCCCCCCTATCCTTCTTTTCTGCTTTTTGGTAAGCTCGTTATATGATCCCGGGGGGGGGGGGGGGGGGGGGGGGTAACCCCTTTCTGTAAACCTTACTTTAATTCTTCTGCCTGTTGCCTGAAACTAGAACAGTCACTATTCACTCTTTTTATCCTTAAAAATTTACTATATGGGATATTGTCCCTGACGTAACTAGGATGTGAGCTTTTATAATGGAGGAGGGTATTTTTTGAAATGGGCTTCCTATAACCAGTAGTTGACAATTCACCTTCATGGATAGTAAGGGTAGTATCCAATAAATCAATAGAAAAGCCCCCAAAAAGAAATGTAAAAAGCAGATTAGCTGCATTGCTTTCATTAAGATAGTGGACGAAGCCCTGGAAATCAATTTCTGTGCCTTTCCACACCAAGAGGACATCGTCCACGTATCTAAGAAAAAAAGCAATGTTCTTCAAATAGGGGTTGCTACGGGAGAAAACCAGTCGCTTTTCCAACATAGTAAGAAATACAGTGGCATATGTACATGATACAGGCGAGCCCATGGCTGTGCCATGGGCTTGCCTGTACCATTGGTCCTCGTAGACGAAATCATTATTCTCCAAGAGGAACCCAAGGGATTCAGAGACAAAATCTCTAAAAGCTCTAGACTTCCCCGCCTCACTGAGGAAGATGTCCATTGCCTCTATACCCGCATCGTGTCGGATGCGGGTATAGAGGCTCTCCACATCCAGGGAGACCAGTCTGTGGGATTCTTGAAAAGAAAAATTCTTAAAGGCTCCTATCAGTTCTCCAGTATCTTTTAACAAAGTCGGGATATGTTTCAAAAGTGGTGCCACAAGCCATTCTAGATATGCAGATAAAGGTTGTGTGATGGACTCAGTACTCGCGATGATCGGTCGCCCTGTCGGATTATCTAGGGTCTTATGTACTTTGGGCAGTATATACTACCTAGCTGGTTTTGGGTTAGTAGGCAGGAGCTTGTCTGCAGTTTTCTCTGAAATAACTTTTCTTTCTACATGACACCTAAGTAGGGAACGGAGGTGGTCGGAGGTTCTTCTAATAGGGTTATCCTTGAGGGGTATATAGACAGAAGTGTCACCCAACTGGCGTTCAACCTCTTTGTTATGCGCCTGTGTGCCCCAGACCACCACCGCCCCTCCTTTATCAGCTTTAGTAATAATCAGATCTTTTCTCCTGCTCAACCACTCTAAGGCTCTTTTTTCCCTGAAAGAAAGATTTTTATCTGGTTCTGGGTAGATAAGGGCTTGTACATCTTTTTTTAACTGCTCTACAGAACAGGTCTACGTTACTCCCCGGCACTATGGGTGGGAAAAACGTAGATCTGTTTCCTCCTTGAAAAAAAACAGGTTCTGGTTCCTCCCCTAAGTCAGGAAGGTCGGGGACATCCCCTTCCATCAAATCGCAAAGCATCTCTGCATTACATTGGTCCTGTGTGGAGAAATCATGTGATACCATAAAACCTAGTTTAGAAACCAAACAGGGTTTTTCCCCCTCAAGTGCTGCTCTCTTATCTAAATTTTTGGCACCACTGATTTTATGCATCCGACAAAAATATTTATTGAGACAGATCTTCCGTAGTGCTCAATTTCGAAATGGGCAGGATTGAACCTGTCATGCAGTCCATAGTTGAGTCCTTTTGAAAGGACGGAAATACAGTCGTTATCAAGGGCAACGTCCGTTAAATTGACTATATTGTCCACGTGTTTTACTGTTTCCACGCCACTTCCTTCCTTTTCCACTGTCTTCCCTGTGTGTGTTTTAATCTTTTTTCTCCCTCTCCTTGTGCGCCTCCTAAAGGGCCACCTGTGGAAGTATTTGGTTGCTCCGGGAGACGGGAACGTGACCCACGGGGATGAATGACAAGCAAGATCTGTCAGCTTTTTTGTGAATCAACTACCTTTGTTAGGTGGAGTTGTTTTTAAGCATTATTTATGTTTTGACATATTTTTATAATGGTTTGTGGTTTTTTCTGTTTCACTCTTTTGTTATGTGTTACGGTCACCACGCCCCCCCCCCCATTGTAAGCTGCTTAAATATTCACCCACCTATACAGGTAGGCGTACACCTTGTTGGCCGGAAGAAGCGTCAAGTCTGTGATGCGAAACTAGTTGCCGTTGGTGGTGTGCCCCCGCATCTTGAGAGCGGCTGCTCTCACTCCCCGCGTGTGTGACCGCCTTTTACCTTTCCACTCTGCCGGTGTGAATAAAGGACAAGACTTTTTATACTGCTTCCAGTGGTGAGTGCGACTTCTTTCTTCTTCGTCTAACTTATTGATCTACATTATAGAAAAACATGAAGGTAATTTTGATGTGATAAAATTTTCAGGACTGGAAAAAAGGAAAGTCCCTCAGAATGGCGGGGATCAGAATCGGCTGTTATTACAGCGGTAGGCAAGATGGATTGTTATCCCCTTAACCCCTTAAGGACAATGGGTGTACTCCTACGCCCCCGTTTCCGAGTCCTTAAGGACCGAGGACGTATGAGTACGTCCTGTCCATTCCCGCCCCCCCCCCCCCTGCCGCTAGCCGGAGGTGAGCCGGTGCCCGATACCTGCTGATATCGATCAGCAGGCATCGCGGCATATCGCCCAGGGGGGTCATAATTCAATTCAGCCCAGCGATCAGCGGCGGATTCCGGGTCAATCGGGTCTCCGGTGACCCGGAATTACTGGCTGATCGGGGCCGTCTCTGAAGGCACCGAACAGCCATAGCCAGCAGGGGTGAGGTGGCACTGGTGCCAACTCACGATCGCCCTGATTGGTCGGCCGGTTTACCGGCCGACCAATCAGGGCACCTGCTGCGGGTGTCACTCCCGCAACCCGCTCCGCCCCTCTTCCGGAGGACATGATTGGGTGCGGGAAGAGGACCCCGGCAGCTGGGGACCCCGATCCCCGGCGTCCCTGTTGAGCGGCGGCGGCAAGGGACTGACCTGCAGCGGCGGCGTGGATCAGCAGTTGGACGTGAGTGACGTCCAACTGACGTCCAGGGCATGCTGGGAGCTGTAGTTATGCAACAGCAGGAGCCAGACCACCACAACTCCCAGCATTCCCTTATGGGCATGCTGGGACTTATAGTTTTGCAACAGCTGGAGGCACATTTTTTCTATGGAAAAGTGTACCTTCAGCTGTTGTATAACTACAACTCCCAGCTTGCTCAATCAGCTAAAGTGCATGCTGGGAGTTGTAGTGGTGCATCTGCTGGTTGCATAACTACCATTCCCAGCATGCCCGTTGGCTGTTGGTGACTGCTGAGAGTTGTAGTTTTGCAACAGCTGAAGGCACACTGGTTGTGAAACACTGAGTTAAGTAGCAAACCAGTGTGTCTCCAGCTGTTGCATAACTACAATCCCCAGCCAAAGTAGTATGCCTCCAGCTGTTGCATAACTACAAGTCCCAGCATGCCCTTCCACTGTCCGTACATGCTGGGGGTTGTAGCTTTTGCAACAGCTGAAGGCACACTGGTTGCAAAACACTGAGTTTGTTACCAAACTCGGTGTTTCACAACCAGTGTGCCTCCAGCTGTTGCAAAACTACAACTCCCAGCATGCACTGATAGACCGTACATGCTGGGAGTTGTAGTTTTGCAACAGCTGGATGTTTCTACCCCCCCCCCCCCTCCCCAATGTGAATGTACAGGGTACACTCACATGGGCAGAGGTGTACAGTAAGTATCCGGCTGCAAGTTTGAGCTGCGGCAAATTTTCTGCCGCAGCTCAAACTGCCAGCGAGAAACTACTGTGAACCCCCGCCCATGTGACTGTACCATAAAAACACTACACTACACTAACACACAATAAAATAAAAAGTTAAAAACACTACATATACACATACCCCTACACAGCCCCCCTCCCCTCCCCAATAAAAATGACAAACGTCTGGTACGCCACTGTTTCCAAAACGGAGCCTCCAGCTGTTACAAAACAACTACTCCCAGTATTGCCAGATAGCCACTGACTGTCCAGGCATGCTGGGAGTTTTACAACAGCTGGAGGCACCCTGTTTGGGAATCACAGGCATAGAATACCCCTATGTTCACCCCTATGCAAGTCCCTAATTTAGGCCTCAAATGCGCATGACGCTCTTTCGCTTTGGAGCCCTGTCGTATGTCAAGGCAACAGTTTAGTGTCACCTATGGGGTATCGCCTTACTCGGGAGAAATTGTGTTACAAATGTTGTGGGGTATTTTCTGCTATTACCCTTTTTAAAAATGTAAAATTTTTGGGAAACCAAGCATTTTAGGTAAAAATACTATTTTTTTTTTTACATATGCAAAAGTCGTGAAACACCTGTGGGATATTAAGGTTCACATTACCCATTGTTACGTTCCCCGAGGGGTCTAGTTTCCAAAATGGTATGCCATGTGTTTTTTTTTGCTGTTCTGGCACCATAGGGGCTTCCTAAATGCGGCATGCCCCCAGAGCAAAATTTGCTTTCAAAAAGCCAAATGTGACTCCTTCTTTTCTGAGACCAGTAGTGTGCCAGTAGAGCCCTTTTCACCCCCATATGGGGTGTTTTCTGAATCAAGAGAATTTGGGCTTCAAATTTTGGGGGGTATTTTCTGCTATTACCCTTTTTAAAAATGTAAAATTTTGGGGAAACCAAGCATTTTAGGTAAAAAAAATTATTATAATTTTTTTTACATATGCAAAAGTCGTGAATCACCTGTGGGGTATTAAGGTTCACTTTACCCCTTGTTATGTTCCGAGGGGTCTAGTTTCCAAAATGGTATGCCATGTGTTTTTTTTTTGCTGTTCTGGCACCATAGGGGCTTCCTAAGGGTGACGTCCCCCAAAAACCATTTGTCGCTCCTTCCCTTCTGAACCGTCTACTGTGCCCGCCGAACAATTTACATGGACATATGAGGTATGTGCTTACTCGAGAAAAATTGGGTTTCACATACAAGTAAAAATTTTCTCCTTTTTACCCCTTGTAAAAATTCAAAAATTGGGTCCACAAGAATATGCGAGTGTAAAAAAATGAAGATTTTGAATTTTCTCCTTCACTTTGCTGCTATTTCTGTGAAACACTTTGGGGTGCAGTTTTTATAATGGGGTCATTTGTGGGGTATTTCTAAGATGAAGACCCTTCAAATCCACTTCAAAACTGAACTGGTCACTGAAAAATAGTGAGTTTGAAAATGTTATGAAAAATGTAAAAATTGCTGCTGAACTTTGAAGCCCTCTGGTGTCTTCCAAAAGTAAAAACTCATAAATTTTATGATGCAATCATAAAGTAGACATATTGTATATGTGAACTAAAAAAAATGATTTTGAATATCCATTTTCCTTACAAGCAGAGAGCCTCAAAGTTCTTTTTTTTCATCAAATTTGGGGATTTTTCACCAAGAAAGGATGCAAGTTACCACAAAAATTTACCACTATATTAAGTAGTAGTAGAATATGTCACGAAAAAACAATCTCGGAATCAGAATGATAAGTAAAAGCATCCTAGAATTATTCATGTTTAATTAATGTTTAATAATGAAAAAAAATGGCGTTTCTTTTTCAATTTTGTCTCACAATGATTTTTTTTCCCGTTTCGCCATAGATTTTTGGGTAAAATGACTGATGTAATTACAAAGTAGAATTGGTGGCACAAAAAATAAGCCAGCATATGGATTTTTAGGTGCAAATTTGAAAGAGTTATGATTTTTTAAAGGTAAGGAGGAAAAATCGAAAATGCTAAAACGGAAAAACGCTTAGTCCTTAAGGGGTTAAAGTAACCTTGGCAAGATTGATATATATTTTTGTATTCAATCTGTGTTACTAGGTTATTTAATATTTATAAGTATGGAACTATAAGTTAGGTATTTCACTTGTCAAGTGGTGGTGCAGGTTGTTTTAGTATATAGCTATTATGTTATTGCTGCATGGGCGCGAGCGAGCGGAGGAAGAGGATTGCTCAGAGCCCTATTACACAAGAGGTTTAATTACTCATGAGTTTCCGTGCAGTTCCATCCATCCAGCAAATGTAAGCGTCATTGGTTACTAGATAACCTGATGACATAGTACGAGCTGATGTAATTACGTACCACAACACGCACTAGTGATAGTATTTAGATGCAGTGTAGTGACGTGATGTTTAGTGAGCCGTGAGGAAGCGCATGTAGTCACTTTGTGACGCAACTGCTTGTCTCTGCAGCTCCATGCAATAAAGCGTTGTTTATCTTTGCAACAAGTGAGTGCTGCCCATGCATTGTTACCATTACAGGACATATTACTTTTATGTGTCTAGCACCTATATTTCTCACAAATACCTTTTGTCTGTTGCTCACTTACTTTGTCATTCTGTGCAATCGTGGGGGCATGACTCGGCTTTCTCCTTCAGTGCTGGGTCTCTTCATCCAATCACTGCAGGATGCTCTGTAACCCCCTCCTCCCTTTTTTTGCATGCTGCAGTCTGATAGGACAGGAGTGAGCACAGAGGAATGCTAGCCCCACCCTCACTTCCTGGACTTTGTCCCTGTCTGTGCTTCAGCTTGGACAAAGATAAAGTTGCAGCTGGACAGGATTATGTTTTGGATGGTATAGGAAGCCATGATTTTTATAAAAAGGGAATCAAATTTTCTTATGAAGTATATATTTTTTATCTGACAATACCCATTTAGTCATGTATACATAAAACTTGGTCTAAAGCTTACTTTGTGTAAGGAGCATAAAACACTTCTTCAGAAGCTACAATAAACATAAATCATAAATTCAGATATTAGCCAGTGAATGTGTGTGACAGATTTCCCCAAACAGTTTACACTTGATATTGATTTGGATCAGCAGGTCATTGAGGAATAGGGGAAATTTCCTGACAGTATAGTAAGTAGTTGGTACAAATGGTTGTCAGATTAGGTTGCATTGACTACAATTAAATGTTTAAGAATGTAAGCAGATGGAAGAGGTGGCTGCAAAGAATTGTAATATTGTAACTGAGAATGGTGTTTTACATTTTATAGGTATGGAACAAAAATATGAAGAAATTCAGAATCCCTGTGGGAGAAATAGCATCCAGTTCTCACAAGGCAAGAGATGCAACTTTAAATGAGGCCGAGTATCTGAAATATAGTGCAATTTAATTGTTTTGGAAAATGGCTTGATAATGTGTTTAAATAATTAAATTTCCCTTTCATTACAGATGGACAACTTTGTCGAAAGAAGAAAAGTTATAAAATCCAAGCATGAAGCAAGGCGACTTTTCATTCGAAGTGCATCACCATGTAGAGGTTTTTCTGCCCAGTACAATTTCAACTGTAAATTCTGCACATACCTCCATCATATGGCTTACTGCCCCAAAACATGTATGAAAGGTAATTTTAACAGTCTTACCAGGCTCCGGGCGGGACTTCACAAAGGGAATTTTTTCCGGCATTATCTGAGATACAGTCTGGCAACAATCCAAGTCCACCCACAGTGGGATTCCGCCCACCAACAACTCACAGGACCTTGGTTTCATCCTGGCGATCACCGGTTGTGGCCCACGTCAGTTGCCCACAGCAACGGCCTGTCAATGTCCTTTTTCCAGAAAAAAAAATCCTCAATCCGTTGCCCCTAGCAACGCTCCTCCACAGACATCATCCTGTGCTTGAACTCCTCTGCTGGGTTTCTCCGACTTGCAATCTTGCAGGGGGTTGCTCCTAGCAACGGCTCCTCTCCGACCTTAGCAACAGCGTGCCCGCATCCTCCACCAAAATGTGACGAACTGTCTTGGGGATTAGCTCTGGGATTGTCCTGGTCACTTGCCACGGGACACGTTCCTCACAATAACACCACAGACCACAGTTCCGCATACAAGTCTGGCTCCTCGCCAGCTTTATTTCCACAGGTTGCAGGTAAAACAAAACATAAACAGGAACAATATAAAGTGCTAGACCGTCTGGTCACTGACTACACATATCAGCATGCCTTGACTACGAACTGGTGAGCTACCCTCAGCCAGTTAAACATGTGACTCCTGCAATCTGCTACTCACAGTTCACACCACTTCTTGGACCACTCGCAGCGCCTTCTGCGTGTTACCTAAACAGGGCCCGTGTGTCTCCCCCTCTAACAGCCAGCATACTGTTTCCAAGTGAGAGCGCAGATTAGACTGAATCTCCATTTTATATACACCTCCCTTCCCTGCTGCCTCATTACTTAAGAAGCAGGTGAGAGAAACTTCAGGGTGAGCAAAGGGAGTACACCCTTTCCTTGCCACCTTATCACAATATATATATATATATATATATATATATATATATATATATATATAGTTAAGTTAGCCGGATTTGTGGGAGGGGCAACTCACCTCCATATAAGCTGCGGGTATTCCCCCTAACAAAAAGAAAGCAAAACAGCTCCAAAAAGAGTCACTTTGATGAAAGAGTAAAAACAAATTTTATTGGTATGCACTAAAATTAGATACACACAAAGAGGAAGACAATGCATCACAAAAAACGGCACCACCGGATATCCTGCAGGGGAGATGGTGGTATGGGGGTATTGCACATAAATCCGTAATCAAGCAGTACATATAAATATATATATAAGCACCATTATAAGTAAAAGTAACATATATACAAACAGTATAAAAAGTGCAACACTGCAAGTCAATAAGGTGCTATATATTATGATGTATAGGCAATCTATACATCAGAATTGAAGTATGCAATGGTACAAATAATGCTATGCAAAATACCCACAACAGATATAACAGTCACTAAGAAACTGCAGGGACCGGGGTGCCGCCACTCCTCGTTTGTGTCCTTAACTAAGGATGATATTGATTTTAAACTGGGATGAAGTGGCCAGTCAATGTACCTGGATAATGGTTCCATTGGGGACCCCACCCCCGACACAATGGGGAGGAAGTACAATTGTGGGTATTTAGGGGTTACAAGGAGGAGTTTTGTGGCCATAGCATTAGAGATGACACCTCACTTTACGTTTTTTCTGAGGAAGGACTGTAATTTTGATGTAACTTTGTTTATGGGATTGGATGTTAATTGTGTATAATGAGGGGAATTTGACAATTGGCGATGGGCTTCTTTTTTATAGTATGTCTCAGACATTAAAACTATATTGCCACCTTTATCTGATTTTTTTATTATTAGTTTAGGAATTTTTTTTAGCTTATTTAAAGACTTCTTCTCTGCTGGTGTTAAATTCAGTGCATCTTTTGGATATGTAAGGGCTCTTATGTTCTCCAACACCTTGTGTTGGAACAAATCTACCAGGAGCAACGGGCGGATTAAAGGTAGAGCTAACACCACCAGAAAAAAGCTCTTCAATTTTTTCCATAGCTGAATCGCTAATATTAACACCCAACAACTCCATTAACGCAAATAAACATTCAGTTTCTGAATCACTAGGATTCAGAAGTGGACTAAAACCCAAGGGTCCTATGTTGATAGGTTTCTCACCCTCTTTTGCCACTTTTTTATCTACCTTAGCTTTATTAGAAAAAAACTTTTTTAAGTTTAGCTTGCGTATATTTTTAAAAAATCTATCTCAAAATTCACTAGATTGAAATCCTCTGTTAAACAAAAATTAAGCCCTTTTTCCAAAAGGGACAAATCTGCATTGTCAAGAATAATGTCTGTTAAGTTTCATACGGTAGGGGGCGCATGCTGTTCATGATCATGGCCCATGTTCACACCGTCTCTTAAGCTCGCCACCCTAATTTCTTCCACTTCACACTTGTTCCCAGATCTAAATCCTCTTTTTCTCTTTCCACCACGCCGGATCTTCCTCCTCCTAAAGGGATGGATTCCTTTATATTGGCTGAACCTGGCAATGCTGTGTCTTTGTCTTCAGAACTACTTGATTCTGTCTCGGTAGTTAGAAAATCAGTAGTTTTGCGTTCATTTTTCTTAATGTCTTTTCTCCAGTATTTTCTTGTCTTTCTGTTTTTATTTTTTGCAGCATTATTAGATCGTGTAGGGTTTTGATTTTTTACAAATATTTTGCCGGTCTCTAAATCAGTTTTTTTCTCTGAGGAATTTATCCTTCTTTTCCTCTTTGATTCTGCTCTGTAAATTAATCAGTTTACTGTCCATTTTCTTTAGAAAATTTTGTCTTTGTGACTCTGTCATACGTGTCCGTAATTTGACCTTTGCTCTGCCTAGTGTTTCAGTTACAATAGTGTATTCTATTTCATTTTGTTCAAGCACTCCTTCCATCATCTGGCGTGCGTAATTCAGATGTATAGATTCCCATTTCGCAAGAAAGGTAGGATTATCAAGGAACTGAGATGGCTCCTTATAGTTGTGCAATCCCCTCGGGACCCTGCCACAGTCCCTATAGGATTTGAGGGTACCAATAGTCCAGAAGAGTCTTAGCTCTTTCTCCACTAATTGCTGTATTTTGAATTCAAGACTTTTGGTACTCATTAACTGCAAGCTGTCCTCTGCATCACACTGTGTAAAGAACGTCGCGGCGTCCTGCCTGCACGCTGTTAAGACAGTCTCTAGGTCCATATTCACTCCTTCAGTATTGACTGCGGTTTCCATCTCCATGTGAGTTGTGGAGGTGGGGTATAGATGTGGTATGTAGCTCCAGGTCCAATTCACGGCGTGCACAGACAGTTCAAGTGGAACAATATATAATGTATAGGAGAAACAGGTGATGTCCGGCACAACCGCAGGATACTTCCTTAGAGCTCTCCCACTATCAATCCATACAAGTCCGCTGAATACAGTGGCCACGATACTGGGAGTGATCTTGGGTGTGCTGGCGGTGGTGCGACCAGATAATGCACAAATCGCATAGACAATGTGATAAAGGTTGAAGAACGATGCACTCACTGCAATAGCAGGTACAAAACTTTCTTATTTATTCAGGACCGGTGAAGAGACATAAAACCAGCCTGTGGAGGGCAGGTGGTGCAGGAGGCCGCAGGGGTGACGGTAACAGCCGTTTCACCTGCGCATGCGGGCTTCTTCAGACCACACCTGTCAGTGATGGCAGGGAAGGTAAATACCCGCCCTGTGGGTGTTGAGGCTCAGTAGTAGATAATAAAAGAAAACAAAAAACATTTATATAGATATATTACAATCATGCCATTTTGCTCCTATATCTGTTTTTCAGCCAATATCGTGTTGTCACTTAAACCACTTTTCGGAGGTTTTCTTCTGTCGTGTTGCTTCAGTGTTCATTTTTTATCCAGGAGTAAATATAATAATATAGGGGTTAAATAAATACATTTAATATGTTGTATATATTGTTTTTTTTTTACAATTTCAGGTGCCTGATAGCTAGTCCATTCCTGTTTTCCATCACCTCGCCAGCTGGTTTATCCGGTGTTTTGGGGTGCGTAAAAAAAAAAAAAAGACTCCCAGCTTATGCTATGGTTTTATATTTCTTTTTAGGTATAAATTTCCTGTGGACATCTAATCTGCCTTGTTATTCTATCTTTGATCTACTTAAACTTGGTAGGTTGGGATTTTCTATGAGGTTGTTTACCTTGTTACTAGTGGTGATGGTCAAGCAATAATTTCACTCTGGTAGTTAGGGTGGTTATTCAATGAGCATTTAGTTTGTGTTTACGGTTACACTCGTTTTGGCACTATGGTGGTATGATGTTCATATTTATCGGTTTCACGATCATGCCATCTGGTTCAGCTAGAAGCACGGTGGTGTAGCAGTATTAAAAAAAAAAAGGTTTTATAAATAAAATAAAAACTATACAGGCATGACAGTTACACTTTTTATAATTACACATGTTTCTGTCTATGCTAGCTTCTATTTGCATGCTGGTTGATTTACCTGTCTTATACACCGGTGCTGTGGTACGCTCACGAGGTTACCTGTCACAACTACAGGCACGATGGTTACATTTGGTTTACTTATGGTCTTAGGTGTCATAGCAGAAGTTTTTCTGCCACGACTACAGGATAGTTATGCTTAATTTATTTACAACAGTTTCATGTGTTACAATTGGGTTATTTCCTGTCACGACTACAGGCACGATGGTCACGTTTGGTTTTCTTTCGGTTCCAGGTATCACAGTAGGGATATTTCCTGTCACGACTACAGGCATGATAGTCACGTTTTCTTTACTTTCGGTCCCAGGTTTCATAGTTAAGACACTTCCTGTCATGACTACAGGCACGATGGTTGTCGCTATGTATTATATTAGTCACATTTCACTTGGGTTATCTTGTCTGTTGCGGCTACAGGCTCGATGGTTACGCTTAGTACTACATTAATTACGAACTACTTGTACCCTTTATTTTCTGTCACCTGATTAAATTTTGGCACGATTCCAGGCATGATGTTTGCATGTGTACATGTATCGTTCACCTTTTTGTGCTGCTATTCTAGTCACGGTCTATGAACTGCTATTACTAGTTGCTAGCGGCTTATACAGGTTTAAGTAGGCACTTTTTCTAAATCAGGTGAATTAGTGTAGGGTTTGTTGGCCTTGCATTGGTTGACGCTTGCATTCATGTTTTCTAGTATTATGTCACACGCCTCGGACATAGATTAGGTTGCTTCTCTCCGGGATGTCACCGATCAAATATCGGACCATGACAGTATACCATCCTATAGAGCATGGACTATTCCGAAACTTATGGCAGAGTTACAGAGAAGACATATACCATACCCGGCTTCTGTGAGAAAGGCAGAATTGTTCCGTCTGCTATCCTCTGATTGCGCAGGCCCTAGTTAAGAGACTGCCTCTTTAGATTCTATTCTTTCACTCAATTGCATGCTATGTTTACTTCTATGTCTTCTTCTGTATTGGATTTAGAGTCTAGAATGGAGGTTATGGAAAACAGGGATAGGCCTTCTACTACTGCTTCTGTTTCTTAGGTTACTATTCATCCCACTACATCACAGGCTAGTTCTTCAGATGGTCCATGCTGTTTCTAAATGTAGCTCCCTCTCATTTTATACCTGCAAATTTGAAAAAAGATATAATAGAAGGCAAAGATATTAACCTGGCGTCTTTGCTGGTGGCATCTCTCTCTTTTTCGCGATGTGATCTGTTCTGTAAACCATCTCAGAAGAGAAGAATTTGATTTGTACCTATATAAAATTGTGGACCTAACTTATAAGTATGGCGGAACAGCGTTCTTTGAGTAGCATAGTTAATTTTCCGCAAAAGTGGCTGCAGCTCTGGTACAATTTAACCATGTCACATTGGGCTAGTATTGATACCGAACTCTTTTGCCTCCACTGAAAGCACCTGCTTGTAATTTATGTCATTCTATGACTCACACTTCAGGTTAGTGTAGTAAACAGAGCACATCTAATTAGTTTTTACAGTCCAGGCATTCTTCAGGATTGGTGCCAGTAAACCTTCTGCGGCATTGGATAAATTAGGTCGGCCAATCAGATATTTAGGCAAATCTCAAATTTGCAAGAACTACAAATATACCCCATGCCATTATAATCAATGCAGACTCCTGCATTTATGTTCTATTTTTTTTCGGGCACACCCTAATATATCCTGTCCGCAGAAAGGAAATTCGGCATGACTATGCGTGGTCAATGTAGAACTGTTGAGTTGTTATCTGTCAGGTCATCCTGATAGAGCTTGGGTTTTGTACATTTTCAATGGCTTGTCTGAAGAATTCCACACAGGTTTAATTTCACTCCCTCCCTTGAATGTAATAATTTGTTATCTGCTCACAAAGAACCAGTTTCTGTTACCTGACTGTTGCAGGTCGAGTTGCAGAAAGGGTTTTTTATCGGTCTATTGCTTGTGCCTCCTTTTCTGATTTGAAGGGTTAACCCAGTAGGTTTAGCGTGTGGCAAGTTCTCTCCTAAAAAAAAGATTAATCTATGATTTATCAGCGCCTCATTCTTCACATGTACCAAGCCTCAATTCCTTAATTCCATCTGAGGAATTTGCCATGACATACTCATCTATTGATGAGGCCGTCTTGCAGTTAATTCTGCAAGCAAAATTAACCTCTTGGGACTAAAAGTAACCCGTGGATTTTTGACCAGTGTCACGATTCGGCTGGCTGGAGGTGGATCCTCTGTGCCAGAGAGGGATTGGCGTGGACCGTGTTGGTGGACCGGTTCTAAGTTGCTACTGGTATTCACCAGAGCCCGCCGCAAAGCGGGATGGTCTTGCAGCGGCGGTAGCAACCGGGTCGTATCCACCAGCAACGGCTCAACCTCTCTGACTGCTGAGATAAGCGCGGTACAAGGGAGTAGACAAGAGCAAGGTCGGACGTAGCAGAAGGTCAGGGCAGGCAGCAAGGATCGTAGTCAGGGGCAACGGCAGGAGGTCTGGAACACAGGCTAGGAACACACAAGGAAACGCTTTCACTGGCACAATGGCAACAAGATCCGGCGAGGGAGTGCAGGGGAAGTGAGGTATAAGTAGGGAGTGCACAGGTGATGACACTGATTAGGCCTGCTGCGCCAATCAGTGGCGCAGTGGCCCTTTAAATTGCAGAGACCCGGCGCGCACGCGCCCTAAGGAGCGGGGCCGCGCGCCGGGACAACACAGACGGGGAACAGGTCAGGTACGGGAGCCGGGATGCGCATCGCGAGCGGGCGCATCCCGCGTCGCGAATCGCATCCCGGCTGGGAGTAATATCGCAGCGCACCCGGTCAGCAGGTCTGACCGGGGCGCTGCGAATGAGAGGACGCTGCGAGCTCTCCGGGGAGGAGCGGGGACCCGGAGCGCTCGGCGTAACAGTACCCCCCCCCTTGGGTCTCCCCCTCTTCTTGGAGCCTGAGAACCTGAGGATAAGACTTTTGTCTAGGATGTTGTCCTCAGGTTCCCAAGATCTCTCCTCTGGGCCACAATTCTCCCAGTCAACCAAGAAGAATCTTTTACCTCTGACTGTCTTGGATGCTAGAATCTCCTTCACCGAGGACGTCAGACGAACCGGAAACAGGAATGGGAGAAACAACTTTGGGAGAGAAGCTGTTAAGGATGAGTGGTTTAAGGAGAGAGACATGGAAGGCATTGGGAATACGGAGAGAAGGAGGAAGAAGGAGTTTGTAAGAGACAGGGTTGATCTGGCACAAGATTTTGAAAGGACCAAGATAGCGTGGTCCCAGTTTATAACTGGGGACACGAAAGCGCACATACTTAGCGGAGAGCCATACCTTGTCTCCGGGAGCAAAAATGGGGGGAGTTCTTCTTTTTTTATCAGCAAATTTTTTCATCCGGGATGAAGCCTGTAAAAGAGAATTTTGGGTTTCTTTCCATATGGTGGAAAGATCTCGAGTCACTTCATCAACAGCGGGCAAACCAGAGGGCATGGGAGTGGGGAGGGGAGGAAGAGGGTGACGGCCGTACACCACGAAAAATGGGGATTTAGCAGAAGATTCGGAGACTCTGAAGTTGTATGAGAATTCGGCCCATGGTAGAAGATCTGCCCAGTCATCCTGGCGGGAGGAAACAAAATGTCGTAAATAGTCACCCAGGACCTGATTAATTCTTTCTACTTGCCCATTGGATTGGGGATGATAAGAAGAAGAGAAGTTTAATTTGATCTTGAGCTGCTTACAGAGGGCCCTCCAAAATTTAGACACAAATTGGACGCCTCTATCCGAGACGATATGCGTGGGCAAACCGTGAAGGCGAAAAATGTGTATAAAAAATTGCTTTGCCAACTGAGGCGCTGAAGGAAGGCCAGGAAGAGGAATAAAATGTGCCATCTTGGAAAATCGATCAACGACCACCCAAACAACTGTGTTGCCACGGGATAAGGGCAAGTCCGTAATAAAGTCCATACCAATCTGTGACCAAGGTTGTTCAGGAACAGGCAGAGGATGAAGGAGACCAGCAGGCTTCTGGTGAGGAGTCTTATCCCGTGCACAGACAGTACAAGCCCGCACAAAATCAACAACATCAGTCTCCAGAGTAGGCCACCAATAAAATCGAGAGATGAGTTGAAAGGATTTTTTGATGCCCGCATGGCCTGCGAGGTGGGAGGAGTGTCCCCACTTGAGAATCCCGAGGCGCTGGCGTGGAGAAACGAAGGTCTTCCCTGGAGGAGTTTGTCTGATGGAAGCTGGAGAAGTGGAGATCAGACAGTCCGGAGGAATGATGTGTTGCGGAGAGGCTTCCACTTCAGAGGCATCTGAAGAACGAGAGAGGGCATCGGCCCTAATGTTCTTGTCAGCAGGGCGAAAATGGATTTCAAAGTTAAAACGGGCAAAGAACAACGACCACCTAGCCTGGCGAGGGTTCAGTCGTTGGGCAGACTGGAGATAAGAGAGATTCTTGTGATCAGTGTATATAATAACTGGATATTTGGATCCCTCCAGCAGGTGCCTCCATTCCTCAAGCGCCAATTTTATGGCCAGTAGTTCTCGATCACCAATGGAGTAGTTTTTCTCCGCCGGAGAGAAGGTCCTAGAAAAAAAACCACAAGTAACAGCATGCCCGGAAGAATTTTTTTTGTAGAAGAACTGCTCCAGCTCCCACTGAGGAGGCGTCTACCTCCAATAAGAAGGGTTTAGATGGGTCAGGTCTGGAGAGTACGGGAGCAGAAGAAAAGGCAGACTTGAGATGTTTAAATGCGTCTTCCGCTTGAGGAGACCAGGACTTAGGATTGGCATTTTTCTTGGTTAGAGCCACGATAGGAGCCACAATAGTGGAAAAGTGTGGAATAAATTGTCTGTAATAATTGGCGAACCCCAAAAAACGTTGGATAGCACGGAGTCCGGAGGGGCGTGGCCAATCTAATATGGCAGATAGTTTATCTGGGTCCATTTGTAGTCCCTGGCCAGAGACTAAGTATCCTAGGAAAGGAAGAGACTGACATTCAAAGAGACATTTTTCCATTTTGGCATAAAGTTGATTGTCCCGAAGAACCATGCGGACATGCTGGCGGTGTTCTTCTAAGTTGGCAGTAAAAATCAGAATATCCTCCAGGTAAACCACAACACAGGTATATAGGAGATCACGAAAAATTTCATTAACAAAGTCTTGGAGGACGGCAGGGGCGTTGCACAGGCCAAAGGGCATGACCAGATACTCAAAGTGTCCATCTCTGGTGTTAAATGCAGTCTTCCATTCGTCCCCCTCCCTGATGCGGATGAGATTATAAGCACCTCTTAAGTTCAGCTTGGTAAAGATGTGGGCGCCTCGTAGGCGGTCAAAGAGTTCCGAGATAAGAGGTAAGGGGTAGCGTTTTTTTACCGTGATTTTATTAAGTCTGCGGTAATCAATGCAAGGGCGTAGGGAGACATCTTTTTTGGAGACAAAAAAAAATCCAGCTCCGGCAGGAGAGGAGGACTTGCGGATAAACCCCTTTTTTAAATTCTCCTGGATGTACTCCGACATGGCTTGGGTTTCCGGAGCAGACAGAGGATAGATTCTGCCCCGGGGTGGAGTAGTACCTGGGAGGAGGTCAATAGGACAGTCATAAGGCCTGTGAGGAGGCAAAGTCTCTGCTTGTTTTTTGCAAAAAACATCAGCATAGTCCAGATAGGCCTTAGGAAGACCAGATACCGGGGGAACAACAGGGTCACGACTGTGAGTACTGGGAGCCGGTTTAAGACAGTCCTTGTGGCAAGAAGTACCCCAGTTCTTGATTTCCCCTGTGGTCCAATCAAGGGATGGGCAATGGTGTTGAAGCCACGGTAATGCAAGAAGAATTTCTGAAGTGCAGTTAGAGAGGACCAAAAATTAAATTTTTTCGTGATGGGGTCCGATGCACATTAGGAGAGGTTCCATGCGGTAACGCACGGTACAGTCTAATCTTTCATTGTTAACAGAGTTGATGTAGAGGGGTCTGGCGAGACTGGTCACCGGGATGTTGAACCTGTTGATGAGAGAGGCCAAAATAAAATTTCCTGCAGATCCGGAATCCAAGAAGGCCATAGCAGAGAAGGAGAAGGTAGAAGAAGACATCCGCATAGGCACAGTAAGGGGTGGAGAAGCAGAGTTCACATCAAGAGCTGTCTCACCTTTGTGCGGAGTCAGCATGCGTCTTTCCTGGCGAGGAGGACGGATAGGACAATCCTTCAAGAAATGTTCGGTACCGGCACAGTACAGGCAAAGGTTCTCCATGCGGCATCGTGTCCTCTCTTGAGGTGTCAAGCGAGACCGGTCAACTTGCATAGCCTCCACGGCGGGAGGCACAGGAACGGATTGCAGAGGACCAGAGGAGAGAGGAGCCGGGGAGAGAAACCGCCTCGTGCGAACAAAATCCATATCCTGGCGCCTTTCAGAAAAACGCATGTCAATGCGGGTGGCAAGATGAATAAGTTCATGCAGGTTAGCAGGAATTTCTCGTGCGGCCAGCACATCTTTAATGTTACTGGATAGGCCTTTTTTAAAGGTCGCACAGAGGGCCTCGTTATTCCAGGCTAATTCGGAGGCAAGAGTACGGAATTGGATGGCGTACTCGCCAACAGAAGAATTACCCTGGACCAGGTTCAGCAGGGCAGTCTCGGCAGAAGAGGCTCGGGCAGGTTCCTCAAAGACACTTCAAATCTCCGTGAAGAAGGAGTGTACAGAGGCAGTGACAGGGTCAATGCGGTCCCAGATCGGTGTGGCCCATGACAGGGCTTTCCCAGACAGAAGGCTGACTACGAAAGCCACCTTAGACCTTTCAGTTGGAAACTGGTCCGACATCATCTCCAAATGCAGGGAACATTGCGAAAGAAAACCACGGCAAAACTTAGAGTCCCCATCAAATTTATCCGGCAAGGATAATAGGAGGCTGGAAGCGGCCACTCGCTGCGGAGGAGGTGCAGGAGCTGGCGGAGGAGATGATTGCTGAAGCTGTGGTAGTAGCTGCTGTAGCATCACGGGTCAAACGGGAGCCGGGATGCGCATCGCGAGCGGACGCATCCCGAGTCGCGAATCGCATCCCGGCTGGGAGTAATATCGCAGCGCACCCGGTCAGCAGGTCTGACCGGGGCGCTGCGAATGAGAGGACGGTCCCACTACAGAGATCACTTTTTTAGGCCTTCGGTTAGATACCATAGAGATGCAAGCCAGCCTACCTGGTGACAAATTGATTAGGATCCAGGAAGCCATTCATAAGGTTGTCATTTCACACTTATCCACCAAGGCAGAACTGCAGTCGCTTCTCGGTATGCTTATTTTTGCAACTAGGATCATTCCTCAAGGAAGAGCATTCATATCTAGACTCCTACGGTTGCTACTATTCACTACGGACCAGGACAGTGTCATCTGTTTGGACCGAGATGCGCTGGCAGATCTAGCCATATGGGATAATTTTTTATCCCATTGGAATGGTATATCAATGTTCATTCCTAGACCATTACATTCTTCCCCCTGCATACATACGGATGCATCATCATCATGCGGGTTTGCAGCTATTGATGGCAGCATTGGCTGGCTGGTGATTGGCAAGTTGAAGTTTTGGTTTGCGTATTGATGGTTTTAGGGATAACTATCCACTTTTCGAAACTTACCCAGTAGTGCCAGCTGCTCAAGTTTTGGGAGGCTGAATGGTCCAATCAGATGGTAGTTTTTCTATCAGATAACTCTGCAGTAGTACACATCATTAATAAAGGCCGCTCTAGTTAGGGTAATCATGTATTTCGTAAGAAGATTTATATGGTTGTCTTTAATGCATAAATTTCATTTAGTATTTTCTGATATTAGTGGTGAAAAGAACATTGCGGCAGATGCTCTGTCACGCTTTAATTTTGAGCATTTTTTCCAGGTTTGTCCCGATGCGGATGTCACAGCCACTCGATCTCCTTATCCCAGTTTGCTAGTGATGGACTGAATCAACTTTTGAGTAATGCCGAGATTCTCATTACAAAATCACTATCCACTAACACGCTTAGGAATAAAACAGCAAGGAAATTGTTCAATGATTTCAGACATACATTTCCTCCTGAGGGCTCTGATCTTATTACATACCTAATTGCTTTTGTTGCTTACTGCCACTCAAATTCAAGCCTCTCAAATTTTACTATTAAGTTATATCTTTCCGGTATACAATTCCATTCTCTAGAACATCCAGGCCAGGCTTCACTGATCTCTGCCCACCCTATCAGGGCTATATTAAAAGGTATATTGAAAAGTAGTAAGACGGTTAGTACTACTCGACAACCAGTGTCTGGTCAGCTGTTCAGATCTGTCAGGACCAACTGGGGGAGACAGGGAGAGTGAGCCTAAAAACACTCTCCCTGCCTACTTGCCTCTCCATCCTAACCGATGATCAGAAACTTGGCGCCGGTCCCTCCCTGCGCTAAAGTGCAGTGGCGTAAAAACACAATAATACACAGTCGGTCACGAGCCAGAAACATTACAGGAACATACACTATAAATACTGGACTAAGATAACTAACATAAACAGATATAGAACACTGTTCACACTGGACACAGATAACTAACACAAACAGATTAAGTTCAGAACACAAGAATAGAAAAAAGATGAGTCAGCATAGACTCCATGAACAAACAGGAATTATAACATACAGAGCACAGGTAACACTAGACCAGAATGGGATGAGTCAGAATAGAATCCAGGAACAAACAAGATTAAAATCAATCCCTCAGATAACCTCCAGTAGACACAGGAATGTTTTAATACTAAAACTCAATCTTCCAGAGTCCAGCATGGAGCACGGAGATATCTTGTACTAAATCTCAATTCCCCAGAGTCCCCATGAAGGGTAACAGGGATGTCTTGTTACAAAAAAACTCGTTAAAGAAAACCGAAACAAGAATACTCACAGTGTGACGAGCGACATAGCAGAACGGAAATACAATCCTAAAAACCAAACTAATGTAACACAGATTAAATCTAAGAGGCATGCTATATATCCATGGGTAAAAACCCAGAACATCTCAAAGATAAATACAAAGTGCATGCTAAGGCAGAAAAAGTAGCATTAAAGCACAAACAGACAAAGAGTGTTGCACTAACAACTTCATAGTAGCATGTCAATCACCAGCTCAGAACCTAGACTGAGCTGGAGATATCTAGACACACCTGCTCAGCCATTGGGTGAAAGGATAAAAGCTTTAACTATTCTCTAACCGGGGAAACATCAAACTGTTCAGACACAACCTAATCCAATGGCCTGGTCTGAACATAAACCAAGACAGATCTATGTCAGATGCATGGTCTAGATTGCCTTTTGTTTTTCATGATAGTTTGCTTATTAAAACAGCTATATATTTAGCGTTTTACGGGTTCTTGAGACCCAGTGAATTCTGTTGTAACAAGGTCAAGAATGGTTATCTCCGGAAAAGTCAGATGGTCTGGTGTGGGTCTTATTTTGTGTTTAATTTGCAATCATCTAAAACTTTAGAGCATGGGAAAGTTGATGTTATCAAATACTTTCCTACTGGTAATAATTGGTGCCCAGTCATTGTTGGTTGAAGGTTGAAGGAAGTTGAATCTGTGGATGCCACTGTCAAATCTGTCATTGGTGGTGTGGATTGCTAGCCGGGCCGTTGCTAGGTCTCTGTAGCTGTTGAGACTATGGCAGACAGGGCCGTTTGAAGAAATTTGGGGGCCCCAAGCAAAATAGACATGGAGGCCCACCCTCCACCCCCTCCCCACCTTACGCACGCAAAGCCTATAGGAACCGCACCATAGCCATACAGTTTAAGTTCACCCACACTTTATATAAATAAAAAAGGAGATTTACAGTGCAAATACTGCTGTTGCATTTAATGTGAATGAAATTTGAACATTTTCAACAATTGAACATTTGCAAAAAAAACCACTGTACCGTACAATCCAATATATCTTAAAAAGTGCACAATAACTAAATCCAAAATACTTAAAACACACACACTCACATTAACATTTTTCAGTTCTTACAAACGTGCAAATTATCTAAAACTGCTGTTTGCGAACCTTATTTTCTGCAAAGGCAATCACAATGTCCTCCATGTCCAAAGACTGGCGAACATCACTCTCAATTGATGTAAGTGCCAGTCCTGTGAGCCTTTCTTGGCCCATGGTGGACCTCATGTAATTTTTTTTTATCAGCTTCAAAGCTCCTCTCACCAGAGGCCACTGACACAGGGAGAGTCAGGAGTAGATGCAAAGCAATGCTTAAATTACTGTACAAATCCAAAATGTACGACCAAAGTGTTTTTTCAATTAGAAAAAGTATATGCATTTGGTGCATACCACATTAAAAATGAATCCTACAAATAACTAGCACCAAACAAAGAAGATAAAAAGATAAGGTATAAAGATAAGCTTTATTATACAAACATGATAAAAAAAACATAAAATGAGGATCAGTGACAGCCAGAAGAAATGTACAGTGATCACATGTATTCTCTTGTGTGTGGGGCTGTGTGTGATCATATCTGGTGAGTATAATGTGGTGACCCTGTAGGTGCTGTGGTGGCTTCTCCCCTCCCCTTTTTTTTTTCCTGGGGTTGGGTTTCATTTTTAAGAGAACATTATTTTGGGGTACCTGGGCCATTGTTTTCATTATTATTTCTGGTCCTGCATTTACACCCTCTATTCTCTGATCATTGTAGCCCCACAATACAGAGCACACTGGTTCACCACGCTGTCTCCTCTCTTGTGTTGTACTCTAAGGGCTGGCCTGATTTATTCATGTAAGCATGTTGCCGCAATAAATATACATACCTTTTCTGTGATCTCTGTGGTTCATACACAACTGGTTTTGGCACTACCTTTCAAGACAATACATGTGATTTGATCACTGCACGTTTTTTCTGGCTGTCACTGATCTTCATTTATATGTTTTTTTTTTTAATCATGTTTGTATAATAAAGCTTATGATTTTATTTTTATCTTTTGTTTTTTGTTATTTACTGTACAAATCCAGTAGCTTCTCACTGTATATGTAATTAAGCATGTCGAATGGGGAAGTGGTTGTATGGTCTGGAAAAGTGTAGAGAGAGAAATTGATCTCAAGGGCCAAGTCATCAGCATCAATGTCATGGAGGGTTTGTTCCAATTTTTTGCATCGTTCATGAAGCTTTCCATTGTTTATTGTCTCCTTCATGTTGTCCTTTGAGAACAGAAAGTCATAAAGGTCATAAACACCCTTCAATCTTGAAAACCTGTCACTTAGGCTTCTGAGGGCTGTGTCAACCATGGGCAGAAAGAAATCTCTTCTGAAAGTCTCATCTGGAGTAGACTGAGTGTCCTCTGTACCTTCATATAGAGACTGTCTTTTCTTTTTATGCTGCCTTTTCTCAGAAAGGGTCATTTCCATATCCAGATTCGAGTCAATTCCAGCTTCACATCTTGATGTTGACAAAAGTTTTAAAGTGAGCTGCTTTACATGTTCCTTTAGAACTGCCCAGTGTTGCACAGAGGAACTGAATAAGTTATAGAGTCTTTTTAACACACCAAAGAAGGCGATGGACAGCACTGAGGACTTGGTAGCATCTGCCACAACCAGGTTAAGTGTATGACTGCTGCATGGAATGCAAAATGCTTTGCTGTTCAATTGCAAAATTCTTGCCTGAACACCCTGTTTATGGCCCATCATATTGCTGCCATTGTCATAAGACTGACCACGGCAGTCAGAAAGACTAAGGCTGTGTTTCTGCAGGACTTCAGTTAGGCCCTTACCAGTTTTTTCTTCAACATCTAAAAATCCAAAGAAATGTTCTGCAATTAACAATTCTCAGAACAATGGAAAGCTGTTCCTTATGACTGACATCAGGAAATATGACATTATGACTGACATGAGTTCTTACTCCTCCCCCACCCTTCCTGTGTCCTTCTTCTTACTACTCCCACCCTCCCTATGTTCTTCTTACTATTCCCCCTCCCTATGTTCTTCTTACTGCTCCCCACCCTCCCTGTGTCCTTCTTCTTACTACTTTCCCCCTCCCTATGTTCTTCTTCTTATTACTCCCCCCTCCCTATGTTCTTCTTACTACACCCCCTCCCCCATGTTCTTCTTACTACCCCCCTCCCTGTGACCTTCTCATTCCCCTCCACATGTCCTTCTTACTCCCCCCTCCCCTGTCCTTCTTACTCCCCCATTCTCCTGTCCTTCTTACTCCCCCCTCCTCCTGTCCTTCTTACACCCCCTCCCTGTGTCCTTCTTATTCCCCTCACCCGTGTCCTCCTTACTCCCCCCTCCCCCTCCCTGTGTCCTTCTTACTACGCCCCTCTCTCCCCCTCCCTATGTGGCCGAGCTCCTCTACCTCCCCGCTGTCACTCAGTCCTGAAAGTCACTCAGTGTACATTTCCTGTCAGTCCGGCCGGGAACAGGAAACTGAATCTCCTGTTCCTGTACTGTGCGGTACCCGGCCAGACTACAGCCAGGAAGAAGAGGAGCTCGGCCACGCTACAGAGAAGGGGAGGAACTCGGGAGGTGACCAGGAGTGCTGCAGCCGCCTGAGGCTCTCTATAGAGCGCTCAGGTGGCAGCAGCCTTATAGGAAGCACAACAAGCAATGGCTCTGCTTGGGGCCCTGGACCAGCAATTGCTTGGTTTGCCTGTCCTTTAGCGATGGGCCTGATGGCAGCCTGTACCAACAGAACACAGATCTAGTGGATCCATGCAGTATATATGTACTGTAGTAATACGTATGTGAAATTGAATGATTGCTTATAAAAATTCCCTAGGAAGACAAAAAGTGTTAAAAAGTAAAATAAAGAAAAATGTTTTGAAAACAAACAAACAAAAAAAAAAACAGATCCCCCCAGTAATAGAAATTCAAGCAATTTTCCAAATAAAAAATAACATATATGGTATCACCACTGCAGAATTTTCTAAACTATTAATATAATGTTGTTGATCACAAACAGTGAATGTCATAAAAGGAAAAGTATTCCAAACACAAGAACTGTGTTTTATTGGTCACAACCCGTGCCAGAAAAAATGGAATAAAAAGCAATCAAAAAGACTTATCTACCCCAAAATGGTAAAGATAAAAACTACAGACCATGGTCCAGAAATTAGGTTTCACACAGTTTTATTTAAAAGGTAGCTCCCACCATCCTATATATTTTTTTTCTGTCCCTGCCTATTGCCCATCTATCCCTAACCCCCTCCCTGCTTTTAATTTTTGTTTTTACTGTATTAAAAAGGTCTTTTTGTCACTGATGCCTGCTGGGGCCGGCACTTCCGCCCTTAGTTCTTCTATACAGGGTGCCTCCAGCTGTTTCATAACTACAACTCCCAGCTTGCCCTGACATCTACTGGTGCGGCGCTACCCCGTTCCCTCCGGCGCAAAACACCACCCCCATGTTGAAACCCCGCTCCCCGCAACCCCCGTGTTGAAACACCAAGCCCTGCTCTCCCCGCAACCCCTGTGTTCAAACCCCGATCCTCGCAACCCCCGTGTTCAAACCACGATCCCCGCAACCCCCGTGTTCACACCGCGATCCCCGATCCCCATACCTACAAAATGCAGAGTCCAGCAACATCAGCAGCATGCAGGGGCAGTATTAGCGGCGTGGTGCGGGAGGAGTGGCCGGTGTCTGAGGCCAGGGAGCCAATGCGCTCGCTCCCTGCCTGTCTGATTGACAGGCAGGGAGCGAGCGCAGGCTGAATGATTTAGGACTGATGCCCGGCCAGCAACAGTCTGAATTCATGCATGACGTCACGCCAGCCTGCAGCCGGCCACTAGGAGGGAGACCCCTAGTGGCCGGTTTTCAAACGTTAATTTAACCATTTAATAAAATTAAAAAATAATGAAAATAAATTAGAGATATGTTGTAGTACATATGTACTACAACATATAAAAAACTAAAATTTGATGACAGTGCCCATTTAAGAAATACAAAACAAAACAAAAAGTTATAGGGGACAGAATATGACAGTTTAAAGCAATTAAAGCATACCTGTCAGATCCCACAAAAACAAAACTGTTATATGTTACTCATGTACATGTAATATTTATGTCTCTATCACCAATATTTCACAAAAAAATTGCATATTATAGCTGCTCACTCACTTTTTCATCTTTGCAGAGGGAGGGGGCATGTCCTTCTCTTGCCTGCACTGTGCATGACTAAGCTTTCTACCTCACTTTCCTCTGACTCACTGGTCTTGGAATTACCATTTTCTCTCTGGTTTTATGCTGTACACAAACACACACAATGATTATTGGAGATTGCCTGTACTCTACCACCAAAGACAATATGGTGAGTGTAGAAATTACATCTTCCTAAATTAGTGCAAAGGTTTAGTGCTAAAAGTACAGTGGGTTGTCTTATGCATACATTTTCTATATGTTGCTGTGTCATTCATGTGTATCATCCTTTGGCAGTCCTGTAAGTTGGAGGTACAGTGTTTGGATGACTCTTTTTTACAGCAGTGTTTCTTTTAGCTGTGTACCTACAGCTTTTGCAAAACTACAACTCTAAGAATGCTTTTTACTGAAAGAATTTTACTGACCTATCAAGTAAAGATAACATGTCAGTATTACCAAACAGTAAATTACATAAGACCAAGCAAGGCTCTAAGGCTGTTTCCTTTTTTTCACAGAAATGCCTAAAAAAAAAGCCACAAATGTCAGAATGCTTTTTTTTTTAATTACATTTTTTATGGAAAACGCTTTGCCCAATTGTTAGCTGAAAATCAAATAGTGATTAATGAAATGTCAAACCCACTTGCAGTCCTCCAAAATGTCAGCATGTTAAGACCATGGTGTTTCTTTGGACAAATCTTGTCGTTCTTCCCCTGAAAACGCTAAATGGGTTTAGCCAGGGGTCAAGTCCTGGGAAAAAAGTGAGGGAGCTGGTCCTGCAGGACCTCAAGAGCTGGTCCTGCAGGATTCCTGCTAAAGGGAACAGTATTCCTGCTGTGGAAAATGTGCAGGAACTCAGATCCCATGCGTTCCTGCAGGACTTGAGCCCTGGGTTTAGCACTGGCATTTTTATTTCCTACTTCTTCAATGGAAACAGGCACATGATGAAAGAATCACAGGGGAAATACAGGGGAAAAAATGCCAGAGAAAAAAAGACCAAGACTAAAACCCACAAATATGAAGAAGAAAAAAATGCCACCTGGGAGTACAAGATGACAGGGCAGTTTTTTGTGGCGTTCTTCTTTTTTTTTTTTTTTTTTTTTCCAGGTCCAAAAAGCACAAGAAAAATGCGAAAACCTAGCCTAAGGAGAGGATAAAAAAAAATAGCTGGACTGTTAAGGGGTTAAAACCATGATGAAAATTATTTGTGGCTGATAAAAATCAGCAGATGAATAAAATCTGTTATCCTAGAGATAGTGATGGATTCATTATGTAACCATCCTGCCCTGATTAGGTCATTAATTAATCTGTTTTCTTTCTCTTTGTACACAAGACATAATAAGCTATGTTTTTATCACGACTGTTTATTTTATAACATATGCACTAGCGGCTGTCATACCAGAAGGTCCTTGAAAACGAGAGCATTTTTTTCACATGTAATGAATATGTTGAAATTTACATTAAGGGTAATTTAATTGCAGAAATTTGATACCTGGCAGAAAGTTTGTTTGTGAATACTTTTTTTTAATAGCAGTAGCAGACTAGAAAAAAAATGTTTAAGAAAAGGGTAAAAAAAAAAAAGTCCTTTTTCTAAGTTTGCAGCTCATTTTTAATGTTTCTGCATACTCATTTTTGAGTACACTTGTGTTACGCCGAGCGCTCCGGGTCCCCGCTCCTCCCCGGAGCGCTCGCTTCACTCTCCCCGCGGCAGCGCTCCGGTCACGTCCTCTGACCCGGGGCGCTGCGATTCCGCTGCCAGCCGGGATGCGATTCGCGATGCGGGTAGCGCCCGCTCGCGATGCGCACCCCGGCTCCCCTACCTGACTCGCTCTCCGTCTGTTCTGTCCCGGCGCGCGCGGCCCCGCTCCCTAGGGCGCGCGCGCGCCGGGTCTCTGCGATTTAAAGGGCCACTGCGCCGCTGATTGGCGCAGTGGTTCCAATTAGTGTGTTCACCTGTGCACTTCCCTATATCACCTCACTTCCCCTGCACTCCCTTGCCGGATCTTGTTGCCTTAGTGCCAGTGAAAGCGTTCCTTGTGTGTTCCTTGCCTGTGTTTCCAGACCTTCTGCCGTTGCCCCTGACTACGATCCTTGCTGCCTGCCCCGACCTTCTGCTACGTCCGACCTTGCTTTTGCCTACTCCCTTGTACCGCGCCTATCTTCAGCAGCCAGAGAGGTGAGCCGTTGCTAGTGGATACGACCTGGTCACTACCGCCGCAGCAAGACCATCCCGCTTTGCGGCGGGCTCTGGTGAAAACCAGTAGTGGCTTAGAACCGGTCCACTAGCACGGTCCACGCCAATCCCTCTCTGGCACAGAGGATCCACTACCTGCCAGCCGGCATCGTGACAGTAGATCCGGCCATGGATCCCGCTGAAGTTCCTCTGCCAGTTGTCGCTGACCTCACCACGGTGGTCGCCCAGCAGTCACAACAGATAGCGCAACAAGGCCAACAGCTGTCTCAACTGACCGTTATGCTACAACAGTTACTACCACAGCTTCAGCAGTCATCTCCTCCGCCAGCTCCTGCACCTCCTCCGCAGCGAGTGGCCGCTCCTGGGATACGCTTATCCTTGCCGGATAAATTTGATGGGGACTCTAAGTTTTGCCGTGGCTTTCTTTCCCAATGTTCCCTGCATCTGGAGATGATGTCGGACCTGTTTCCCACTGAAAGGTCTAAGGTGGCTTTCGTAGTCAGCCTTCTGTCCGGAAAAGCCCTGTCATGGGCCACACCACTCTGGGACCGCAATGACCCCGTCACTGCCTCTGTACACTCCTTCTTCTCGGAAATCCGAAGTGTCTTTGAGGAACCTGCCCGAGCCTCTTCTGCTGAGACTGCCCTGTTGAACCTGGTCCAGGGTAATTCTTCCGTTGGCGAGTATGCCGTACAATTCCGTACTCTTGCTTCAGAATTGTCCTGGAATAATGAGGCCCTCTGCGCGACCTTCAAAAAAGGCCTATCCAGCAACATTAAAGATGTTCTGGCCGCACGAGAAATTCCTGCTAATCTACATGAACTTATTCACCTAGCCACTCGCATTGACATGCGTTTTTCCGAAAGGCGTCAGGAACTCCGCCAAGATATGGACTCTGTTCGCACGAGGCGTTTCTTCTCCTCGGCTCCTCTCTCCTCTGGTCCCCTGCAATCTGTTCCTGTGCCTCCCGCCGTGGAGGCTATGCAGGTCGACCGGTCTCGCCTGACACCTCAAGAGAGGACACGACGCCGTATGGAGAACCTCTGCCTGTACTGTGCTAGTACCGAACACTTCCTGAGAGATTGTCCTATCCGTCCTCCCCGCCTGGAAAGACGTACGCTGACTCCGCACAAAGGTGAGACAGTCCTTGATGTCTACTCTGCTTCTCCACGTCTTACTGTGCCTGTGCGGATGTCTGCCTCTGCCTTCTCCTTCTCTACAGTGGCCTTCTTGGACTCTGGATCTGCAGGAAATTTTATTTTGGCCTCTCTCGTCAACAGGTTCAACATCCCGGTGACCAGTCTCGCCAGACCCCTCTACATCAATTGTGTAAATAATGAAAGATTGGACTGTACCATACGTTTCCGCACGGAGCCCCTTCTTATGAGCATCGGATCTCATCATGAGAGGATTGAACTTTTGGTCCTCCCCAATTGCACCTCGGAAATTCTCCTTGGACTTCCCTGGCTTCAACTTCATTCCCCTACCCTGGATTGGTCCACTGGGGAGATCAAGAGTTGGGGGTCCTCTTGTTCCAAGAACTGTCTAAAACCGGTTCCCAGTAACCCTTGCCGTAACTCTGTGGTTCCTCCAGTAACCGGTCTCCCTAAGGCCTATATGGACTTCGCGGATGTTTTCTGCAAAAAACAAGCTGAGACTCTACCTCCTCACAGGCCTTATGATTGCCCTATCGACCTCCTCCCGGGCACTACTCCACCCCGGGGCAGAATTTATCCTCTCTCTGCCCCAGAGACTCTTGCCATGTCCGAATACGTCCAGGAGAATCTAAAAAAGGGCTTTATCCGTAAATCCTCCTCTCCTGCCGGAGCCGGATTTTTCTTTGTGTCCAAAAAAGATGGCTCCCTACGTCCTTGCATTGACTACCGCGGTCTTAATAAAATCACGGTTAAGAACCGCTACCCCTTACCCCTCATCTCTGAACTCTTTGATCGCCTCCAAGGTGCCCACATCTTCACTAAATTGGACTTAAGAGGCGCCTATAACCTCATCCGCATCAGAGAGGGGGACGAGTGGAAAACGGCATTTAACACCAGAGATGGACACTTTGAGTATCTGGTCATGCCCTTTGGACTGTGCAACGCCCCTGCCGTCTTCCAAGACTTTGTCAATGAAATTTTTCGTGATCTGTTATACTCCTGTGTTGTTGTATATCTGGACGATATCCTAATTTTTTCTGCCAATCTAGAAGAACACCGCCAGCATGTCCGTATGGTTCTTCAGAGACTTCGTGACAACCAACTCTATGCCAAAATTGAGAAATGTCTGTTTGAATGCCAATCTCTTCCTTTTCTAGGATATTTGGTCTCTGGCCAGGGACTACAGATGGATCCAGACAAACTCTCTGCCGTCTTAGATTGGCCACGCCCCTCCGGACTCCGTGCTATCCAACGCTTTTTGGGGTTCGCCAATTATTACAGGCAATTTATTCCACATTTTTCTACCATTGTGGCTCCTATCGTGGCTTTAACCAAAAAAAATGCTGATCCCAAGTCCTGGCCTCCTCAAGCAGAAGACGCCTTTAAACGACTCAAGTCTGCCTTTTCTTCGGCTCCCGTCCTCTCCAGACCTGACCCTTCCAAACCCTTCCTATTGGAGGTTGATGCCTCCTCAGTGGGAGCTGGAGCTGTTCTTCTACAAAAAAATTCTTCCGGGCATGCTGTCACTTGTGGTTTTTTCTCTAGGACCTTCTCTCCAGCGGAGAGGAACTACTCCATCGGGGATCGAGAGCTTCTAGCCATTAAATTAGCACTTGAGGAATGGAGGCATCTGCTGGAGGGATCAAGTTCTCCTGTTATTATCTACACCGACCACAAGAACCTCTCCTACCTCCAGTCTGCCCAACGGCTGAATCCTCGCCAGGCCCGGTGGTCTCTGTTCTTTGCCCGATTTAATTTTGAGATTCACTTTCGTCCTGCCGATAAGAACATTAGGGCCGATGCTCTCTCTCGTTCCTCGGATGCCTCAGAAGTTGAACTCTCTCCGCAACACATCATTCCACCTGACTGCCTGATCTCCACTTCTCCTGCCTCCATCAGGCAGACTCCTCCAGGAAAGACCTTTGTTTCTCCTCGCCAACGCCTCGGAATCCTCAAATGGGGTCACTCCTCCCATCTCGCAGGTCATGCGGGTATCAAGAAATCTGTGCAACTCATCTCCCGCTTCTATTGGTGGCCGACTCTGGAGACGGATGTTGTGGACTTTGTGCGAGCCTGCACTATCTGTGCCCGGGATAAGACTCCTCGCCAGAAGCCCGCTGGTTTTCTTCATCCTCTGCCTGTCCCCGAACAGCCTTGGTCTCTGATTGGTATGGATTTTATTACTGATTTACCCCCTTCCCGTGGCAACACTGTTATTTGGGTGGTCGTTGATCGATTCTCCAAAATGGCACATTTCATCCCTCTTCCTGGTCTTCCTTCTGCGCCTCAGTTGGCTAAACAATTTTTTGTACACATTTTTCGTCTTCACGGGTTGCCTACGCAGATTGTCTCGGATAGAGGCGTCCAATTCGTGTCTAAATTCTGGAGGGCTCTCTGTAAACAACTCAAGATTAAATTAAATTTTTCTTCTGCATATCATCCCCAGTCCAATGGACAAGTAGAAAGGATTAACCAGATCTTGGGTGATTATTTGCGACATTTTGTTTCCTCCCGCCAGGATGACTGGGCAGATCTCCTCCCATGGGCCGAATTCTCGTATAACTTCAGGGTCTCTGAGTCTTCCTCCAAATCCCCATTTTTCGTGGTGTACGGCCGTCACCCTCTTCCCCCCCTCCCTACTCCCTTGCCCTCTGGTCTGCCCGCTGTGGATGAAATTTCTCGTGACCTTTCCATCATATGGAGAGAGACCCAAAATTCTCTCTTACAGGCTTCATCACGCATGAAGAAGTTCGCGGATAAGAAAAGAAGAGCTCCCCCCGTTTTTTCCCCTGGAGACAAGGTATGGCTCTCCGCTAAATATGTCCGCTTCCGTGTCCCTAGCTACAAGTTGGGACCACGCTATCTTGGTCCTTTCAAAATTTTGTGTCAAATTAATCCTGTCTCTTATAAACTTCTTCTTCCTCCCTCTCTTCGTATCCCTAATGCCTTTCACGTCTCTCTTCTCAAACCACTCATCCTCAACCGTTTTTCTCCCAAATCTGTTCCTCCCACTCCTGTTTCCGGCTCCTCGGACATCTTCTCGGTCAAAGAAATTTTAGCTGCCAAAAAGGTCAGAGGGAAAAATTTTTTTTTAGTGGACTGGGAGGGTTGTGGTCCTGAAGAGAGATCCTGGGAACCTGAGGACAACATCCTAGACAAAAGTCTGCTCCTCAGGTTCTCAGGCTCTAAGAAGAGGGGGAGACCCAAGGGGGGGGGTACTGTTACGCCGAGCGCTCCGGGTCCCCGCTCCTCCCCGGAGCGCTCGCTTCACTCTCCCCGCGGCAGCGCTCCGGTCACGTCCTCTGACCCGGGGCGCTGCGATTCCGCTGCCAGCCGGGATGCGATTCGCGATGCGGGTAGCGCCCGCTCGCGATGCGCACCCCGGCTCCCCTACCTGACTCGCTCTCCGTCTGTTCTGTCCCGGCGCGCGCGGCCCCGCTCCCTAGGGCGCGCGCGCGCCGGGTCTCTGCGATTTAAAGGGCCACTGCGCCGCTGATTGGCGCAGTGGTTCCAATTAGTGTGTTCACCTGTGCACTTCCCTATATCACCTCACTTCCCCTGCACTCCCTTGCCGGATCTTGTTGCCTTAGTGCCAGTGAAAGCGTTCCTTGTGTGTTCCTTGCCTGTGTTTCCAGACCTTCTGCCGTTGCCCCTGACTACGATCCTTGCTGCCTGCCCCGACCTTCTGCTACGTCCGACCTTGCTTTTGCCTACTCCCTTGTACCGCGCCTATCTTCAGCAGCCAGAGAGGTGAGCCGTTGCTAGTGGATACGACCTGGTCACTACCGCCGCAGCAAGACCATCCCGCTTTGCGGCGGGCTCTGGTGAAAACCAGTAGTGGCTTAGAACCGGTCCACTAGCACGGTCCACGCCAATCCCTCTCTGGCACAGAGGATCCACTACCTGCCAGCCGGCATCGTGACAACTTGTCACAATTTAGAAAATTGTGTGTAATGCATCCATGTACTGCAGCACTATAATTGTAGATTTAAAAGCCTAAAAAATAGGATTAGAAGAAAAGGTTCTGCTATTCCAGAAACCCCTCTTGTTTATGTTATGCTTTGCTACCAGACACATCAGGGGACAGGGGTAGGCGTTTACCCTTTTTTTCTTACCGAAGGCAGCTGCTATAGTAAGTACTTTGCATTGGACAAAACTTTTGACATGTCCTTGTAACGCGTTTTGATCACATGACACAAAGATCGGTCGTTTTCCTGATTGGCGGAGGTCTAAACACTTAGACCCCCGCCAATCCAAACTTTAGACATGTGGCTAGTTTTTTTCAAATGACAGTTGCCATTTAAATGACTACTCATTGATCTGGATAATAATCTTGGGAAAAGAGAGGTAGAAGCTAGAAAGAAAGACTATGGGAGGAGAACAGCAAAGGGCTACTTAAGCAGCTTGGGCTGTGACCTTTATTATTTATAATACACTCCTAGATCTGAATGAATGAACTAATCATATGAAATACTTTCGTCTTTACATAGTTGAATGTGCTGACAACAAAATCACACAAAAATTATCAATGGAAATCAAATTTATTAACCTGGCTACAGGCTGATCCAACTTTGATGTAATGTCCTTAAAACAAGTAAAAATGAGTCTCAGTAGTGTGTATGGCCTCCACGTGCCCGTATGACCTCCCTACAACACCTGGGCATGCTCCTGATGAGGTGGCTTCCTGGGGAATGTCCTCCCAGACCTGGACTAAAGCATCCGCCAACTCCTGGACAGTCTGTGGTGCAACGTTCTCTGCTGGGTCCCGCATGCTAGCAAACAGCAGCGGTGATGTCACAAAGTTCCACCCATGCTCCAAGTCATCCCTGGAACAGAAGATACGGGAGAAGAACGTGTGGTGGCCCAGTATTGGAGTTGTTACCCTGTACCCTTGCTGCCCTGTCAGGCAGCCTCCATGCAGTGTCCCCAGGCCCCCTCCCTGCATCTGTTCTACTGTAAGTGTATATTATTCCCTATGTTATGTATACAGTATAAGAATGTTGTATCTTTAAGAAAGGGTTGTCATGTGATTGTTAACCAGGAAGGATCAGTGACAAGGTGACTTAAGGGTGACCAATGGGACCCCACCAGAGTCTCCCACTTCCGTGGGCCTGGTTACACCATATAGACTGTACCATCTGTCACTCAATAAAGCTACTGTTGTCCGTAACTTGGCGTTGGAGTCATTATTGCCCCCTGCCTAGCCCAGGATCAAGCGGTATTGAGGATAAACCACGCTCTGGCGCCACAAATTCAAGGGGTTAATGCCATCTGCCCCTAGGGTAATTCCATCTGCCCTGCATCACACCCCATACCACAACTTTTGGTGTCCTACAAACAGGATACGGGTGTGAGCCTAATGCCTAAAGTACCCCCCCAGTCTGAAGTGTGTCCAGTATTGCAGAGTAAAAAGTGCGACAAAAATTGCGCCAGAAAGTGTACGGGACTGAAGACAGGACTGCTATTTTCCATTGTGAACTGCAGAGAGTCGGTACCTGAAAGGGTTAACGTGGTCCAGTGCTTCCCACGCATGAGCTGTCGCAGCTCTGCCCCGTCAGTCCCCAACAGTGACACCTCTTCAGTACAGCGAGGAGGAACCAAAGAGCCGACCTGTATTGCACAGGGGAAGATTTTGCTGACCGGACCAACACCGGAAGTTCCAGCCATATTGAAAGCTCCGGCTGCTGCACTCGCCTCTGCTGTTATCTGTCAAGCACAGGCTGCAGCGCAGACTCTGCAAACACCAACAATTGTCAGTATTAAGTCTCCGGTGCCAGCAGCTGTCAGTATTAACCCGTTAGTGCGCTCATGTCTGGTCGCAAGACTATTCACAACCGGGTGCCTGCAAAATAGAGGGGGACCATCCATTACAGTACCCCATTAGTCAAGTCAAAGCCGCTGCAACGCTTCAGCAAGCATCTTAAAGGGGAACACACCATACTTCTCTTAAAGCGACAGCGCACTCAAAAATCAACAGGATGTCAGAACCCAGCTCTCCAGATCAACCAGGCGGCAGTGCCCCTTAATCTCCAGCAGCAAAGTCATCACCTGCCCCAAGAGTTGGGACCTTGCCCACTCTGCCTGCAATCAACATCAACTTTCCTGGTGTTCTAGCGTCTGCACCGGTATTCATGAGGAACCCTGTCCTACCTACCTACAATGGAGACCCCTTCACCTTGAGGGATTTCAAAGAGAGGATCCAGAGTTTGTTTGACTTTTACTCTTTCCCTCCTAATCAACAGATGCAATCGCTCACAGGACAACTACAGGGACCAGCATTAGAGGAAGTCCGCACCTGGCCAGCCTCTGAGAAGGTGACTGTAAAGCAGATCTTTGAAGGACTGTACCAGGTATTTGAGTCACATTCTCCATCTGTTTTCCACTCGATACAGTAACGAGTATCGTAATATCTGTGACATCAAAGACAAATATATGCCTATTATCACTAGTGACCCCGCATTTAAGGGAGTATTTACACAGGGGTATAGGTGTGTATCGAGACGGGCTCCAACCATAAGACAGTGTATTTCCCCAAGTCTTTTTTCCGAACAAGCACAGACTCGACAACCCACTTCGTTGGTTCCTATAGATGTGGACACACAAAATGTATATGTTGTACATATATGGTAAATTCTAGTTCCATTGTGTCCACATCTACAGGAAACACCCACAAAATTGGTCAATATATTAACTGCAACACGTCCAATGTGGTTTATGTGTTTACATGTAAAGAATGCGAGGTGCAATATGTGGGGTGTATGATCACATATTCGTAGACATATTTCAGATATAAAACACTTCAACTCGAGACACGTGTCAATGATATCTAGACACTGTGCTGAGGTACACCAAGGCAACACATCGTCACTAGCATTACAGGGAATAGAACGGGTTACACCCCCAATTAGAGGGGGGAACACAAAGGGATTGAACAAGAGAATGGACACCATCTTACATTATTGATTTTATTTGATGTTATGTTGGGATCTGTCCACTCTTTGGTTCATATTAGCACCATTTTTCTTATTATCCATATATTTTTATTTATGTGGTGTAGATTTTTTCGTACTATCTTATCTTTTAAGTATATCATCAATATAGTCTTTCTTCTAATGATAGCCTATGGATACATGTAGTGTTTCAATTCTGTTTTAGTATACATAATAAACTAGTAATATTTTTTTATTTCTTCTATATGTATCCAGGCCAAAGTTCATTGGTTTTTATAGTTGTTTGTGCATATTATATTTTTTGTCATCCCCTTTCTTTGCAGAGGGCAGGTTTGGCCGTACTTATTGGCGTTCCCCTCACCTGTGCAAATGGGGAGGACGACACCTGCCTGGCTCCGCCCCTTATTTTCCATGGGGGTGGTAGCAGGTGTGTTTTGGTCCATATATTAGGCTTGTATCTATGCATGTACCTTGTATGACTAAAGCCCATTAGGTGGGCCGAAACTCGTCACCTGTGCCCGCTATGTCCATGTACTGAGGTTTTATCAATAAATTGCTACGTTGGATCTATGTTGCGCTGCCAACAAGGTGTTAATGTACAGATTTATTGATGGGGCTCATAATAAGTGGGACAAAGCCCAGCTGAGAATTATAGCGGTCCAAAACCCCAACATGTCATTTCCCGCTTTCAAAAGACTGGCTATCCAAGTGATTGAGTCCAGGACAGAGTTAGAGGAAGTTTGTACACCTCTTACACCCATTCAAGAGCCACTAGGGGGGGTAGCCAGACCTATACCACCACCGTCACCAGCCCCCACCCCAGTGTCCTCTACTTTGCCAGCCACCACAGCCACAGATTTACAGAGTGTTAGGCAGGACATTGAAAAACTGACTAAGGCTGTGAAGGAGCTTGCCACCCGGGCTGCTCCACCTGACCGTGAACCGCCCCTTCCTAGAAAACCTACCCCTGCTCCCCGCAATTTCAATTACCACAATGCTCCGCCCAATAGACCCTCGGGGACTCAAAGACCCTTTAGCACTTACTGTAATAAGTCAGGACATTGGAAAATGCAGTGCTGGGATTTAAACAGATTTCCCCTAGGGTCGATGACCTGCCCTCAGGAAAACAGTCATCAGGTCCAATCCCTGAACGACGAAGTCAGGACTCTCACTTTATGTGCCGTTGGAGGCGTTGATAGATACAGGGTCATAGGTGTCTACTAAACCTAAAAGTGTTTTCTATCAGTATTTGTATGCTACCTTATTGTGTGAGCCTGATGATGTTAACTTCCGAGTAGTTGCGGGTAATGGGCAACCAGTCCCCAGACATGGATACTGGGAGCCAACTATTTAGTTGGGAAAGCATGTACCTACTGGTCAGGGAGTGATTACTAATGTGACAGATAAGGGGTCTGTCGAGTTTATATTCGGGATGAACATTATGAAATTTTTTTTTAGATGCCTTGCATGCCTCTCTTCCCCATCTGTCCCCTTCAGGCCGGCGGGCTGTGCAGCACCACTTGAAAGTTCTACAGGTGGAGCAGAAGTTTGCCAACAAGCAAGGTGAAATCTGCAGAGTACGAGTTCAAGACATCAGGTCAATGACCTTACAACCCAACACGGAGACCATCATCTGGTGTCGTGCACATCCCGGAGTCAAGAATAGGGACTATCAAGCTCTGCTGGAACCTATACAATTGGAAGATCATCCTCTTGTTCGATCTGCGAGGAGCCTTGTCACTGTCACCAACGGGAGAGTCCCGGTGCGGTTAATAAACTTGTCTGATTTTGATACTGTCTTGCCCAAATACACTCCTGTAGCCCAGCTGTACCTCACCTCCAAGAGTCGCAGGACATTGTGACAGAATGTCTGGTGTCTCAACAACATGCAGATCAAGTGACCGAAGGATCTGTTGTGAGCCCTCCAGAGCCCTGGTGGGCGCAACTCCAGGTTGGAGACGACACTACCCAAAAGGGACCAAGTCAATGGAATCATTAATGTCGCCAAGAGGTACAATGAGACTTTCAGCAAGCACCCGACAGACTTTAGGTATACTTCAATGATCCAGCACTGATTTCTCACAGGTAATAGCCCACCTATCAAGGAAAGACACCGTCCGGTCGCGCTAGGCATGTATCAGACTGTCAAGAAGATGCTGACTGACATGAAAGAGGCAGACGTGATTCAAGAAAGTCAGAGCCCCTGGGCGGTGCCACTTGTCCTGGTCAAGAAGAAAGATGGAACCATCCACTTCTGTGTTGATTACATGAAACTGAACAACGTTACACATAAAGACGCTTATCCTTTGCCGAGGATCGAGGAGTTGTCATGTACCTGGATACGGATGTCACGGAGCAGGTAGTGAATCCTCTACTTGTGTGGCCTATGACTCGGACCATATCGAGTCTAAGGTGCCGCTGGTCTTCACCAGAGCCCGCCGCAAGGCAGGATGGATTTGCTGTGGCATGCGGCACCCAGGTCGCTAAGGCGGCAAAGGTTCGTAGTCAAAAAACGTAGCAAGGAAGTCTGGTAACACGGGTAGGCAAAACAGGCAATGGAAACGCTTTCTCTTAGCACTGGAGATCCGGCAGGGATGTGAAGGAGGTGCAAGGATTTATAATGTAGTGTTCAGGTGCACTTACTAACTATGGGCGCACTGGCCCTTTAAATTTCAAAGCCCCGGTGCACGCGCACCCTAAGGGACGGGGACGCGCGCGCTGAGGCTGAGATGAAGCAGCAGGAGTGGACTTGGGCAATGCGAATCCCGGCCCCACCCGTGACCGGGGACACAGGCTACTGCACTGACGGCCGGTGCTAACCGCTGGAGCGCAGTATGTAACAGGAGTCACTCACAGCCCCGGGTCGGCTGCTTACTTCTCCACCCTGGACTTAACCAGCTGATATTGGCAAGTGCCCTTGGCCATGGAGGATCGGGAGAAGACCGCATTTGTGAAACCCATGGGGCTGTTCGAGTTTAAAAGTATGCCGTTTGGGCTGTGCAATGCCCCTGCTTCGTTCCAGCTTCTGATGGAAAGGTGCCTGGGCCATCTGGATTTTCCAAGTGTCCTATTGTACCTGGACAATGTCATTGTGTATTCCAAGTCCTACCAGAGCCCCTGGGCGGCGCCACTTGTCCTGGTCAAGAAGACAGAACCATCCGCTTCTGTGTTGATTACAGGAAACTGAACAACGTTACACATAAAGACGCTTACCCTTTACCAAGGTTCGCTGTGCTGTGCTTCTACATAGCTTGGTTATTTTGAGTTATTGCCCATTCTTCTATAACCTTTTTAATTGTGAATTAAAAGAGTACACCAGGATATAAAAACGAAATATGTCTTATAATAAAGTGTCTTATCTTACAAAAACCTGGCACTATTTTTTTTTTTTTATAATCAACCCACCCGTTCGCCCACAAATGCTCATTGAATTACTCTGTACTTCCAGGTCCTTGTACCAAGACGTGCAGTGGACGAAACTGCAGCTCCAATTATGCCCTGCGTGTCTTTCCGGCAATTCCATGCCCACCCTGCTCAGCTTCACCAGTGACCTAATTACCCTAATGCATGCCCACAGTTACCACCACTCAGTAAAACACCACCTATACCTTTGCTGTGTCAACTCCTCATAGCTAGCCTCCTCCAATGTAAAGGCAGGCATTGCATACTTACATAGCTAAAATCACGTGTGCTGAACCATTATAAGATGGCATTATGATAACACAAAAATAAAATTCAGCATTATTGAACTTACTGGTCCTTATTTACTAAGAGTGTTGGGTTTTTACTAGTAGGAGGATCCCACTCTATTTTCTTTGTGGATTTACAGTCGGTGAAGTTTTCTGACCAGCTTTTTCTTGGTGGAAACTTCCAGCAATTTATTCACTGGATTTTCGGTGAATAGTAAATAAGTTGGGTTGTGAAACCTTGCCCATTTTCTGTCCAGCCAAGCCCCTCCTCCCAGGTGTGACGGGTTTGTAGGTTTATTTTTAGGTTCAATGCGGCAAAAAATTTGGCACAGACACAATTTGTGGCACAGGGCACCACATTTTGGTGCACAATCCGAGAAAAGCAGTCTGTTTACAACAGTAAATCAGGGCCAATTAGTTTTAAAGAAACAACATATTTTTTAATACCTTAAACACTCCCATTTTATGACGCACACGCAGGAGCTTGGCTGCTGATGCTGGACATCACTGTTCATGGTAATGTTCAGTGTAAACTGCTTAGATGCCACCATCAAAGTTGATTGTGATGTTGAAGAAAAGACCAGGTGCTTGCTGAAGCTGATCGGGATACCAGCGGTAAAATTGTGAAGTCCCGATCAGCTGAGAGGATGGCGGGAGGGCCCCTACCTGCCTCCTCGTCATTCAATCGGTGATTCTATGCTCCAGGAAGCCTGCCCTAATCTTAGATACAAAAGATGACTACTAAATCTAAATGGTGTAAATGTAATATCTGACAAATAATTACTACAGTTGGGAAATGTATTTGTTGCTGGGAATAGCTGTTCACTGTCATGGCATACTTGTTGCTGTAGTTTTTCATTGGCTGGAGTAACACAAGTTTGAAAAAGATTTATGTATTCTTGCAGATTTAACTAACATCCGAGTATTACAAGGGATTATAAAAGTATGATATTAGGTCATGTTGCCAAATAGTTGTTTTTTTGTGCCCAAGAAAAGTAAAGCTTACCTTTTGTTAAGTCAGTAGGTATTTTTCTATTTTCTTCATTTTTAGTGCACAAAGTTCACTTGAGGATACATCACATCACCACTGATCGCGACTTCATTCATCGTGTCATCTGAAATTGAGAATTCTTTACTGTCCGGAATTTCAATCTCCTGAATTTTATATGGTACTGTAGACAATAAATGTGGATGTTTTTGGTTCACGGGGGATGACCCCAAATTTCACCGATGTTCTTTGGTGTGATGGCACTGATCTGGGATAACAGTTGTGGAGGGGGAGGAGCTTTTTGTGGGACCTCGGAGGGGAGAGGTGATGACATGGACAGTGGGGGAATCTATTGAGCTGGACAAGAGATAGGACATAGGTTCATATATGCACCTGATATGGAGTGTGGAAGCTTGGATATAGCCCTTGAACACCCGATGGTATGCAATTAGATGGTCACATATGTGGACGGGATGTCCCAAATGACCGATTATTAAGTACATGATATACACAGGGTCGGGCTATATACGATTATAGATCGTGTATTGACGATCATACCCGTCCTATAAGTGTGTGACTGTTTCAGCATACACTTGGGACATATAGGGTACTGTGGATATATACACTTGTTGATGAATAATACAACTGATATAATCTATTGATCAAGGTAATTAACTTAGGGTAACCACGGAACTACTTTTGTCCTCTCACTGATTCCTATATGTTCTATGTCATCTCCTTTATTCCCTAATCTGAGTGCCCCGATACTTTTCATACCCCACACGGATTTCCCATTGAGATTATGTGCCACACACCAGTGATTATCGGGTTGACGGGGTACATTTTCAGTGTGTCCAATTCTATCCCTAGTGGTATTGATATGACTTAGTGCCGATGCCAATCTTCTACATATGGTGGAATGAATGTGAGGGCAGTGTGCCCCTTAGTAAAATGGCCACTGAATGAAAATTGGAGATACGGCATTGGCCCTCTGTTTTCTCTATGTAGCCCGACTTCAAGATGTCTGATTCTGTGGTCTCCGGTGTGTGCACATGCGCCGGGGCAACACAGAAAGCCGGATGAGAGAAACACTTAGAAAGTAATAAGGATGCATGTCAAGTTACACATTTCCGGTCCTGCGCATTAAGTATGTGAAGTCAGTGAAGGGGAAACGCGCGTGAGTGACGCAATGCCCTTCCGGTTTTGCGCAGTTGAGTTATTTACAAACAGAGGACCCGATGATGAAGCAGCGAATCAGGAGGTGAACACATGGCTATGAAGGTGAGGGACCACCCTCTCGGCTGACGTGATGTTATGTTTACATAATGCACTTTTGTATTTAAACACTGTTTTGTATAGATCAACATTTGGCTATGATTTGCATAGATGTCAAATATGGTTTTATGATGCACATGATAGCATAAATGTACTTTTCTATTTTGTATATGGATGTTTAATATTTAATTAATGTAAATGAGGTGATGATGTCACTATGATTAATGATATTTAAGGAAGTGATGTAACACTAATACACTGCTTGAGAAAGGCTTCATTGTGAGGCTGAAACGTCGCATTTGACTTGATGGGTGAATAAATACACCTTTTTTCTGCCATTGGAGTGCCGCTTTCCTTTTTTGGAGTTATATATATATATATATATATATATATATATATATATATGGTTCCTATTAATAATTTAGCTAAATTTTCGAAAGGGACTACAGGATAGTTTTTTTTTTGTTAAGCAATATTGCCATTTTGAAATGAATTAAAAATAGGCATCTACTAACCTCCCGCCATTCTGCAGGTGCCTCTATTGTCTGCATCCTCGGTGCGCTCCTCTTCCAGGTTCCCTGTGGTATATACGTTACAATGTGGCTCAACCAATTGCTGGCCAAGCTGGAACATCATTGTGGCCAGTCGTTCGCTGAACCGCAGTGGGATGTATTTACCAGAGGAAACGAGGAGGAGCACAGCGGGTCAATGGAGGCACCTGGGGAGCTGCGGGAGATTATTCAATACAACCTATCCTACAGTACTCCTTTAATAAAAAAAAAAAAAAAAAAAGCATTTTAGCACTTTATCATGTTTCATTGCACACAATATAGTTTACTGTTATGTTTAAATATAATTCTAAAAAATGTTTGCTGAAAAAGTATACTAATTAAATGTTATTTTCCTACTTTGTTGCCCTTTTTAAAATTTGTTCATGGAACATAGAATGTCTTCTTTTTGAAAAGATAATGTAGATCAGCTTCCAGGCTTTTTACAGAGCCTTAGGGAACACTGCTCTGTTCGCCCTTACAATACTCATCCTCTGTCACATTTCAATTACTGTCCATATAAGTGTTCTGTCATCGACCACAGATTGTCAGTGCTGCACTAAGAGTTAAATACCACAGGCAAATGAATGAGGGCCAATAGAGCAATGGCCCCTAAGACAATGTGGTAGTCTCACAGGTGAACATTTATTTTGGGTTAACCATAACAAGGTTTGCAGGACAAAAAAAAAAATATTGGATAATGATTAGCTGTTTGAGCTGTAAATTTTTTTTTGTCATTTTGAATGTTCTGATATTTATTATATTTATAATTTTTACAAAGTTAAAGCACTTTGTTCAGTTATAATATTTAAGTTCACTTTTATATGTAATAAAGTTTTTCAAAAAATGCATCCAGTTGTCATAAAAATGGTTATAAAAATATATGTAGATATCAGTGTAGAATATTATAGGTGTGTGGATTATGTTATCATTCAAGTGTAATGGAATGACCTTCAACAAATTTTTGGCTTTTTTAACCAAAACAAAAAAAAAATGTATTTACCAAAATTATCTATATATATAAAACTCAATGGGGGATATTTATCAAAGTTGTCTACGTCCCGCATCAATATAGACCAAACTACAGAGGGTTAGTCTGGTCTATTGTGCACCTAATTTATCAAATGGCGCACGGCTCTTGATAAATTCTGTGCACAGACTGCATGATCTATGCTTTAGTCTATATTTAAACCTGCTCCAACATGGTCTGACATTTCGGCGTACTTTCAGCCTATGCGACTTGTCGCTGAAAAGTCGCTTTTGATAAATTCAGCACCAATGCATTTTTCAATGCATTTCAGTCTAAAATAGACTAGCATGCATCATGTTCTAAAAATCCTCTAGAGCAAAAGTCGCAGAAAAGTCGCACATATTTAGACTGCGACTTTCTGTGCGACAAATTTAGACAAGAAAAACCAGTCTAAATCCTTTGATAAATCTCCCCCAATGTGTGTGTATGTATGTGTGTGTATGTGTGTATGTTCCAGCATCACGTCCAAACGGCTAAAGATATTAACATGAAACTTGGCACACATGTTACTTATATGTCAACAACAAACATAGGATAGGTGATTTAACCCTTACTCACCCCCATTTGCCAGGGTCGAGGTTTTTGTTTAAAGTCCCATACAAGTCTATGGGAAATATATGTTACTGCATAACTTCCAAACGGTTGGGGATATTTCGATAATACTTGGTCACATGTTACTTATATGTCCACTTAAAATATAGGATAGTTAATTTAACCCTTAACTACCCCCATTTGTGAGGGTCAGGGTTTTTGTTTAACCCCTTAAGGACCCAACCAATTTTCACTGTAGGATCTGGCCATTTTTTGCACATCTGACCACTGTCACTTTAAGCATTAATAACTCTGGGATGCTTTTACCTTTCATTCGGATTCCGAGAATGTTTTTTCGTGACATATTCTACTTTATGTTAGTGGTAAAATTTTGTCGATACTTGCATCATTTCTGGGTGAAAAATTCCCAAATTTTATGAAAAAATTTAAAATGTAGCATTTTTTTTTACTTTGAAGCTCTCTGCTAATAAGGAAAATTAATATTCCAAATAAATTCTATATTTATTCACATATACAATATGTCTACTTTATGTTTGCATCATAAAGTTGACATGTTTTTACTTTTGGAAGACATCAGAGGGCTTCAAAGTATAGTAGCAATTTTCCAATTTTTCACAACATTTTCAAAATAGAATTTTTTCAGGGACCAGTTCAGTTTTGAAATGGATTTGAGGGGTCTTCATATTAGAAATACCCCACAAATGACCCCATTATAAAAACTGCACCCCTCAAAGTATTCAAAATGACTTTCAAAAGGTTTTTTAACCCTTTAGGTGTTTCACAGGAATAGCAGCAAATTGAAGGAGAAAATTCAAAATCTTAATTTTTTACACTGGCATGTTATTGTAGACCCAGTTATTGAATTTTTACAAGGGGTAAAAGGAGATAAATCTTCCTAAAATGTGTAACCCAATTTCTCTCGAGTAAGGAAATACCTCATATGTGTATGTCAAGTGTTCGGCGGGCGCAGTAGAGGGCTCAGAAGGGAAGGAGCGACAGTGGGATTTTTGAGTGAGTTTTTCTGAAATGGTTTTTGGGGGGCATGTCACATTTAGGAAGCCCCTATGGTGAAAAAACAGCAAAAAAACAAACAAAAACACATGGCATACTATTTTGGAAACTACACCCCTCAAGGAACGTAAAAAGGGGTCCAGTGAGCCTTAACACCCCACAGGTGTTTGACGACTTTTCATTAAAGTTTGATGTGTAAATTATAATTTTTTTTTCACTAAAATGCTGGTTTTCCATCAAATAATTTTTTTTTTACAAGGAATAATAGGACAAATGCCCCCCAAAATTTGTAACACCATCTATTCTGAGTATGGAAATACCCCATGTGTGGACGTCAAGTGCTCTGCTGGCGCACTACAATGCTCAGAAGAGAAGGAGTCACATTTGGCTTTTGAAAAGCAAATTTTGCTGAAATGGTTTTTGGAGGGCATGTCGCATTTAGGAAGCCACTATGCTGCCAGAACAGCATAAAAAAAAACAACACATGGCATACTATTTTGGAAACTACACCCCTCAAGGCACGTAACGAGAAACAGTGAACCTTAACACCCCACAGGTGTTTGACTACTTTTTGTTAAAGTCGGATGTGTAAATGGATGTGTAAATGAAAAAAAAAAATTTTTTCACTGAAATGCTGTTTTTTCCCCAAGTTTTACATATTTACAAAGGGTAATACGAGAAAATGACCCCCAAAATTTGTAACCCCATTTCTTCTGAGTATGGAAATACCCCTTGTGTGGACGTCAAGTGCTCTGCTGGTGCACTACAATGCTCAGAAGAGGAGGAGCACCATTGAGCTTTTAGAGACAGAATTTGGTTGGAATAGTGACCCCATTTTGGAAACTACACCCCTTACAGAATTTAATAAGGGGTACAGTGAGTATTTACACCCCACTGGCATTTGACAGATCTTTGGAACAGTGGGCTGTGCAAATGAAAAATACAATTTTTCATTTTCACGGACCACTGTTCCAAAAATCTGTCAGACACCTGTGGGGCATAAATGCTCACTGTACCCCTTATTAAATTACATGAGGGGTGTAGTTTCCAAAATGGGGTCACATGTGGGGGGTCCATTGTTCTGGCACTATGGGGGCTTTGTAAACACACGTGGCCTTCAATTCCGGACAAATTTTCTCTTCAAAATCCCAATGGCTCTCCTTCTCTTCTGAGCATTGTAGTGCACCAGCAGAGCACTTTACATCCACACATGGGGTATTTATATACTCAGAAGAAATGGGGCTACAAATTTTGGGGGGCTTATTTCCTATTTTTCCTTGTGAAAATGAAAAATTTAGGGTAACACCAGCATTTTAGTGAAAATTTTTTTTTTCCATCCAACTTTGAAGAATTTTCATTTTACGGCCACATATGGGGTGTTTCCATACTCAATAGAAATTGCGTTACAAATTTTGGGGGTCTTTTTTTTCCTTTTAACACTAGTATGGGGCAACACCAGCATGTTAGTGTAAATTTTTTTAATTTTTTACACTAACAGGCTGGTGTAGCCCCCAACTTTTCCTTTTCATAAGGGGTAAAAGGAGAAAAAGCCCCCCAAAATTTGTAGTGCGATTTCTCCCGAGTACGGAAATACCCTATATGTGACCCCAAACGGTTTCCTTGAAATACGACAGGGCTCCGAAGTGAGAGCGCAATGCTCATTTGAGGACTAAATTCGGGATTGCATAGGGATTGACATAGGGGTAGTCTACGCCAGTGATTCCCAAACAGGGTGCCTCCAGCTGTTGCTAAACTCCCAGCATGCCTGGACAGTCAGTGGCTGTCCAGAAATGCTGGGAGTTGTTGTTTTGCAACAGCTGGAGGCTCCGTTTTGGAAACACTGCCGTACAATAAGTTTTTCATTTTTATTGGGGGTTCAGTGTAAGGGGGTGTATATGTAGGGTTTTACCCTTTATAATGTGTTAGTGTAGTGTTTTTAGGGTAAATTCGCACTGGCAGAGGTTTACAGTGAGCTTCCCGCTAGGAATTTGCACCGCGCTGAAAAATTTGCCGCAGCTCCTACTTGAAGCAGGAAACTTACTGTAAACCTGCCCATGTGAATGGTGAATGTACCCTGTGCGTTCACATGGGGGGTGCAAACCTCCAGCTGTTTCAAAACTACAACTCCCAGCATTACTGACAGACCGTGCATGCTGGGAGTTGTAGTTTTGCAACAGCTGGAGGCACACTGGTTGGAAAACCTTCAGTAAGGGTCTGTTACCTAACTCAGTATTTTCCAACTAGTGTGCCTCCAGCTGTTGCAAAAATACAACTCCCAGCATGTACTGATGCTGGGAGATGTAGTTGCGTACCTCCAGCTGTTGCATAACTACAACTCCCAGCATGCCGAGACAGCTGTTTACTGTTTGGGCATTCTGGTATTTGCAGTTTTGCAACATCTGGAAGGCTACAGTCAGAGACCACTGCACAGTGATCTCCAAACTGTGGACCTCCAGATGTTGCAAAACTACAAATCCCAGCATGCCCAGACAGCAAACAGCTGTGTGGGCATGCTAGGAGTTGTAGTTTTGCAAGATCTAGAGGCCCACAGTATAGAGATCACTGTGCAGTGGTCTCTAAACTGTAGACCTCCAGCTGTTGCAAAACTGCAAATCCCAGCATGCCCAAACAGCTGTCTGGGCATGCTGGGAGTTGTAGTTTTGCAACATCTTGGGGGCTACAGTGTAGAGACCTGTATAGTGGTCTCAAACTGTAGCCCTCCAGATGTTGCTAGGCAACTCACCGGCTTCCATAGGATCCAGGGAGCCGTCCTCTTCTGCCGCACAACATTGCTGCCCGCGCCGATCACTGCAGCTGATTGCGTCCCGCAGCCTCCACCAACCGGTAAATGGACTTCGGCACCCGGTCTCCTTCGCTTTCCCCGTCTTGCCCCGCCTATTGTGGGTGGGCTGAATTGGGAAAACAAAAGTTAACCCCCCGCCCCTGATCTGCTATTGATCATCGCTTTTGACGACCAATAGCAGGGATAGGAGGGGTGGCACCTCACACTCCTATCCCTTATATTCCGGGTCACCATAGACCCCTATGACCCGGAATAGGCGCAAATCGCAAGTGTGGGCATTTGCGAGGGGGGCCTGCTGATCGATATCAGCAGTCACCCATGTCCGGTCCCTGCACGGCGAGCGGCAGGGACCGGAATTCCCACAGGCATACCTGTACTCCCTGGGTCCTTAAGACCCAGGTACACAAGGCGTATCCATACGCCCTGGGTCCTGTATGGGTTAAGGTCCCATGCAAATCAATGGGAAATGTATGTTCCCACATAACTTCCATACGGCTGGAGATATTTCAATACCTGCTACACATATTACGGGTCTGGATAGGAGGTCGAGATAGGAGGACGGAATGGGAGGTTGGGATAGGTGGTTGAGATAGGAAGTCGAGATAGGAGGATGGGATAGGAGGACGAGATATGCAGATGGGTTAGGAGGACGGGATAGGAGGTCGGGATAGGAGGTCGAGATAGGAGGACAGGATAGGAGGTCGGGATAGGAGGTCTGGATAGGAGGACGGGATAGGAGGTCGGGATATGAGGACAGGATAGGAGGTCAAAATAGGAGGACGGGATAGGAGGTCGGGATAGGAGGTTGGGATATGACTACAATATATGAGGATGGGATATGAAGTCAAAAGCTTCCTCCTGATTTTCCTCCCCAACAAGGATTAGGAAGGAAAAACCGGGCAACGCTGGGGACTCAGCTAGCATAGCAATAAAAACTTGAGGTTAACTGGTTGCCGTCTAAGGACGAGCTGGTGAATCGCTATTAAAAACGTCTATTTCCGGGCTACAGAGACTCAATACTTTGCCTTCCCATAACACGCTGGGTGTGCTGGGGAAGTCAAATAATACTGTTATTCAATATGACATGCAGATTACAGGCGTCGCTAATAGAATCACTGCCGCAGAGAACTGCCGCAGTGAGTTTGGATGTGGCAGCAGGGTCAGGAGACCATATGCATCCTGTGATCTCAATTGGCAGACCATGGAGCGACTTCTAAACTCTCCCTGCCTGCCTGCAGTGATGGGGGTTTGAGGTCAATGGATTTCCCCTGTGCTGATCTGTATTGTCAGTAAGGCTGATTAGTGACCACACCGTGTCTGCTCTCTCTCTAGCCAGAATGAATGTGGGCTTGAGGTGAATGGATTCGCCACTGTAAAGATCTGTATTGTCAGTAACGGTGATTAGCGCACACACACACAGTCTCTGCTCTTTCAGCAAATGCCCGTCTTCGGCAATGATTGCCGTATATATAGGGCTGTGACATCACAGGCTGGCTGGCTGCTGATAGGCTGCATGCAGCCATGTGATTCAGGGTGATCCCACTACCCGCCTTCCCAGACTTCCTTGCCCCAAGTCCTCACAGGTGTAGCTGCCATTTTACCCCCCCTGGCCCGCACAAAATGGTGAATGAAGCACGAGAAAATTCTGATTCGTTCAGAATCTAATATTTCATGAAATTTTGAACAATTTCACTTCATCAGCTTTGATTCGCCCATCTCTATATGTGACCAACATTTCAGTTGTGTTCTACAGCCACATGTTGGGTTCTGGCAGTCATCAAATCTATATAAAAGTGTATGTGTTTGGGTCTGTATTTTAGGCATAGGCTGTGGTAGTTGTTGATTGGACTTTCTGGTAATTGTGGGTGATGACATTCTTTTTTCTGCATGTTCGCGCACACCACCAAAGGTGGTTTTTGTTTGATTGAACCCATTTCATTAGCACTTTGGTGTTTCTAGTTTTAGCACCTGTAGAAATGTTACTGCTAACTGAGTTGGTTAAATGCCGCATGTCAAATTGGTGGTCAATAAACGTGTACTTTTAACAAAGAATTTTCCCAATAGAGATGTGTCTGTCAGTTGCTATCATGGATATATCCATTTTTTGGACAACAATTCCTCTATAGTTTATTTAAATGCATTTTCTTTCTATGTCTATTGATGTTGTTGTAGGTAGCAGTTGTTTTACATGGAAAGCATGGTATCTACATAAGGGTCTATTCAAATTCTGGTTTCTGGTTAGTGCTGATTTTGTGTGGAATTGGTGTGGAAATTCCGCATGCGGAAATTCAGAAGTGTGGAATCTAATGAGCTTTTATTTGAGGTGGAATTCCATAAGCGGAAATTCCACCCGTCTGAATAGACCCTTAGATTATAAGTACAGTATTTTGCAGAAAACCCTGGAGAATTGGATTGACTGTCTCCAGTCAAATAAGCAGGTGCAATTCTAAATTTTTCAATAATTGATTGCTGTTCTTGACGTCATTCTAAGTCTATTCCTGGAAAAATATACTCCCTTTGGTTTGGAAAAAAACATTGATTTTCCAATGCCTTTTATCTTCAGTATTTCAAATATTTATTTACAATAAATGAAGATGTGGTGATATGAAATTTCTTATACTTTTTGTAATTTTTTTATTCTAAAAAATAATGTTCAAAGTTATGGATACTGGTCTTATGGGGATAGAACTTAGTCCATGTATTTGGTCCATGTAAGAGGATTCATATATTATGGAATAACTTAAAATGCTGCGATAGTCTACAATGCCGCCCCCTGATTGGTTATTGATTATAAAGGTAAAATAAAATTGTCTAAAGTGGTGCAGTACTGTTAAAATGCATACCAAACATCAGATTGAACACTATAATCCAGCCCTACACAAATGCCACATTATCTTTCTGTCAATCAAAAATGTTGCACTGGCATCTGCGGTCTCGTCAGCCCATTGTGCCGCTTGTCTCAGCCACACCCTCCTCCGCTTTCACTTTAATTTTCCACTTGAAAGAAATTAAGATTGTCCCTTGCGGTGCATGCCGGTAGGTACACTAGGGGCAGGGGCTTACATTCTTTACTAGAGACGTGGGAGGAGTAAAGTTGTGAGTGGAACATTAGGATAACACGGAGGCAGAAGGAGTTAATACAACCATAAAAGTGGATGGAAACTCCCAGATGGGGGTCAGTACTGCATGACACCTCTGCAAGAATGACAGTTCTGCCATCTTTGGGCAAAAGGATATGGCTCTCATCATGTGTGTCAGTCAGTTTAAAAAGACTTAGGAATAGTAGATCAGCTTTCCTGACATTCTAAAATCTTGGAAGCTTAATCACACACGGTGACAGCCATATTGATTGTTATCCAGCTTTCTTAGAATATGATAACTAAAAAAAACTTTAAAAGTTACACTAATGATGGTTTATATGTGGTCAATTAACATCATGTGTTACTTAACGTTAGGTGACGTGACTCATAGATTAATAACAAATTTGGCAAGCCCTGCTATAGGTAAAGTGCAAAGCTCCTCTTCAACATACATTATTATGAATTTTCCATGTTATTTATCACTAATAGGTGGATATATAGCATCCGCAAATAAAATACTTTAGAACATAGTGAATGATATGTAGGGTATCAATATTATATGTAACTATATATTTCTACCAAAAATTTGTTAAATATACAATATAACTTTGGAGATCTATATTAGTAGATCAGAGCTCTACCTCCTACGAAAATATATTTAAAATAAGTAATCATCAAAGAATTTAGAAAATTTTTGCATAAAAAAATGGGGTATATTGGTAGACATTCATGTCAAGGTATATCATGTCCTAGTTCCAGCAGTAGCATATATAACTGGACAATCGGACAATTAATTTATTAATTGGTAAAGTATAATAATAGTATTTTCTACTATGTACCGTATTTATCGGGGTATACCACGCACCGGCCTATAACACGCACCCTCATTTTACCAAGGATATTTGGGTAAAAAAAAGTTTTTCACACAAATATCTATGGTAAAATGAGGGTGCGTGTGTGCGCGTATATACCCTGATACACCCCCAGGAAAGGCAGGGGGAGAGAGGCCGTCGCTGCCCGCTTCTCTCCCCCTGCCTTTCCTGGGGTCTAGAGCCCTGCTGCCGGCCCTTCTCTCCCCCTGGCTATCGGCGCTGCTGCCCGTTCTGTCCCCCGCGCTGCTGCAGGCCTCCGGCGTTCGTCCCCTGCATCGTTGCTATGCACGGCGCGGCGCACTGACGTCATGCGCCGCGCCGTGCAGCGCATAGCAACGACGAAGGGGACGCACGCCGGAGACCTGCAGCAGCGCAGACCCGACCCAGGTAATTATGCCACCGGGGATGGGGGGAGGCAACGAGGCAGCGGCGCCGGCAATGGGTGCCGCTGCCCCTTCTCTCCCCCTGGCTGTCAGCGCCGCTTCTCTCCCCCTGGCTATCGGCGCCGGCAATGGGGCGCCGGTACCGATAGTCAGGGGGACAGAACGGGCAGCGGCGCCGATAGCCAGGGGGAGAGAAGGGCTGGCAGCAGGGCTCTAGACCCCAGGAAAGGCAGGGGGAGAGAAGCGGGCAGCGACGGCCTCTCCCCCCCTGCCTTTCCTGGGGGTGTATCGGCATATAACACGCACATAGACTTTAGGCTAAAAATTTAAGTCTAAAAAGTGCGTGTTATACGCCGATAAATACGGTACATAGCAGATTAAACAGTAAACAATAGGAGAATATATATATTGCAAAAAGAGCTATAAAAGAGCCCCATTCCACAATGAGAGAGCAATTGTTCTTGCATATATTTCTTCCTCTTAGGTAGATGGCCAACCCACAGGTACACATACTGTAGATGTGGCTACCCAAGATTCAGCATATTTATAATGTATACTGTTACGCGGAGCGCTCCTGGTCCCTGCTCCTTCCCGGAGCGCTCGTGGCGTTCTCCTTTCTGCAGCGCCCCGGTCAGACCCGCTGACCGGGAGCGCTGCACCGTCACTGCCAGCGGGGTTGCGATCTGCGTAGCGGGACGCGCCCGCCCACGGGTCGCATCCCAATCTACTCACCTGTCCCGTTCCCCGGCTGTCACGTCCTGGCGCGTGCGGCTCCGCTCTCGAGGGTGTGCGCACGCCGGCTCTCTCACTAATTGGTGCCTGGCCCAATCAGTGTCTATTAGCTTCCCTGCTCCATCTGTATATAAACCCACTTCCCCTTCCTGTCCTTGCCGGATCTTGTTGCCTCAGTGCCTAGTGAAAGCGTTTTGTGAGTGCCCTTACCAGTGTTACCAGACCTTCTGCCGTTGCCCTTGACTACGAACGATGCCGCCTGCCCTGACCTTCTGCTACGTCTGACCTCGCCTCTGTCTAGTCCTCCTGTACCACGCCAGTCTCAGCAGTCAGTGAGGTTGAGCCGCTACCGGTGGACACGACCTAGTTGCTACCGCCGCAGCAAGACCATCCCGCTTTGCGGCGGGCTCTGGTGAAAACCAGTAGCAACTTAGAACTGGTTCACCGGTACGGTCCACGCCAATCCCTCTCTGACACAGAGGATCCACCATCAGCCTGCCGAATCCTGACATCCGGTAGATCCGGCCATGGATCCCGCTGAGGTGCCACTGCCAAGTCTCGCTGACCTCGCCACTGTGGTCGCCCAACAAGGACAACAGCTGTCGCAGTTGACCGCCATGCTACAGCAGCTTCTGCCTCTACAGCAGCAACCATCTCCTCCGCCTGCTCCTGCTTCTCCTCCGCAGCAAGTTGCCACTTCCAGACTCCGCTTGTCCCTACCTGACAAGTTCGATGGGAACTCTAAATTGTGCCATGGGTTCCTGTCCCAGTGTTCCTTGCACTTGGAGATGATGTCGGACCAATTCCCCACTGACCGGTCTTAGGTGGCTTTCGTGGTCAGTCTCCTGTCTGGAAAGGCCTTGTCATGGGCCACACCGCTCTGGGACCGCAACAATCCTGCCACTGCTACAATCCAGTCCTTCTTCGCTGAAGTTCATAGTGTCTTTGAGGAGCCAGCCCGGGCCTCCTCAGCCGAGACTGCTTTGCTGAACCTTGTCCAAGGGAGTTCTTCCGTAGGCGAATACGCCATCCAGTTTTGTACCCTCGCCTCAGAGCTATCCTGGAACAATGAGGCCCTCTGCGCTTATCCAGTCACATCAAAGATGTGCTGGCCGCACGAGAAATTCCTGCTACCCTATCTGAACTTATCCAGTTGGCCACCCGCATTGATATGCGTTTTTCTGAAAGATGCCAGGAGTTCCGCCAGGAAAAGGACCTTGATCTCTGGGTACCTCTCTCCCAGAATCCTCTGCAATCTACTCCTGTGCCTTCCGCCGAGGAGGCTATGCAACTGGATCGGTCTCACCTGACCCAAGAAGAGAGGTCTTGTCGCAGAGATGAAAATTTGTGCTTGTACTGCGCTAGTACCGAACATTTCCTAGTGGACTGTCGTATTCGTCCTCCACGTCTGGGAAACGCACGCACGCACCCTGTTCACGTGGGAGTGGCGTCTCTTGGCATGAATTCTGCCCCTCCACGTCTGACTGTACCTGTGCGGATTTCTCCTTCCGCCAACTCCTCCTTCTCAGCAGTGGCCTTCTTGGACTCAGGTTCTGCAGGAAACTTTATTTTGGCCTCTTTCGTTAATAGGTTCAGTATCCCAATAACCTGTCTCGTCAAACCGCTCTCTATCTCTTCTGTTGACGGAGAAAAATTGGACTGCACCGTGCGCTACCGCACTGAACCCCTGCCCATGAGCATTGGACTTCACCATGAAAAGATTGAATTTTTTGTTCTGCCCAACTGCACCTCTGAAGTTCTTCTCGGCTTGCCGTGGCTCCAATGTCATGCTCCTACCCTCGACTGGACCACCAGGGAGATCAAAAATTGGGGTCCTTCTTGTCACAAACGATGCCTCACATCTGCTCCCACTTGTCTAACTCCTGAGGTTCCACGCTTACCGGGCCCTCCCAAGGCTTACCAGGACTTTTCTGATGTTTTCTGCAAAAAGCAACAGAGATCTTACCTCCTCATAGCCTCCTTCCTGGTACCACTCTGCCCCGTGGCAAGATTCACCCTCTGCCCCCCCTCCCCATTCCCACTTCTTCTGGAGTTCCTGCCGTAGATGAAGTAACCCGGGACTTCTCCGTTATCTGGAAGGAGACTCAAGAGTCGCTCCCACTGGCCTCGTCTTGTATGAAGGGACATGCAGATAAAAAGAGGGGGAGACCTAAGGGGGGGGGGTACTGTTATGCCGAGCGCTCCGGGTCCCTGCTCCTCCCCGGAGCGCTCGCGGCATTCTCCTCTCTGCAGCGCCCCGGTCAGACCCGCTGACCGGGAGCGCTGCACTGTCACTGCCGGCGGGGATGCGATCCACGTAGCGGGACGCGTCCGCCCACGGGTCGCATCCCAATCTACTCACCTGTCCCATTCCCCGGCTGTCACGCCCTGGCGCGTGCGGCTCCACTCTCTAGGGCGCGCGCGTGCTGGCTCTCTAACATTTAAAGGGCCAGTGAACCACTAATTGGTACCTGGCCCAATCAGTGTCTATTAGCTTCCCTGCTCCATCTGTATATAAACCCACTTCCCCTTCCTGTCCTTGCTGGATCTTGTTGCCTCAGTGCCTAGTGAAAGCGTTTTGTGAGTGCCCTTACCAGTGTTACCAGACCTTCTGCCGTTGCCCTTGACTACGAACCTTGCCGCCTGCCCTGACCTTCTGCTACGTCTGACCTCGCCTCTGTCTAGTCTGTACCACGCCAGTCTCAGTAGTCAGTGAGGTTGAGCCGCTACCAGTGGACACGACCTGGTTGCTCCCGCCGCAGCAAGACCATCCCGCTTTGCGGCGGGCTCTGGTGAAAACCAGTAGCAACTTAGAACCGGTCCACCGGTACGGTCCACGCCAATCCCTCTCTGACACAGAGGATCCACCATCAGCCTGCCGAATCCTGACATATACTTTATGCTGAAATTTATATGCTGCCCTTACCATGTACAGCGTAAAACACTGACAAAAACCCTTAACACAGTAATTCATGTTCATATCGATTTTACCATATACCAGTTTTTTGAGTAACATGCATTTATTATAATGTCCTAGAAACAGAAATAAACATAAATGTAAAAAAAATGATGGAATCCACTACTAAGCGAATTACCATTCTATTGCTATTATTCCTATAATTGAGTCAAGCTTGTATATCAGCATGATAGAAGTGCCATTGAATACAATAAAATCACTAGACTGGAAAATGAATTAAAATGCAAATGTTATTGTTTATAGTAAGTAATAAGTTGCATGCTCACACATGAGTCTATGGCAGATTTGATGCCACTGAATGGCAATATAGTTACATACATCTAAGGCAACCAATTTTTGGGTAAAATTATTTTATTGCATCGGTAAATCAGCAATTAACCCCTGATATACATAATTATCATGGTGATTGTGTGGGCACAATTACTGTGTCTAAGAGCGTGGCAGTGATTGACATACCCAATCCTACGCTAATGACCTATTAGGGGAGTGTCAGTATTGATCATAGTGGCAGCAGTGTGGGGGGGGAGCTTTTTTCTGTACCTTTCAGCCCCAGCATTGTGATTGCCAGGACAGATGGCTTAATTCTGCCAACAAAAACCTCCAGTACTGTTTAGTATTAGTGTCTGTTAGGCATACTTTAGAAGTACTTACACATACAGTGCATTCAGAATGATTTCAGACCCTTTCTTTTTATTTACATTTCATGATGTTTTTCCCCATCAATCTGTACTCAATACTCCATAATGACATATGTGAAAATGGAATAATGGAAATGTTTGCTTTGTTATTGAAATTGGAAAAGAAACTAAAATATTACATTGTAAGCACTTTTGTCAGCAATTACAGCCTCTAGACGTTTGGGTATGATGACACAAGGTTTGCACACCTAGATTTGGATATTTTCTTCCATTTTTCTCAGCATATCCTCTCAAGCTCTGTAAGGTTGGATAGGGATAGTCAGTGGTCAGCCATTTTTATCCAGAAATGTTTCTGTTTTCATAAGTCAGGGCTCTTGGCCACAAAATTGCATTCACAGTGTTGTCGCTAAGCCACTCATGTATTGTCTTGACTATGTACTTAATTTCAAAGGTTGGTTGTGTGAAAAGTATATCTTCAGCCCCGTCTAAGGTCTAGAGCACTCTGGATCAGGTTTTTATTAAGATTATCTCTGTACTTTGCTCAGTTTAGCTGCTGAAAAACACCTCCACAGCATGATGATGCCATCACTTTGTTTCACTGAAGGGATGGTATTGGGTAGTTAATGAACAATGCTTGGTTTCCACCAGACATGACACTTGAAAGAATTGAGGCTAAAAACATCAGTCTTAGTTTTATCAGACCAGAGAATATTGGTTCTCAAATTTTAAGTATTCTATATGTGCTTTTTTGGAAACTCAGTGTGGGGTCATGAGTGAGGTTTCTTTCTAGCCACTCACTAGGGATCGACCGATATAGTTTTTTTAGGGCCGATACCGATAATCGGTGGAGGTTAGGGCCGATAGCCGATAACTTATACCGATATTCCGGTATAAGTTATCGGCTATTTATCCCCCCGCGACACCACTGCAGAACATTGATTTAAAGCGGGCGCTTTAAATCAATGCACTGCAGTGGCTTTTGCGGTGCCATAGGCCGCCGCCGCCACCAACCACTTCTCTCCCCCTACCTGTCAGGGTGGTCCGGGCCATCCATCCTTCCTGTAGTGTCCGGCGGCATTCCGGGGAGGGTAACACAGCATAGACGCCGCTGCGCAGTGACGCCCGTGCGCAGCGACGCACCTGACGTCACGGCCTAGCGGCGTCTATGCAGCGTACTAGGCCGGAGCCTGCCCGGAGTGGAGAAGATGACCCCCGGAGAAGAACAGCCCGGACCGGTTCACCCTCCACCCGGAATGCCGCCGGACACTACAGGAAGGATGGATGGCCCGGACCACCCCCATTACGGGTAAGTTTAATTCTTTTTATTGGCCCGGAGGGTGGGGGAGGGGCCCGACCGGTATAGCGGTATGGGCAAAAATCCATACCGTGGGAGAAAAAAAAACGGTATCCGGTTCATACCGGTATACCGCCCGGACTACGGTGGGGGGTGCGACGCGGTGCGGTGGATCGGGGGGGGCGGTCGCGGTGCGGCGGGTCAGGGGGGCAGTCGCGGTTCGGTGGGGGTGGTGCGGGGTTAGGGGCATTATCGGCTTATCGGCAAGGTAATTGCCGATACTGATAATGCCCAAAATCGTGATTATCGGCCGATAGTATCGGCCATACCGATAATCGGTCGATCCCTACCACTCACCATAAACCGAGATTGGTTTAGGGCTGCTTTCATGGCTGACCTTCTGGAAGTTTCCCCCATCTGCACATAGAATCTTTGGAGCTCAACCATGGTGACAATTGGGTTCTTGGTCACCTCTTTTACCAAGACTGTTCTCCATTCCATGATTACTTAGTTTTGTGGGGTGGCCAGGAAAGAAACCTAGATGTTCAAAACTTCTTCCATGTAAGAATCATAAAGGCCACTGTAGTCAGCAAACAAGAGGAGGAAGCCGGCACATACGAAACTAAGCTCCGGGTGGAGCGCAGGACAGCACACGGGACGTGACTGACAGAAAGCCTGTAGCGGAGGTGCAAAGCCAAGCAAGTAGCATATAGCATGGAGAACAAAGAACATGGAAGAAGGCCGCACTCACCAGTCAGGTCTTTATTCAAGTCTTGCAGACAAGATGTAGGCAGCAGGCGGGGAACTGTGGTGGAGGACGGACAGGCCAATGTGCAGAAATATTTTGTACTATTTTCCAGATCTCTTCCTACTCACAATACTGTTCTTGAGCTTTATAGACAGTTATTTCTCCCTCATTGCTTAGTTTTTGCTCTGACATGCATTGTCAGCTGTGAGACCTTATAAAGACAGGGGTGTGTCTTACCAAATTGTGTCAAGTTGTGGTGTTGGGTGAGGGTAATGTGCAATAAAACTTTTCGTGATACTAGGGTGTGGTTAACCTATACACCACCCGAGGTTGAGCCAGCTTCTCCTGGGCCAGGAAATAAGTACTCTGACACAAGCTTACAGGGGAAACTGATTTTACTGAGGCAGGATAGATGGTATACCTCAGATTGGTATAAAGAGAGGTGCAGGGTGAACCTTGGAAGCTTATCGGCTTGCTGAAACTTATAGTTGATTGTGCTATGTATGACTGATTTGCTGTATGGCAACCCACGCTTGACTTTAGTGACTGTATGACTGACTTGACTAACATGACTTGACCTGAATTGAATCCCCGGGACTTTAGTGCTTACCGCTAGGCTTGACATTCACCTGGGTACTGGGGTTATTCATTAGCAGATGCGTGGTTGAAGGATTAGACTTGAGGCCTCCTTAGAACACCTCACAGACTCACTTCAGACTTCTCCACACTGTACCTCAGCTACTCTCTCTCCTGAACTGAACTGAACTCTGAACTCCTACCACACTATATAAGGAGCAGGTTTGGAGCATTCCCATTGGGCAGATAGGTCACATGATTCACCTCATGCACACTCCCCTAACAACAAGGTCTCTAAGAACAGGGATTGAAGCAACAGGTACATAGAAAATGACAATACATTAACCATAGCATAACTGTAGTAGATATAGAGTCCTGAGTAATGTGGACCCAAGACGGACACTGAAGGCAACATTTGCCACACAGGGCGGGCAGTATGCTATATTTTGTACTGGGTCACCACACAATCATCTGAATTTACCACAGGGGACTCATTAACATAAGTATGACAGTGAAGAAGACTCACAAAATTTTGCAACACCTGCAAAAACGAATATGACACCTTCTGTAAAGGGACCTCCGAATACACTGAGCTCCCTATTCCTACAAGCAAGTATGAGTCTATCCAATAAATATAAAAAATTTCATGAAAACATCAGCAAACCAGTATTCTCTCCACTGGCCCAGAAAAATGAAGAACTCTCAGATGACAACACACTTACACAACTTATCAATTTTGATCTATCTATACACGAGGCAATCACACCTCCGGACAATCTAACAAAATTACAGACCATAGTATCAGAGGTTCTTATTGTGGATAATACCAATAACAAAGGGTGTCTAGCCCCCTACTTGAAGAACCTAATTTTGGATTCACATCAAATTGATCCTACACAATCTATTACACATGAAGAATTGCCTTGTGACCCCTTTGAGGGACCTTCGGGATCAAGTGTCCTGAGGCCGGCCGTCGCCCCCCTGTCACCGGAGACAGTGGGAGAAACAGTAAATAACATCAGCCCCTCAAAGGATTTTTTAGGGGTACCCCACAAGATACCACACAAAATACCCGAAATGTTCACCCCACACAGAACAAAAAGAAAAATCATGGAAGAAGAGGGTGCAGAGGCGGTAAGAATAGAAAAAGCAAAATTAGTCTGCACGCAGAAGGTGTGAGCAACGGAACCATGTACTCACCGGAAAATAATCAAATAAAAATATTCAACATTTCAAAATACCAGTTAACCCCATATGAGATTACTTTATTGGAAAAGGGGCTTTCATTTTGCCCCTCCAATAATGTTGACGATTTCCAACTTTTTCTCGATTTTAATCGGTTTGTAAGAAAGCTGACTTTGCAACGTTTCTTTTTGGCTAAATCAGATCAAGCCGTAATAGCAGATCTCACAAGCATCCCTATGGACCATTCAGATGCATCAAAACACCAACCAGTTAAGCTTGCCTCCACTTTCTATCCAATACACGCACAAGGAACGCACATTAAAGTATTTGAAGATTTGGTCCATGAGGACTTCAAAACCCTCAATAGGACCAGACATAAAGGTAAAAAAAGTAATCTCACACGTCAAGAGAAACTTGCGCTACAGACTCTGAAAATAAATAAAAGTATTGTATTGAGGTCAGCGGATAAAGGAGGGGGTATAGTTGTTATGGACCTCGAATACTACGAACATGAAGCTAAGAACATATTATCGGATGGAACCTTTTATGAGAAAATTGACAAGGATCCTTTCAAAGACATCCTACTAAGATACCAAACCATCATATAATTAGCCATACAAAACAATCTTCTGGACAAAAATGAACAAAAGTATCTAAAATTCCAGCATACCAATAAACCATATTTTTATTTTCTTCCAAAAATTCACAAATCTATCATTAACCCACCCGGCCGCCCCATCATTTCCAATACAAACTGTCTTGCCAGCCATCTCTCTCATTATATCGATTTATTTCTTCAGGAGCACGTTACCCAGTTATCTAGTTATTTACGTGATTCCACCCAATTAATAGAAATACTTAGGCCAATGAAATGGGAACCAGGCACCTTTCTCATCACATGTGACGTAACATCGTTATATACCAACATTAGTCACAATATTGGGCTAAAATGTATCCAAGAATTCCTTGCAGCTGACCTAACCATCACACAACCCCACAGAGAATTTATACTTAAATGTTTGCAGTTTATTCTTGAAAATAACTATTTTTTATACAATGGCACAATCTACCACCAACGGAAAGGGACCACAATGGGGTCCAAGGTGGCCCCTTCATATGCGAACCTTTTCATGGGGGCATTTGAGAAAGAACACATTACCAGCAATACAGAATTCCTACCCCACATCAAACTTTTCTGTCTCTATATTGACGACCTTTTCTTTTTGTGGAAGGGACCTAGAGAATATTGGCATATTATCATATCGGCGAGCAGACACACGCGCACGGGATTAGCGCAGCCTGACAAGTCTGCGCTGAATCTCAAACACACATTCAACACTGGAGTGTTTACATTTGCCGGCAGCTACATTGAAGCGACTGTAATACTATTCTGTTTACCTACCTCGCTCTGGAGTTCATTCACCCAGAATCTATCCTCCCATTATATGGACTGCAGCCTGCATCTGTCCTAGGAGTATAAGCGCCAAATGGTAATTCCTGTTTTTCCTGGATTATATCCACTTCTTTCATTTTCTAGAGCGTGGGTACCCAAAAAAACTCATTTCACAATGGAAACGTGAAGTCCTTACCATGGACAGACAGTCACTGATACATAGCACTACCTCTAAAGCTTCAGGCAATCGGATTGCATTTGTATCCCAATACAGTGATATGTCCAACAAGATTTCATCCATACTCACACAACATTGGTCTCTACTGAAACATGCCTTCCCACATATTCAGGAATTTCAAATACCTCCGTTAATGTCATTTCGCCGAGCCCCTAACCTTCGTGATAGACTCGTCCAGGCAGACATTTCAGAGAAACCACACTCAGGACAACGTTATCTGACAGTTAGGAACAAAGGCTGTTATCCCTGATGCCATTGTATTAATTGTCCAAAAATGCTTAAAGGTTCTACTTTCTCACATCCTCTCACAGGGAAATCGTACACCTTGAAACATTACCTGACATGTACGTCTAGTTACGTTATTTACGCATTACTTTGTCCTTGTAATTTGATTTACATTGGCTAAACCACCAGTGAGTTCCGTGTGAGATTCAATCAACACTGGTATACTATTAGGAAAGGGAGGCTTGACCTCCCCGTCCCAAAACATTTTATTGAAAAGGGTCACTCAGAGCGAGATCTACGATTTGCTTTAATTGACCATATTCCCCCCTCAAAAGGGGTGGCGACCGTATGACTTCATTACATCGCTGAGAGTTATGGTGGATTTTTGAGTTACAAAGTTTGAAACCCAACGGCCTTAATGTTGATTTTCCAATTATGAGTATTTGAATACACCATTGACCTAGTGGATCCCTTGTATATTGTCCCCATTTGAGTCTGTATGTTTACATATTGCTTTTTGAGATGATTTATCTCCTCTTTTTTATTCTTTTACCTACAGAGGCGGATGAACGGATCCTGCGTGATGATCAAGTTTCTATTGAAAAAGTCTTTCCTTCCACACAACCGGAAGCACACACAATTTTTTGTTATACATTTCATATGATTCTTGAATTAGCTATTTTATTTTCTTCAGCACCATTGGGACATATGCGCTTTCCCAGACCCTTTGGATCAGGTCCGTCTTTTGAGAGGGAGCCAGGATGCATGTGAGTAAGGATGGGACACTTTTGGCCAGGGTACCAATGAATACCACCCTCAGTGACTGGGAACAGGAAGTTTGGGATTCCCCCCGTCTGTTAGGGGTCACCCCTTTTCCTCTGCCAGAGATCTGTATAACTGCAGATTCTCAACGGCAACCTAGAGAGGGTCATGATTGCTGTGTCCTGGTTGCATGTTTGTGAATGGCTGGCCCCCTCTACATTCGCTATTCAGCACATCTGTCCACCACTCATTGTCTCCCCTCTAAGCAGGAGTGGTGTCGGACTTTGTTCCTGTCCCTTTTATTGCCCTTTGCGGGCTTGGTGCTTACCTACATTATGTTCTCTTTACATTCTTTGCCCACAGTTAATTCATTTTTCCATTACCCAAGATGGCCTTGGGTGCTTCCCGGTGTCGGCGAGTTAGGTATCCACCTCTCGCGGCTGCGCGCTGTCCTCCGGCATCCGCCTCTGAGACCTCCTTGGCTGTGCGCACGCGTGGACCGCTTTGGCGCCTCGCGTCTGTGCACAGCGTCTTTCACCAACTCACAATGCTTGCCGGACCCTTCCGGCCATACACTTCCGGAAGCGTTCCATTCTTGCGCTCCATCTCCTTACATCCACCGGGTGAACGTCGCCAGTGTGCGACGCAACGCCCGGCGTTTGTCTAAGACATCACGCAGGACCCACCTAGCGATTCCACCCCTACAGGTCATTTAACTTCTTATTCTAGGATTATGTACTTTATGACACCCCTGTATCACCAATGTATTATCACTGTAGCACTTATGTATCCACTGTATATATTTCAATGTACCTTATGTTTGATCACTGTATGAATTAAAATCAGTTTTGTTATTGTCAGTATGCAAATTATGTGATGTAATGATGATGTCACATCCTTCCACCATATTTATACCACATTCTGTGCACTATGTAACTGCTTGAGAAAGGCTGCTTGCTGCAGCCAAAACGTTGCCTTGATGTTTGAGCTGGAATAAACGCCACTGCTTTGCCACCATTTTCGAAGTGCTACAGTCTTCTGTTCTTCCACTTCCTTCATTACCTATCCAGTGACCGAGAGGAACCTGGAAAGGAAACCGTGGCTGCTAACCTCCATCCCTTCCTGCGAGTCTACATGCCTGCTGAGGTATTGTGCCCTGAGCACAACACGATCCGGTAAGCCTTCATTTTTTGCGCACATTGAAGCTTTGTATTAACCGTCCAAACTAGGAGCGCACCTTGGTTTTTGTCTTTCTCACACTCTATGTCCATTTGGACATGAAGAAAAAAATCAGCTTTTTATCCAGGAGGTCAGTGGCGAGATGAATGCCTTCATATTTGCAGTAGCAAACAGAATAAGAACATTTAACCTCTTCAGGACCCATGACGTATGCATACATCATCACACCCTGGGTCTTAAGGACCCATGACGTATGCATACGTCATGTCTTTTCCTGGTCTCCGCCGCTCACCCGGCGGAGATCGGAAGCGGATCCCTGCTGAAATCCTTCAGCAGGGATCCAAGGCAAACGCCGAGGGGGGCCCTTGCGATCTGCGGCGATACCAGGCTGATCGGGTCTCTGGGACCCGACCGCCCGGTAATTTCGCATGATCCCAGCTATCACAGACAGCCAGGACCATGCTAATGTATAGGAGCGAGGTGGCAAGCCTGCCACCTCCTCCTATACCCTGCGATCTGTCGGTTAGTTAACCGACCAATCGCAGGAGGGGGGGGCGGTTACTTCCTCCCGTCCTGCCCGGCCCCTTGAAGTCCGGAGAGGACGGGAGGAAGACCGGAGGACGCGGCGGGGGACTGGGGAGTGCTGGAGACTGGCCCCGGTACTTACCTCGTCCCTGAAGACCTGGATCCCGGCGAAGAAGATGGCGGCGGCGGCGACAGGTGAGTAGATCTTCAGCCGCGGTCGGGCCCTTTACAGCAATGCACGTCGCCGTAAAGCGACATGCATTGCTGTATTGGGACCCTATATACTACAACTCCCAGCATGCCCAGACAGCCCTTGGCATTTTGGCATGCTGGGAGTTGCAGTTTTGCAACATCTGGAGGTCCACAGTTTGGAGACCACTGTGCCCTTTCAGATGTTGCAAAACTACACATTCTCAGCATGCCTGGACAGTTTTGGCATACTGGGAGTTGTAGTTTTGCAACATCTGGAAGGGCACAGATTGGGAACCACTGTATTAGTGGTCTGCAAACTGTAGTCCTCCAGATGTTGCAAACTACAACTCCAAGCATGCTGGGAGTTGTAGTTCGGCAACATCTGGCTCTGAAGATGTTGCCGAACCACTACTCTCAGCATGCCTGAGAATGTTTGGGAGTTGTGGTTTTGCAACAACAGGAGGCACACTGGTTGGGAAACATTGTCTGTTTCCTAACTCAGTGTTTCCCAACCCGTGTGCCTCCAGCTGTTGCAAAACTATAACTACCAGCATGCACTGATAGACTGTGCATGCTGGGAGTTTTAGTTTTGCAACAGCTGGAGGTCCCCCCCTTGTGAATGTACAGGGTACATTCACATGGGCAGGGGGCTTACAGGCTGCAAGTTTGCGATGCAGCAAATTTTGCGCGGCAGCTCAAACTCGCAGCGGGAAAATCGCTGTAACCCCCCCGCCCCTGTGACTGTACCCTAAAAACACTACACTACACTAACACAAAATAAAATAAAAAGTAAAAAACACTACATATACACATACCCCTACACAGCCCCTCTCCCCAATAAAAATGAAAAACGTCTGGTACGCCACTGTTTCCAAAATGGAGCCTCCAGCTGTTGCAAAACAACAACTCCCAGTATTGCCGGACAGCCGTTGACTGTCCAAGCTTGCTGGGAGTTTTGCAACAGCTGAAGGCACCCTGTTTGGGAATCACTGGCGTAGAATACCCCTATGTCCACCCCAATGCAAATCCCTAATTCAGGCCTCAAATGCGCATGGCGCTCTCACTTCGGAGCCCTGTTGTATTTCAAGGCAACAGTTTAGGGTCACATATGGGGTATCGCCGTACTCGGGAGAAATTGCCTTACAAATTTTGGGGGGCTTTTTCTCCTTTCACCCCTTATGAAAAGGTGAAATTGGGGTCTACACCAGCATGTTAGTGTAAAAAAATAATTTTTTTACACTAACATGCTGGTGTCGCCCTATACTTTTCATTTTGACAAGAGGTAAAAGGGAAAAAAGCCCTACAAAATTTGTAATGCAACTTCTCCCGACTTCGAAGATACCCCATATGTGGGCGCAAAGTGCTCTGGGGGTGCACAACAAGGCTCAGAAGGGAGAGTGCACCATGTACATTTGAGGTGATTTGCACAGGGGTGGCTGATTGTTACAGCGGTTTTGACAAACGCAAAAAAAAAAAAACCTGCATGTGACCCCATTTCGGAAACTACACCCCTCATGGAATGTAATGAGGGGTGCAGTGAGAATTTACACCCCACTGGTGTCTGACAGATCTTTGGAACAGTGGGCTGTGCAAATTAAAAATTTTGTACAGCCCACTGTTCCAAAGATCTGACAGACACCAGTGGGGGGTAAATGCTCACTGTACCCCTTGTTACGTTCCTCAAGAGGTCTAGTTTCCAAAATGGTATGCCATGTGGGGGTTATTTTGCTGTTCTGGCACCATTGGGGCTTCCTAAATGCGACAAGCCCCCCGAGCAAAATTTGCTCTCAAAAAGCCAAATATGACTCCTTCTCTTCTGAGCATTGTAGTTCGCCCATAGTGCACTTCATGTCAACTTATGGGGTACCTCCATACTCAGAAGAGATGGGGTTACAAATTTTGGGGGCTATTTTCTGCTATTAACCCTTGCAAAAATGTGAAATTTGGGGGGAAACACACATTTTATAGAAATTTTTTTTAAATTTTTTTACATATGCAAAAGTCGTGAAACACCTGTGGGGTATTAAGGCTCACTTTATTCCTTGTTACGTTCCTCAAGGGGTCTAGTTTCCAAAATGGTATGCCATGTGTTTTTTTATCCTGTTCTGGCACCATAGGGGCTTCCTAAATGCGACATGCCCCCCAAAAACCATTTCAGAAAAACGTACGCTCCAAAATCCCCTTGTCGCTCCTTCCCTTCTGAGCCCTCTACTGCGCCCGCCAAACACTTTACATAGACATATGAGGTATGTGCTTAGTCGAGAGAAATTGGGCTACAAATAGAAGTATACATTTTCTCCTTTTACCCCTTGTAAAAATTCAAAAATTGGGTCTACAAGAACATGCGAGTGTAAAAAATGGAAATTGTGAATTTTCTCCTTCACTTTGCTGCTCTTCCTGTGAAACACCTAAATGGTTAAAATGCTGACTGAATGTCATTTTGAATATTTTGGGGGGTGCAGTTTTTATAATGGGGTCATTTGTGGGGTATTTCTAAGATGAAGACCCTTCAAATCCACTTCAAACCTGAACTGGTCCCTGAAAAATTGTGATTTTGGAAATTTTGTGAAAAATTGGAAAATTGCTGCTGAACTTTGAAGCCCTCTGGTGTCTTCCAAAAGTAAAAACTCGTCAATTTTATGATGCAAATATAAAGTAGACATATTGTATATGTGAATAAAATAAAATAATATTTGTAATATCCATTTTCATTACAAGCAGAGAGCTTCAAAGTTAGAAAAATGCAAAATTTTCTAATTTTTCATCAAATTTTGGGATTTTTCACCAAGAAAGGATGCAAGTTACCAAAAAATTTTACCACTAAGTTAAAGTAGAATATGTCACGAAAAAACAGTCTCGGAATCAGAATGATAACTAAAAGCATCCCAGAGTTATTAATGTTTAAAGTGACAGTGGTCAGATGTGCAAAAAATGGCCGGGTCCTAAGGTGTAAAATGGCTGGGTCCTTAAGGGGTTAAAACCCCCACCAGAAAATCGCGGAACAATCTGACACAACAAGGAATTTCTGCCATTAAACAGTTACAAGAGAACAATAATATTACCATTCGTCCAGCAGACAAAGGAGGAGCTATTGTAATATGGGACACGGCAAATTATATGAAAGAATGCTATAGACAATTACAAGGTCAAGAAACATAAGAACTTCTGACTAAAGACCCAACACTAGAATATACGAAGAATCTGGAGGATTTATGTATGAATACACAAACCAAGACAAAGACATAATATGATTTTCTACTGAGCACGGAAAAAAGATTACCACTATTTTATTGTTTGCCTAAAGTGCATAAACACCCAACTGAACTGCCTGGCAGACCCATAGTGTCAGGCATTCAATCACTCACTTCAAATTTGTCACAGTATGTGGACAAATACCTTCAGCCCTATGTGAGGAGAATGCCTTCATATCCCAAGGATACTGCTGACTCTATAAAAATCGTAGAAAACATCCAATGGCAAGAGGGCTGGACTATAGGAACCCTGGATGTAAGCACTCTCTATACCTGTATTAACCATGAACATGGGATGCAAGTGGCTTATTACTTTGTAACGCAAGCAGAAGACCTCCCTCCAGCAGAAAGTATCTAATTTATTTTAACTATTTTTATTTTGATAAATGTTTTTATAGACAAAGGGTCGGTACCGTCACAGGAACCAGATTTTTGCCAAGTTATTCAAATCTATTTATGAGGTACTGGGAAATAATTTTAGTTGCCCCACACCTTGGCACAGATACGGTCCTAGGGCGGAGGTACATAGATTACATTTTAATTATATGGAGAGGAACGAAAACAAACTTGGAACAATTTTTAATATCTATAAGCACGAAGGATTTTAACCAAAATTTTACTCCACTGATTAGGACCACGAATGTAGAATTCCGCGATCTCTCAATTTCGGTAGTGTGCCAAAAACTCGATTGGCAAACCTTCAAGAAACCAGTGGCGAGAAACTCATATTTTATTTGAAAGTTGCCGAGGTGGCTTCTCAATGTCCCTCAGGGGCAATTCAGGAGATTGAAAAGAAATTGTACCAATAACAAGAAATTTGAAGATGTAGCACAGGAACTTACCAAAGAATTTAAGAAGTAGAAATACCCAGAAAACCTTCTAACAAAAGCATTAAATAAAATCAGGGAACAGGAAAGACACACATACTTCGAGGAACAAAAAAAAAAGAGGAAGACACAAAAAGCACAAACAATGAAGATAATTCTACCATTCAATAATCAATTTAGAAAAGTGGAACACATAATTAACAAACATTGGCCATTATTAAAACAGGACAAACTTTTAGCACCATTGTTGACAGAGAGAGCAAAAATCGCCTATACCAAGGCTCCCAACTTGGGGATTAAAGTAGCCCCAATGACGAAACAACCTAGCCAGAAATCAATGAGAAAAATTAATTTTTTCCATATTTTTTCCACATTAAGCATGCTCCTTTTTACTATTACTATTATTATATTAATATTTTTTAATTGTGTTCCTTGCCTCATGATAATTATGCTGCTTGCCCAGGTCCAATTATGTTGATGGCCCTGTATCACGGAGCCGCGACACTAAAGCCCCTCATGTGTTGTAGTTACACATAATTAAATTAAATTAAATTATATTATGTAAGCCAAGAAAATTTTTGTTTTAAAAAGGGAAGGAAAATATCAATTTTATAAAATAATTTCTCTCATAATGAAAGAAAGAGAAACAATCCATTTATGTTTCATTTGCCTATGCAGAATTTTAAGTATTTCCTATCATTCCTATTGTATATATGTATTTATGCTGTACGCTTCATGTTATAAAAAGATCGTGCTTAGAGGCAAAATTTTTCTCCACCATAGAATGAACACTGTTGCGAACGGCAACTCCGTTCTCTCATCACAGTGTTCTGTACCAGCGCTTACCTTGTAGCTGTATGACAGCTCGGTTTGACATTCCCCTTTGTTTACTAACTCTAGCGCATGCGCTCTATTGATTTAGAGCCATGTGTTTGAAGCCTCTCCATTTGTTTACAAGTCGCTACATAGTAGCGCACGTGTATCAGTAACCTGCAGCTCCGTGATGAGCGGCAGTTTTACGAGCCTCCAGCGCTGCCACAACAAATGTATTGCGCCTTATTTTATAGCTCATGACTATATGTTTGAATGAGAATGTTTGTGTGTTTCATTATCTTCATTGTTTTTTCTTTATGTTCTTTATTTTATGATATTTTAAATTGGGTTATGCATGACCTTTCACCCGGATGTAGATTTGAACCGGGCTTTTTAACCTTGAACATGTGCAGTGTATTTTATATGCCTGAGGAAGAGCCTGGCATAAGGCTCGAAACTAAGTGTTGCAATAAATTCCTTATATACCTAAGAATCTTCCTGCCTGGACTTACCATTTACTAACCGGAGGAGAAGCGCTTTGGAATCAAATCCCCATTTTTTGTGTCCCGGATTATGGGTCACACATTTTGAATCTTACCTTGATACTGAGCGTTTAGGACACTCAGAGGGGATCCTGGAGCAGCTGACCTCACGTCCATTGAGTGATTCTACATGCCTGCATAGGTGTTGTACCCTCAGCAAAACGCCCTCCGGTAAGCCTTACACTTGGTTTCCTAAGGGGCTCACCTATTCTGACATATTACACTAGGAGCGCATCTCTTTCCTTTTTTTCATACACACTTGTCCAGGGGACTTGTCTGTCAGGAGGCGGATTCCGTCGCCTGAGCTAGAGCAAAGCTGAAGTTCATCAGCAATCCGCAAAAGAAGACCTCCGTCCCCCCTTTCCTTCCATCAAGCCAGGTGGTCAGGTGAATGGTACATAGTACCCCCAAGCTTCTTTGATACTCTGCCTTTTTTTTCCATACAACCGCCGTGACATCACCTTGTCTGCACCAGCTGATAATAACTTCAAACTATTCATTTGTATCAGCCTCTCACTTCACAGGCATTTGCCACATCTGTTACATTTATCCACTGCAGCTACAGTGTGTCTGGCGCAACCTGTACAACTAATTTTGGAATAAAAAAAAACATCAGTATTGCCAGAACAACCGGACTCTCGACAGCTACACTGTCGGTGTCCAACTTCCGACACTTTTTTTTTTTGACCAGATAGCGATTGGCCCAGTTGTCATAGCATGTTTAACCCCTTAAGGATGCAGCTCCTTTTCACCTTAACCCCTTAAGGACTCAGGGTTTTTCCGTTTTTGCACTTTCGTTTTTTCCTCCTTACCTTTTAAAAATCATAACCCTTTCAATTTTCCACCTAAAAATCCATATTATGGCTTATTTTTTGCGTCGACAATTCTACTTTGCAGTGACATTAGTCATTTTACCCCAAAATGCACGGCAAAACGGCAAAAAAAATCATTGTGCGACAAAATCGAAGAAAAAACGCCATTTTGTAACTTTTGAGGGCTTCCGTTTCTACGCAGTGCATATTTCGGTAAAAAATTACACCTTATCATTATTCTGTAGGTCCATACGGTTAAAATGATACCCTACTTATATAGGTTAGATTTTTTCGCACTTCTGGAAAAAATCATAACTACATGCAGGAAAATGTATACGTTTAAAAATGTCATCTTCTGACCCCTATAACTTTTTTATTTTTCCACGTACAGGGCGGTATGAGGACTCATTTTTTGCACCGTGATCTGAAGTTTTTATCAGTATGATTTTTGTTTTGATCGGACTTTTTGATCACTTTTTATTAATTTTTTAATGGTATAAAAAGTGACCAAAATACGCTTTTTGGGACTTTGGAATTTTTTTGCGCGTACGCCATTGACCGTGCGGTTTAATTAATGATATATTTTTATAGTTCGGACATTTACGCACGCGGCGATACCACATATGTTTATTTTTTTTTACACTGTTTTATTTTTTTTATGGGAAAAGGGGGGTGATTCAAACTTTTATTAGGGAAGGTTAAATGACCTTTATTAACACTTTTTTTTACATTTTTTTTGCAGTGTTATAGGTCCCATAGGGACCTATAACACTGCACACACTGACCTCCTATGCTGATCACTGGCGTGTATTAACACGCCTGTGATCAGTGTTATCGGCGCTTGACTGCTCCTGTCTGGATCTCAGGCACGGAGCAGTCATTCGCCGATCGGACACTGAGGAGGCAGGCAAGGGCCCTCCCGGTGTCCGGTCAGCTGTTCGGGACGCCGCGATTTCACCGCAGCGGTCCCGAACAGCCCGACTGAGCAGCCGGGTCACTTTCACTTTCGCTTTAGAAGCGGCGGTTAGCTTTGACCGCCGCTTCTAAAGGGTTAATACCGCACATCGCCACGATCGGCGATGTGTGGTATTAGCCGCGGGTCCCGGCCGTTGATGAGCGCCGGGACCGACGCGATATGATGCGGGATCGCAGCGCGATCCCGCTTCATATCGCGGGAGCCGGCGCAGGACGTAAATATACGTCCTGCGTCGTTAAGGGGTTAAGGACCACAGGTTTTTCCGTTTTTGCACTTTCGGTTTTTCCTCCTCACCTTTTAAAAATCATAACCCTTTCAATTTTGCACCTAAAAATCCATATGATCGCTTATTTTTTGCGACACCAATTCTACATTGCAGTGACATCAGTCATGTTACCCAAAAATCTACGGCGAAATGGAAAAAAAAATCATTGTACAATGAAATTGAAGAAAAAACACCATTTTGTAACTTTTGGGGGCTTCCGTTTCTATGCAGTGCATATTTCGGTAAAAATTACACCTTATCTTTATTCTGTAGGTCCATATGATTAAAATGATACCCTACTTATATAGGTTTGATTTTGTCGTACTTCTGGAAAAAATCATATCTACATGCAGGAAAATTTATATGTTTAAAGCTGTCATCTTCTGACCCCTATAACTTTTTTATTTTACCGCGTATGGGGCGGTATGAGGGCTCCTTTTTTGCGCCGTAATCTGAGGTTTTTAGCGGTACCCCTTTTGTATTGATCAGACTTTTTGATTGCTTTTTATTCATTTTTTCATGATATAAAAAGTGACCAAAAATATGTTATCTTGGACTTTTTGCGTGTACGCCATTGACCGTGCGGTTTAATTAATGATATATGCGGCAATACCACATATGTTTATATTTATTTACATGTTTTTTATATGGGAAAAGCGGGGTGATTTGGACTTTTATTAGGGAAAGGATTAAATGACATTTATTAACTTTTTTTTACACTTTTTTTTGCAGTGTTATAGCTCCCATAGGGACATCCCATAGGGACTGCAGACACTGATCATTTACACTGTTCACTGCAAAGCCCTAGCTTTGCATTGATCAGTGTTATCTGCAGTCGATTGCTCAAGCCTGCATCTCAGGCTTGGACCAATCAATCACCAAAGGGACGTGCCGGAGGAAGGTAAGAGGACCTCCGCTCGTGTCCCAGCTGATCGGGACACCGCATTTTCAGTGCGGTGGTCCTGATCAGCCCCACTGAGCAGCCGGAAAGCCTTTACTTTCATTTTAGACACGGCGTTCAGCTTTGAACGCCACGTCTTAAGGGTTAATGGCGCGCTGCACCGCGATCGCTGCCACGCGCTATTAGTCCCGGGTCCCAGCTTCAGATACATGCCGGGACTGACACGATATGACACGGGGTCACCGTGTGACCCCGCGTTATATCGCGGAAGCCGGCTAAGGACATAAATATACGTCCTTGGTCTTTAAGGGGTTATGGACGCAGCCCTGTTTTACAAGTCTGACCACTGCCACTTTAAGCATTAATAACTCTGGGAAGCTTTAAATTTTCATTCTGATTCCGAGAATGTTTTTTCGTGACATATTCTATTTCATTTTAGTGGTAGATTTTTGTCGAAACTTGCATAATTTCTTGGTGAAAAATTCCAAAATTTGATGAAAAATTTAAAAATTTTGCATTTTTTAACTCTCTGCTTATAAGAAAAATATACATCCCAAATAAATGATATATTGATTCACATATACAATATGTCTACTTTATGTTTGCATCATAAAGTTGACAAGTTTTAACTTTTGGAAGACATCAGAGGGCTTCAAAGTTCAGCAGCAATTTTCAAAATTTTCAAAAAAATTTCAAAATCGGAATTTTTCAGTCCAGTTCAGTTTTGAAGTGGATTTGAAGGGCCTTCATATTAGAAATACCCCACAAATGACCCCATTATAAAAACGGCACCCCCCAAAGTATTCAAAATGACATTCAGTAAGTGTGTTAACCCTTTAGGTGTTTCACATGAATAAGAGCAAAGTGAAGGAGACCCAGTTTTTGAATTTTTACAAGGGGTAAAAGGAGAGAAATCTTCCTAAAATTTGTAACCCAATTTCTCTTGAGTAAGGAAATACCTCATATGTGTATGTCAAGCGCTCTGTGGGTGCACTACAAGGCTCAGAAGGGAAGGAGCGACAATGGGATTTTGGAGAGTGAGTTTTTCTGAAATGGTTTTTGGGGGCATGTCCCATTTAGGAAGCCCCTATGGTGCCAGAACAGCAAAAAAAAAAAAAAAAAAATACATGGCATACTATTTTGGAAACTACACCCCTCAAGGAACGTAACAAGGGGAACAGTGAGCCTTAACACCCCACAGGTGTTTGATGACTTTTTGCTAAAGTTGGATGTGTAAATTATTATAATTTTTTTTCACTAAAATGCTGGTTTTCCCAAAAATTTTTAATTTTTACAAGGGGTAATAGGAGAACATGCCCCCCAAAATTTGTAACCCCATCTCTTCTGAGTATGGAAATACCCCTTGTTAGGACATAAAATGCTCTGTGGACAAACTACAATGCTCAGAAGAGAAGGAGTCACATTTGTCTTTTGGAAAGCAAATTTTGCTGAAATGATTTTTGGGGGCCATGTTGCATTTAGGAAGCCCCTGTGGTGCCAGAACAGCAAAAAAAAAAAAAAAACACATTTGCATACTATTTTGGAAACTACACCCCTCAAGGAACGTAACAAGGGGTACAGTGAGCCTTAAAGGTGTTTCATGACTTTTTATGAAAGTCAGATGTGTAAATGAAAAAATATATTTTTTCATGCTGTGTGGGCATGCTGGGATTTGTAGTTTTGCAATATCTGGAGGGCTACAGTTGAGAGACCACTGTATAGTGGTCTCCAAATTGTAGCCCTCCAGATGTTGCTAGGCAACTCACCGGCTTCCGTAGGATCACTGCACGTCGCACCAGGGGGGAGAGAGGATCGCCGCTGCCACGGCCGATAGCCGGTAAGGAACCTCCACCGCCGCCGCCATTGGTCACAGGACAGTTCCCCCCGTTCTGCCCGAATTACCGTCGATCTATTTTTGGTAGGTCGCGTCTGACCCGCTAATAGCAGGGATCCAAGGCCTGGCACCCCTGCCACCTAACTCCTATCCCTTCAAGAGGACTGCGGGTGTCTTGGATCCCCCCGATCCCCCTTATTTTCCGGGTCACTGGAGACCCGTATGACCTAGTATCAACGCAGATCGCCGGTTTGAATTGACCAGCGATTTGGAGCGATCGCCGACATGGGGGGATCTCCCGACCCCCCTGGGCGATATGCCGGGATGGCTGCTGTTAGATAACAGCAGCCGTCCTGGCTCGATTACCCTGTCCAGTGACGTGGCGATCCCAGAACACCGTGCCGTAAATGTACGGCGCTGTGCACTAAGATGCGCTTAGCAGTGCCATACATTTACGGCGCATATCCTTAAGTGTGTAAGTGTAACTATAACCCTCACAGGGTTAGATACATTCCTGGAACAAAATAACATTAATGCTTATGCAGAATTATAAAACAACATCCCTTCCCCTTATCCCCTTCCCTTCAATTCCCTGGTTGAACATGATGGACGTATGTCTTTTTTCAACCATACTAACTATGTAACTATGTAACTATGATCCTGTTATCCTTTGGCTGACTGTGTAACTTTTATAATTGTAACAATAAAATTTAGTGTTTTTAATCTGTACATGAGCATATTATATTACTTTATACTATATTACCAATATTTTACATAACCCCCATACTATCGCACATTACCCCATGCCACTACCATATCATTATATATACATGTATATACATATCATTTCCTATTTAATCTTGTTATCTATTATCTGTAACTTATTATCTGTAACTTATAAGCATCTAGTCACCATCTATGACCTATTAGGGGTATACTAATGTTTGCCTGATCAACATACACGTCATAATCTCACCCATTCACATATTCTTATTTACATAACAGACATATTAGGTCTCCACCTATCTATCCTATATACCTATAAATCATACACTAATCTCATTTACTTACACTTAGTCCTTGAGAAACTATCTACTTTCTTGATTTTATTGCATTGCAACCCTGGTGTGTTTGAGTATAACACCCCGACTAATTTATCGGACTAATATACGGATTGAGTACCCCCATTCTTCCTTTCATCATAACAAAGTGTCAGAATACTTGTCAATACAAAATGTTTGTTTTTCCTTTTTAATCTCTTAAGGACCATGGACGTGTATACACGTCCAATGGCCCTTAACCGGGTATGACGCGTGCTAGTGACTCGAGCCCGCTTCATACTGGCCGGCCCCCAGCTGATTCCTGTAGCTGGGGGCCGGCGTTACTAGCCGACATGCGGCGACTGCTGCGGCTGGCTATTACCCCTTTAGATCGCCGTTGTCAAAGTTGACAGCGGCGTCTTAAGGTGCCTGTATTCAGACCCCGGTGGTCCAGTGGGGGGCTTACCTCTCCTTCCGTGTCAGCTCTGGCTCTCTGAATGATACAGCCTGCTTTATCACTCGAGCGCAGAGCACACAGATGAATGGGATTGTATGTAATCCCATTGATCTGTATGAGGAATCAAATGATTCCTCCTAAAAGCCTAAAAGAAAAAGTTTTAATAAAGTTTAAAACCCATTCCTTATTAAAAGTTTAAATCACCCCCCTTTTCTCAAATTCCATATAAAAAATATATAAACATAATAAAAATAAACATATATGATATTGCCGCGTGTGTAAATGTCCGAACTATAAAAATATATCGTAAATGAAGCCGCATGGTCAATGGCGTACGTGCGAAAAAATTCCAAAGTCCAAAATAGCGTATTTTTGGTCACTTTTCATACCATAAAAAAAGGAATAAAATGCGATCAAAAAGTCCGATCAAAACAAAAATGGTACTGTTTAAGACTTCAGATCACGGCGCAAAAAATTTGCCCCATACCACCCTGTACGCAGAAAAATAAAAAAGTCAGAAGAGGACAATTTTAAACGTATAAATTTTCCTGCATGTAGTTATGATTTCTTTCCAAAAGTACGACAAAATCAAACCTATATAAGTAGGGAATCATTTTAATCGTATGGACCCACAGAATAAAGATAAAGTGTAATTTTACCGAAAAATTTACGGCGTAGAAACAGAAGCCCCCAAAATTTACAAAATGGTGTTTTTTCTTAAATTTTTGTCACACAATGATTTTTTTTTCCTGTTTCGCCTTAGATTCTTGGGTAAAATGACTGATGTCATTACAAAGAAGAATTGGTGGCGCAAAAAATAAGCCCTCATATGGATTTTTAGGTGCAAAATTGAAAGGGTTAGGATTTTTAAAAGGTAAGGAGGAAAAAACGAAAATGCAAAAACAGAAAAACGCTTGGTACCTAAGGGGCTAATATTTTTTTCTTTTACATTCTCATTATGGGTTATTGAGTGCAGAATGATAAATAAATATAAATTATGTATATATAATATATATATATAATATTTTATTTGAGCACAAGGCCACAGCATAACAAAGTGTTATTAAGGCTTGTTTCACACTAGCAAATTACTCCAATTAGCAAGTTCCGTCGCTAAAATCAGCTGTCACCGGGAGTAACCAAATCCTATACGTCCGTTAGAAAATCCCATTAGAGTCTATGGGATTTTTCTAATATCCGTTTTTATCCGTTATAGTCCGTTATTGATAACGGACATTATTTTGTGACGGAAGATAGTACGGAAGAAAATAGTTCATGAACTACTTTCTTCCGTACTATCTTCCGGCACAAAATAACGTCCATTATCAATAATGGACTATAATGGATTAAAACGGATATTAGAAAAATCCCATAGACTATAATGGGATTTTCTAACGGACGTATAGGATTTGGTTACTGCCGGTGACAGCTGATTTTAGGACGGAACCAGCGACGGAACTTGCTAAATGGACTAATTTGCTAGTGTGAAAGAAGCCTAAGAGTCATGATCTGAGTGATTTGTTTTCAAATTTCTGGAATTTGTGTTCATAGAAGCTTCTGGAAAATTATTTGAAAATAAGTAAAAGGGTCTAAAAACTATGTGAATGCATTATAGTTGTTATTCTCATACTTGAAATGACAAGTGCAATAAAGTTATATATTCTATTAAACCGATTGTTAAATGCTATATTTTTAGACAGTCTGTTATTATAAAAAAAAAAATGACATCACATAAAAGTTTGTTACCATATACCTTCCTTGCAGCTTTGTTCACACATAGTTCTTTTGATCAGTATTTCAGCAAAACCAGGAGGATTGTTAACACAGAGAAAAACTATAATGCAGTGTTTCCCGAGATGTTGCAAAACTACAACTCCCAGCATTACTTCACAGTAAAAGGCTGTACAGGAATGCTGAGAGTTTTGGTTTTGCAACATCTGGAGGCTCCCTGTTTAGGAAGACTACAAGAATGGAAAGAAGTGTGCTCTTTTCTCTGTTTTTGTGTTCTGACAAAAAAAATTCTGCCCAAAATATTGACTAAAGTGTATGTGTGAAGCCAGCCTAAAGGTATGCAAATGAAATGTATTATTTTACCTGCAATAAATTAGTCACACAGTACCTATTTAGCTTAGCTTGTCCTAAAGCAATTAAGCTATATTGTGAATAATTATTATAACATATACAAAGTAACTAAAATAGTAATAAATCACTACCTGATATATAAAATATATGTATAGCGAAGATACTAATAGAATATAAATGGGTTCATATGTATTTTTTTATATAACAAATCTTGACTCCTCTATTTATCTGAAATACCGTATAATTAGCAAAAACCATCAATCATAAATATTGTCATTGAAAAGTGGAATAAATATATTATGTTAAATCTAAACATAAATATCAAAATGTAATTATAGCAATGTAATTATCACAGTAAAAACCATGAACATCATCTATATTCATCTAAAAGTATTTGGCAGTCAATGTGAATTGTTACTATATAAATTGCCAGGTACTATTAGCTTTTTATATAATGGCCACATGGATTTTAAGATGGATTGCTCAACATTTTTTATTTTAGTCAATTTCTATTTGTTATTGGGTATAACAGATTCATTACTTCATTTTTTACACTGTGTTGAATTATGCCTTATATATGACAAATTATGATTTTCTTATTTTCTTCCCCTATTTATTCTGAGAAAAAAGACATGCAATTCTGAGTTTGTTACAATATATATATATATATATATATATATATATATATATATATATATCACTGATTAAATGTCCCAATGTTTGAAATAAATATAAACTATTACAACCTATGTAGTAAAGAAAAGATATGTGTTTAGTGACATATAAAACATAAAACTAATTTCTGGTATAACATAGGGCAGAGGAAAGCTAAACCCTTTTTGAATATATTATATTTATATATTTTTTTTCACCTTTTAAAAGCCATAACGCTTTACATTTTCCATCTACAGTGCCAAAAGAGGCTTGTCTTATGTGGGACCAATGACATCACTTATTTTACCATAAACTCTATGGCAAAACAAAAAAACAAATTACTTGTAGGGTGAAAAAAAAAAAAACATTTTGCAACTTTTGTGAGGTTTAGTTTTTACACAGTGCATTTTTCGCTGAAAATGACGTTACCTTTTTCTGTAATGATTACATTAACCCCTTAAGGACATAGCCTTTTTCCACTTTGTTTTTTTCCTCCTTACCTTTTAAAAATCATAACTCTTTCAATTTTGCACCTAAAAATCCATATGATGGCTTATTTTTTGTGCCATTAATTCTACTTTGTAATGACGTCAGTCATTTTACCCAAAAATCTACAGTGAAACGAAAAAAAAAATCAGTCAAAAAGGAAGAAAAAACACAATGTTGTAACTTTTGGGGGCTTCCGACTCTACTCAGTACATATTTTGGTAAAAATGACACCTTCTCTTTATTCTGTAGGTCCATACGGTTAAAATGATACCCTACTTATATAGGTTTGATTTTGTCGTACTTCTGAAAGAAATCATAACTACATGCAGGAAAATGTATATGTTTAAAATTGTCCTCTTCTGACCTTTATAACTTTTTAAATTTTCTACTTATGGGTCAGTATGAGGGCTCATTTTTTGCACCAGAAGTTTTTATCGGTATCATTTTGATCTGACTTTTTGATCGCTTTTTATTCACTTATTTATGGTATAAGAAGTGACCAAAAATACGCTTTTTTGGACTTTTGAATTTTTTTTCGCGTATTCCCTTGAAAGTGCAGTTTAATTAACAATATATTTTTATAATTCAGACATTTACACAATCGGCGATACCATATATGTTTATTTTTATTTTCACAGTTTGTTTTTTTATGGGAAAAGGGGGGTGATTCAAACTTTTATTAGGGAAGGGGTTAAATCCCTTTTTTTTGCAATGTTATAGCTCCCATAGGGGGCTATAACATGCAGTACATTGATTCAATACACTGATCAATGCCATTGCAATGCATTGATCAGTGTTATCGGTGGTTTATTGCTCAAGCCTTTATTATTTGACTGCTTATATGGATAAATGCTATGCTATGCATTTTTATGGTAATTGCTATGAATAAAGTGACCCCACAAATTGAATATAAGCAATTACTGCAACCATGTTTATATCTATACAGCATTGCTATAAATAACTACTTAACATATGTATTGGTTATGATTAAATCATCTTAAAGCCCTAAAACAATACTTATAATTTAAAGCATATCAAATAAGTATAGCAATAAGGAGCTGTTAGTTGGCAATGCAGAATCAAATTACCGTACAATTTCTTATCTATTTTTAGGAATAGTGTACAAATAAGATCGCAGCATTAGACATTGTTTTTTTTAATGTTGTAATTCCCTGGCTTCTCATGGTCATGGACAGACTCTTTGTGATGCCTCTGTATCTGTACATATCTAGGCGTAGATTTAGTTTATTTAAAATAGACATAAGGTGCAATGAAGAGGACCTAAAAACATCAATATCTGTCTCATTGTGCCATCTGTATTCTTAACCATGCTGGCTCCCATTTTATCAAGGAAATTGTTAAGTGCATATGGCACAAGATTGTTGCACTGCTTGAACAGAATGCAATCCCTCTGTACATAATAACATATTTTCCCCAATATTGTATATCCTTTCCACACTATGATGTACCATATTTGTCAGCGCATAACACGCACCCTCATTTAATTAAATAAATAAATAAGTGTAAAATAAATAACTTGGAAGCTCTGAACTTAATGTTACATCATTCCCTCCTCCACAGTCTGATCCCCTCTGTGCCACATCATTCCTCCCTCTTTATCAGCCTCTGTGACACATTTCCCCTCATCTTATCCCCCCTCGCCCGCCCCCCAGATGCCTCATCTTTTCCTCCCCGCATCATAGCGGGGTGGTCCCACCAGGACCCATTTCTAATACTGGACATCACCGATCGTGAAAGTTTGAATCACCTCCTTTTTACCATAAAAAAAAAAATGTACTTAAAAAAAAAAAACATGTGGTTTTGCCATGTGCGTAAATTTCCGAACTACAAAAATATAATGTTATCCCCTTTGGGACCAAGCCCATTTTGACCCTAAGGAATTTGTGTTAGTGGTAAATTTCCGTCGATACTTTCATCATTTCTTGTTGACATGTTTTTACTTTTTGAAGACATCAGAGGGCTTCAAAATTCAGCAATTTCCCAATTTTTTAAGTAAATTTCTAAATCTGAATTTTTCAGGGACCAGTTCAGTTTTTAAGTGAATTTGAGGGTCTTTGTTAGAAATACCCCATAATGGACCCCATTATGAAAACTGCACCCCTCATCATATTCAAAATGACATTCAGAAAGTTTGTTAACCCTTTAGGTGTTTCACAGGAATAGCAGCAAAGTGGAGGCAAAAATTCAAAATCTTCATTTTTTTACACTAACATGTTCTTGTAGACCCATATTTTTTTATTTTTACAAGGGGTAAAAGGAGAAAATGACCCCCAAAATTTGTAACCCAATTTCTCTCGAGTAAGGAAATACCTCATCTGTGGATGTTAAAACTACAGCTCCCAGCATGCACTGACAGACCGTGCATGCTGGGAGTTGTAGTTATGCAACAGCTAGAGGCACACTGGATGGGATTGGGAAACACTGAGTTAGGTAACAGACTACCGCAGTGTTTCCGCACCACTGCCTGTTTCCTAACTCAGTGTTTCCCAACCCATGTGCTTCCAGCTGTTGCAAAACTACAACTCCCAGCATGCATGGTCTGTCAGTGCATACTGGGAGTTACAGTTTTGCAACAGCAGGAGGCACACAGGTTGGGAAACACTGAGTTAGGAAACAGACAACATTTCCTAACCAGTGTGCCTCCAGTTGTTGCAATACTACAACTCCCAGCATGCCCAGACAGCCAAAGGGCATGTTGGGAGTTGTAGTTATGCAACAACTGGGGGAGAACAGTTTGGAGACCACTGTGTAGTGGTCTCCAAACTGTAGCCCTCCAGATGTTGCAAAACTTCAACTCCTAGCATGCCCAGACTGTCCAGGCATGCTGGGAGTTGTAGTTAGGCAACATCTGAAGGGCCAGATGTTGCTGAACTACAACTTTAGCATGCCTGGACAGTCTCGGCATGTTTTGAATTGACATCTGGAGCGCTACAGTTTGGACACCACTGTATAGTGGTCTCCAAACATTGCCCTTCCAGATGTTGCAAAACTACAACTCCCAGCATGATGAGAATTAGAGATGAGCGAACTTACAGTAAATTCGATTCGTCATGAACTTCTCGGCTCGGCAGTTGATGACTTTTCCGGCATAAATTAGTTCAGCTTTCAGGTGCTCCCGTGGGCTGGAAAAGGTGGATACAGTTCTAGGAGACTCTTTCCTAGGAATGTATCCACCTTTTCCAGCCCACCGGAGCACCTGAAGGCTGAATTAATTTACGCAGGATAAGTCATCAACTGCCGAGCCGAGATGTTTGTGACAAATCGAATTTACTGTAAGTTTGCTCATCTCTAATGAGAATGTCCAGGGCCAGATGTTACAGAACTACAACTCCCAGCATGCCTGGACTGTCTGGGCATGCTGAGAGTGTAGTTTTGAAACATCTGGAAGGACAGTGGTCTCCAAACTGTGGCCCTCCAGATGTTGCAAAACTACAACTCCCAGCATGACTGTCTGGGCATGCTGGGAGTTGTAGTTTTGAAACTTCTAGATACAGTAGTCACCAGTAGATCACTTTACGGCAATCTTCACAGCTGCATCTGACACTGCCGCTGCCTCCACTTGCGAGCTGCCCCCGCTCAGCCACCGGACCTGGTCCCTAGTCCCCGCGCAGTGATCGGAGGTAACGGCCGCCGGTCCCCGAAGCATCCACGGCCCCCTCACCATTGACACCATATTCCCCTGCTCGGCCCCGAGATCCAGGCGGCAGAGCGGGGGAAATGAACTTTCACCCCGCCCCCGCCCTGCGATTTGCTGGTCGGTCCTAATCGGCCAATTGCAGGGGATAGGAGGAGGTGGCACCCCTGGCACCTCGCTCCTATCCTTCAGGATGATCGGAGATGTCTCTGACATCTCTGATCATCCCTATTTTCCGGGCTATCGGGTCATCAGAGACCCGATCAGCCCGGAACCGCCGCAAATCGACGATCTGAATTGTTCGGCGATTGTCGGTGATCGCCGACATGGGGGGTCTCAGGACCCCTCAGGCATTTGCACAGGATGCCTGCTGAATGATTTCAGCAGGCATCCCGGTCCGATCCTCGTCCGGCTAGCGGCGGGGATCGAAATTGACACGGGCATACAGGTACGCCCTTGGTCCTTAAGTACCAGGGCACAAGGGCGTACCCATATGCCCGTGGTCCCCAACAGGTTAATTAAACCTTGCAATCAATGGAGTATACCTAAAAAAAATTACCAGAGTCAAAAATTGCATATTTTTGGTCACTTTTATTTACCCTGAAAATGTATAAAAAGCGATCAAAAAGTCCCATGAAAACCAAAATGGTACCAATAAAAATTAGAGATCACAATGCAAAAAATGAGCCATCACACATCCCCATATATGGAAAAAAAAGTTATAGGGGTCAGAAGAGGACAAATTTTAAACATACTAAATTTCGTGCAAGAACTTATTTTTTAACAGAAGAAAAACAAAATAAAACATGTATAAATTGGGTTATCCTTGTAATCCTATGGACCTACAGAATAAAGATTGTCATTTTACCGAAAAGTGCACTGCATAGAAACAGAAGCCGCCAAAAATTACTAAATTAAATTTTATTTATTTTTTTCAATTTTGTCCCACAAATAATCTTTTTTTTTTTGTTTTGCAGTAGATTTTGTGATGAAATTATTGCTATCATTACAAAGTAGAATTGGTGGCGCAAAAAACAAGCCCTCATATAGGTCTGTAGGTGGAAAACTAAAAGGGTTATGATTTATAGAAGGTGAGGAGGAAAAAAGAAAAGTGCAAAAAATGTAAAGGGGTTAAAGTGGCCACATAACTGTCTGCTTGTTCAGCAGCCCGGCTATGGCCACTTTAGAACAGGTGTCACGGCTTGGGCCGCAGTAGCTGCCGCTGGTCACTGTTCCAAAGTGGCCACAGCCTAGCTGCTGATCTTGAACAAGGCACGTGGAGTGCTTTTGAGTGTCACATGGGGCCTGACAGAGTGTCTGGCAGAGGTGCTCACTCTGTGGATCCGGGATACTTGTCTCAGATCCCCAGCCGAGCAAGTGCAGCTTTTAGCTGTGTGTGCACGCGCACACACAGCTAAAGCCTGCTCTCAGTGTGAGCCGCAGGACACCTGTGACCTCTGCCCGCATGCAGTGCAGCCGCCGATGACATCACTCATCGGCGCCTGCACTGTAGCAAGAGAAGAACGCAGGCAGCTTGTCCGGCCTGCCCAGGAGATCCATGCGTGGGAAATAGGTGTTTGTGTTTTTATTTTTTTTTTAGCATCCTGGCATCAACAGGGGAGGGGAAATGACGGGAGGGGGGTGTAGGTCAGAGGGGGGGGGGTGCAGGTAAGAGGGAGGGGGTGCAGGAGAGAGGTGAGGGTGCAGGAGAGAGGGCGGGTGATGATGTGGAGGAACACTGGGTACCTGCCAAACTGGCTACCTATCTAATTACCTGCTTGGCTACTTCCCTACCTGGCAACCTGCCTAGTTACCTGACTGGCTATTTCCCTACCTGTCAACTTACCTATTTGCTGCCTGGGTACTTCCCTACTTGGCTACCTACCTTATTACTTTCTTGGCTACCTTCCCACCTACTTAGCAACCTGGCTACCTACCTACATAGCTTCCTACCTACATAGCTACCTACCTACATAGCAACCTAATTACCTAGCTACCTACTTGTTACCTACATACATAGCTACCCACTTACCTACCTGGCTACCTATTTAACTACCTTTCTACCTACCTATGAACTTACCTCCATATCTACTTACCTACCTGCATAGCTACCTAACCCACCTATCTGGCTACCTACCTACCTAGCTACCTATATCCAATTAAATTTGCAGCAAACCAAAGTATGAAGTGCAGAATTCAGTGGAGTTTATTCTATTCCAAACAGTGTTAGGCTGGGTTCACACTATGTTTTTAGCAATAGTATCCGGCCTGTATGTAATGCATTTCGTTTGTATTTTTGTATATCTGCCGCTGGTTAAAACATGCAGATAGATACCATAGCTCCAGTGATACCTGTACCAGCAGGAGGCTAATACCCTCACTGTGAGAACTAGTTACTGCACCGCTGACAATTTTAAAACGTGTGAAGGGGTCAATTTAAATTTTAATACATATGAAAATAAAAGTTTGTTTTTAGGGGAAGGTATCTGGTAAGGGTTTATCCCCGAGAGGGGGCAACCCCTTAAAGGTTGTTTGACATTGAATTACCCTGAGACCCTCAGGGACAGATTTATGTTTGTTTTCACTTGACCGGAGTCAAACACTGACTCCGGTTGGCTCATTTTTACCCTGTATGCGATTTTCCCACCGGGACAAAAACCGTGGTATTAGCAATGGTCCCATATTGCTAAAAACGTAGTGTGAACCCAGCCTTACATAGCAGGCTACATTTTGTCGCCTCTCATGCTTGACAAAGGTGAAGACGGGTTTTGGCTGGAAGAAGTCATCATGGTGGTCTGAGCAAGGAGAACAGAAGGAAAGAGGACAACACTGATTGTAAAAGACGTGAATATATTATTGCGCAACACGACTGGGGTCTGTATTATGGGGGTGCTGTATTAGGGTGGAGTCTGATTCTGGGGTCTGTATTAAGGTGGAGTCTGATTCTGGGGTCTGTATTATAATGGAGTCTGGGGTCTGTATTATGGGGGAGCTGTATTATGGTGGAGTCTGATTCTGGAGTCTGCATTATAGGGGAGTCTGATTCTGGGGTCTGTGTTATAGTGGAGTCTGATTCTGGGGTCTGTATTGCTGTGTGGTATGATTCTGAGGTGTGTATTATTGTGGGGACTGATTCTGGGGTCTGTACTATACAGGTCTGAGTTAAAAGCACAGCGAGAACAATATATAGGGACAATTCTGAAAAAACCCACCCTGTGACAAGTCAAACCCCACAAACCCCACCCACAGCAAGCCACACCCACAGCAAGCCACACCCACAACAAGCCACACACATATTGCTGGCACACCAAGTGACGTTGAAAAAATTCTAAATCTGGTCTAGGGTTTATATTACTTCCTACTGGGCTAGTATTTCTGATTCTTTCTTATATTTTTTTGGAGGTTCTTTTTCTTAAATATCAAAAACTGTAACTTCCTTTTTCACTTGCGCTCTAGTATACTTGTGTCTCTTTGCATTGGCCTTTGCTGTGATTCCCTTTTTTTTTTTTTTTTTTTCCGGAAGTTTTGTATTTGGCTGTATTTGTCAATAAAAGCAGATTATACATAAATTATCCAAGTTTGGTTTAGTTAGAATCGTACTGATCCATAGCAGAAAGTTAGTATGTCAAATTTATCATGTTATGAACTTGCGAACTACCAAATTACGCAATTCCAAATTGTTTTTTTTTTTTACATTTTTGTTACACTTTTGCCATACATTTTTTTTCTGGCTTCGTAATACATTATATGATAAAATAAAATGTGGCAATGAGAAGTACAACTTGATCAGCAAAAAAACAAGTTCCTAATACAACTTATGGGTCTCAGAAGGGGAGGAGGATGAAAACATAAGCCATCAATCAAAATCTAATGGTTTGTGAAAGGGTTTAAGTGGAATTAAAGGACGTCTGCAGCTAAAACACTTCCAAAAGAAGAAAAACGCTGCACTCACCAAAAATTTTCGACCAAGGTGTCTTCTTTATTCATGAAGATTAAAACGCCAACAGGTACAGTGGGAGAGCGGGTGAACAAACATGCGGGGGGAGTGGCGACGGACCGTTGCGTGCTCACAGCACTTCCTCAGGCCATCGCAGCTAAAACAACTTATCCCCTATCCACAGGATAGGGAAAAGTGTCAGGGGATCAGGAAAAAGCAAATATATTAAACAAATTCTTCTCCACTGTATTCACCGAGGAAAATGAAATGACAGGTGAAATACAGCGAGATAAGGTAAACTCCCCAGCACAGGTCACCTGTCTAACCCAGGAAGAAGTACAGTGCCGCCTACAAAAAATCAAAATAGACAAATCGCCAGGTCCAGATGGCATTCACCCCCGTGTTCTAAAGGAATTAAGTAATGTAATAGACTGACCCCTATTTTTAATATTCAGGAACTCTATCCCCTTAAGGACCAAGCCCATTTTAACCTTAAGGACCTGGCCAATTTTATTTTTGCGTTTTCGTTTTTTCCTCCTCACCTTCTCAAATCCATAACTCTTTTATATTTCCATCTACAGACCCATATAAGGGCTTGTTTTTTGTGTGACCAATTGTGCTTTGTAATGAGACCTCTCACTGTACCATAAAATGTACGGCGAACCCCAAAAAAAGGAGGAAATTTAAATGAAAACCACAATTTTGCACATTTTAGAGGATTTTGTTTTCACACTGTACACTTTACGGTAAAAAATTACATGTGTTCTTTATTCTGTGTGTCAAAACAATTAAAATGATACCCATGGCTAGATACTTTTACATATTTGTACCGCTTAAAAAAATCTAAAACTTTTTGTACAAAATCAGTCATCTAAAATCGCTCTATTTTGACCACCTATAACTTTTTCATTTTTCCGTATATAGGGCGGTATGAGGGCACATTTTTTGCACCGTCATCTGTACTTTTTATTGATACCACATTTGCATATAATAAGCTTTTAAATAATTTTTTATTAATATTTTTTTTTTAATTTGACAAAAAAAGCTGCATTTTTTTAATTTTTTTTATTTTTTACGTTTACGCGATTACCCGTACGGGATCATTAATATTATATTTTGATAGTTCGGACATTTACGCACGTGGCGATACCAAATATGTTTACGCTTTTTGGGGGTAAAATGGGATAAACTGACAATTAAAATTTTTATTGGGGAAAGGGATTTTTCACTTTTTTTTTTACTTTTTTTTTTTTTTTTTAATTTTTCAACTTTTTTTTACACTTTTTTTGTCCCCATAGGGGACTATCTATAACAATCATTTGATTGCTAATACTGTTCAGTGCTATGCATAGGACATAGCACCGATCATTATTATCGGTGATCTTCTGCTCTGGTCTGCTTGAAGACCCCGGGAGACGGGAGGAGCCAGGTGAGGGGACCTCCGGCCACCATGCTGAATGATCGGATTGCCGCGGCAGCACTGCAGGCGATCCGATCATCCATTCAAAGTACCGCACTGCCGCAGATGCCGTGATCTGTATTGATCACGGCATCTGAGGGGTTAATGACGGACATCTGCGTGATGGCGGATGTTGGCCATTACTGGCGGGTCCCCAGCTGCCGCTAGCAGCCGGAACCTGCCGTGTATGACGCGAGCACCGTTCTGATTCTCGCCGTCATACACAGGACATAAATGTACGTCCTGGTGCGCGAAGTGCGCGGACTGTTCCCCAGGACTGACACATGACAAATGTGGTGCCAATATTTAAAATGGGGTCAAACGGTGACCCCGGGAATGATAGGCCTGTTAGTTTAACCTCCGTTGTATGTAAATTGTTTGAGGGTTTTCAAAGAAATGCTATTTTGGAATATCTTGATTAAAAAAAAATGTATGACTCCATATCAGCATGGCTTTATGAGGGATCGGTCCTGTCAAACTAACCTGATCAGCTTTTATGAGGAGGTGAGCTCCAGACTTGATCAGGGAGAATCGCTGGACGTCGCATATCTGGATTTTTCCAAAGCATTCTATACGGTGCCACATAAAAGATTGGTGCATAAAATGAGAAGGATAAGGCTGGGGGAGAATGTGTGTAAGTGGGTAGGAATAGGAAACAGAGGGTGGTTATTAATGGTACTTATTCTGATTGGGTGACTGTTACTAGTGGGGTACCACAGGAGTCAGTCTTGGGTCCTATTCTATTTAATATATTCATTAATGACCTTGTAGAGGGGTTGAATAGTAAAGTAGCAAACTTTGCAGATGATACTAAACTCTGTAAAGCAGTAAACACAATAGAGGACAGTGCACTGTTACAAATGGATCTGGATAGGTTGGAGGTTTGGGCTGGGAAGTGGCAGATGAGGTTCAACGCTGATAAATGTAAGGTAATGCACATGGGGAGGAAAAATCCAGGCTGGGATTATGTATTAAATAGGAGCACACTTGGGACGACTGATGTGGAAAAGGACTTGGGAGTCTTAGTTAACAGTAAATTTAGCTGTAGTGACCAGTTTCGGGCAGCTGCTGCCAAGGCAAATAAAATCATGGGGTGCATCAATAGGGGCATAGATGCCCGCGACAAGGAAAAAATTCTACCGCTGTCTAAATCACTAGTCAGGCCACACATAGAATACTGTGTACAGTACTGGAACCAGTGTACAAGAAAGATATAGTGGAGCTGGAGAGATTTCAAAGACAGGCAACCAGGGTAATGCGGGGAATGGGAGGATTACAGTACCCAGAAAGATTATCAGAATTAGGGTTATTTAGTTTAGAAAAAAGAAGGCTTAGGGGAGACCTAATAACTATGTATAAATATATCAGGGGACAATACAGAGATCTCTCCCATGATCTATTTATACCTAGGACTGTAGCTATAACAAGGGAGCATCCGCTATGTTTAGAGGTAAGAAGGTTTCTACACAAGCACAGACAGGGATTCTTTACTGTAAGAGCAGTGAGACTGGAATTCTCTACCGGTTCTCTACTACTATTTTTTCTGACCAGTTCCACCAAGAGTGGGATGGATTATTGGCAGAGTTTTCATCCCGATTTATGCAATTGATAATCTCATACGAGGAAGAGGCACTTAAGATTGTGAAAGAAAAAATTGTTGTGTTACAAACAAGCCTAATACCGTATGAGAACCATACATTATTTGTGGAAATGGATTCTCATGGATTATCATACTAACAATGTTTTTCAATGGCCAGAAAAATCAGGTGGATTATCTACACCTCAATCTATTTTGAAAAAAAGTCACGGACGTAAGCAGAAACCGAAAAAAATAAGCTAAAGTGAGCTTTAGTTCCACAGATATGGCATCTGGTACATCTACCTTGGAGCAAGAGGATCAGCTTTCACAATCTGGACTATCCATTCCAAATGCAGCATCCTCCCCGATACCTCAAGCAAATATTGGTCAGCAAAGATCGACGTGTGTAAAAAACGCCGTCGGGCGGGGAGGAATTACCGCCGCAGGCACGAGGAATTCGGGATGTCAGGATGAGGATTATGAGATTGTGTCTTGCACTAATAATGTTCCTTTCACTATGAACCATGACTTGCATTCAAATGTTATTAATACAAATATTGAAAATACTGATTTTTTGCATACTGAGAATGGAGTTTTGTGATAGTGACACACATACTCACAAGAAAGGCAGCCTCTTATTCAATGATCTAGTACATGTTTCTGAGTTGCAGGAGTTATTTCAAGATTCTGTTATTATTGACAACATACATTTCCCCAACTCCCAACCCAGATTTCTATCCAGTGGCTTCATGTACCCCTACACTATTATTTCCAAGATGCGGTGGAGTGTGAACTCACCAGTTTAGCGAAGAATCCACCCAGTATGAAGCCCAACCTGAGTTACAGAGAGAGAATGGCTTTGGAGGAAATCACTCAGATGGAGGATGTGGTAGTCCGTCAGGCAGACAAGGGGAGGGGGCATTGTAATTTTGGATGGGGATCTATATAATAAATTAAATTCAATGATGTTACAAGACACAGATACGTATAGGCCCCTTTCAGAAAATCCTTCAAATTTATTTAAAAGCAAATTGTCCCTCATTGTGGATGCAGGGGTAGCGAATAGCTTTTTTACTAGGAAACAAGCGGAATATCTTATTATAGACAATCCGGTGATTCCGATTTTCCATTCGAATCCACGAATCCACCGATTCAGCGAAGAATCCACCCAGTATGAAGTCCAGCCTGAGTTACAGAGAGAGAATGGCTTTGGAGGAAATCACTCAGATGGAGGATGTGGTAGTCCGTCAGGCAGACAAGGGGGGGGGGGCATTGTAATTTTTGATGGGGATCTATATAATAAATTTAATTCAATGATGTTACAAGACACAGATACGTATAGGCCCCTTTCCGAAAATCCTACAAATTTATTTAAAAGCAAATTGTCCCTCATTGTGGATGCAGGGGTAGCGAATGGCTTTTTTACTAGGAAACAAGCGGAATATCTTATTATAGACAATCCGGTGATTCCGATTTTCCATTCGAATCCACGAATCCACCGATTTAGCGAAGAATCCACCCAGTATGAAGTCCAACCTGAGTTACAGAGAGAGAATGGCTTTGGAGAAAATCACTCAGATGGAGGATGTGGCAGTCTGTCAGGCAGACAAGGGGGGGGGGGCATTGTCATTTTGGATGGGGGTCTAATGATGTTACAAGACACAGATACATATAGGCCCCTTTCAGAAAATCCTACAAATTTATTTAAAAGCAAATTGTCCCTCCTTGTGGATGCAGGGGTAGCGAATGGCTTTTTTTTACTAGGAAACAACCGGAATATCTTATTATAGACAATCCGGTGATTCCGATTTTCCATTCGCTGCCCAACGTCCATAAGGAGGGTTTTCCCCCTCCTATGAGACCAATAGTTGCAGGGATATCATCCCTCAATGAAAGGTTGTGCTCATGGGTGGATGCGACACTGCAACCATTAATAGTGTATATGCCAGGTTACATCAAGGATACTGGACATGTATGAAAAATAATGAATGATATAACCTGGCAGGAGGGTTTTACTTGGATGACAGCAGATGTCACATCCCTTTATTACGTAATTCCGCATCCACTAGCCCCGAGTGCCCTATTCTGGTTTCTAAAAAGCTATTACAACTACTCCGATAGTTTAAAAGAATTCATAGTCCAAGTGATAGACTTTTTACTCCATCATAATTTTTTCATGTTCAACCAACAGTTCTTCCATCAAATTACCGGTGCCTCGATGGGGGCGAAGTGCTCCCTCTGTCTCGCCAACATATATATGTGTTGGTGGGAGGGGGGACACTTTTCATCCCAAATAATCCTTTTGTATCATCTATCCACTGGTATGGTCGCTACATTGATGACCTCCTGTTTATTTGGGGGTTGGAGGTAGCGACCATACCAGGATTCACACAATATTTGAAAGACAATCCATACAATTTAAAGTTTACAGTATCACATGAGCCCAAGACAATAACATTTTTAGATTTGCGTCTGCAGGGTGACAATGAAAAGGAGCAAGTAATTACATCTACCCATAGGAAAAGTATGGCAGTAAATTCAATTCTTCACGCCACTTCATGCCACCCTGCACACTAAACAAAAAATTTACCTGTGGCCGAAACGATCCGTCCATGTAGAAATTGTTCTGCGAACTAGGATTTCTTAAAGGAGGCAGGTCAGATTAGACAACGTTTATTGGCTAGAGGGTACAACCCATGGGATATCGAGAAAGGAAAAAATAGGCATTATGTAAGGATCGAAATTTATTGATCAATGGCAGTGACAATTCAAGTCGTGTACATAGACCACCAAAAAAACTTTCACCTATTATTTTTTCTACCCAATACAGCCACGAGTTTAACCTCTTAAGGACCAAGTACGTACCGGACGTACGTGGCTAATAGCGCACGGCAGCCCTTTAGACGCAGCGTTCAAAGTTGAACGCTGTGTCTAAAGTGAAAGTAAATCACTGCCGGCTAGCTCAGGGGGATGTTTGGGATGTCCGCGGGGAAATCGTGGCAACCCGAACAGCTCTGGGACACGAGGAGGGTCTCCTACCTTGCCTCCTGGTGTCCGATAGCCGAATGACTGCTCAGTGCCTGAGATCCAGGCATGAGCAGTCAAGCGGCAGAATCATTGATCACTGGTTTCCTATGAGAAACCATTGATCAATGTAAAACATCAGTGTGTGCAGTGTTATAGGTCCCTATGGGAGCTATAACATTGCAAAAAAAAAGTGAATAAAGATTATTTAACCCTTCCCCTAATAAAAGTTTGAATCACCCTCCTTTTCCCATTTAAAAAAAAAAAACTGTGTAAATAAAAATAAACATATGTGATATCGCCGCGTCCGGAAATGTCCGAATTATAAAAATATATAATTAATTAAACCGCACAGTCAATGGCGTATGCGCAAAAAAATTCCAAAATCAAAAATAGTGTATTTTTGGTCACTTTTTATATAATGAAAAAATGAATAAAAACAATCAACAAGTCCGATAAATACAAAAATGGTACCGCTAAAAACATCAGATGGCGGCGCAAAAAATGAGCCCTCACACTGCCTCATATGCGGAAAAAAAAAAAATGATAGGGGTCAGAAGATGACAATTTTAAATGTATAAATTTTCCTGCATGTAGTTATGATTTTTTTCAGAAGTATGACAAAATCAAACCTATATAAGTAGGGTATCATTTTAATCGTATGGACCTACAGAATAAAGAGAATGTGTCATTTTTACCAAAAAATGCACGGCGTAGAAACAGAAGCCCCCAAAATTTACGAAATGGCGTTTTTTTTTCTTTCAATTTTGTCTCACAATGATTTTATTTTCCGTTTCACCGTAGATTTTTGGGTAAATGACTGATGTCTTTACAAAGTAGAATTGGTGGCACAAAAAATAAGCCATCATATGGATTTTTAAGTGCAAAATTGAAAGAATTATGATTTTTTAAAGGGGAGGAGGAAAAAATGAAAGTGCAAAAACGGAAAAACCCCGGGTCCTTAAGGGGTTAAGAAGATCTGCAGCATATTGCACAAACATATGCCAATATTCACAAGTGACCCGGCTTTCAATAATGTGTTTTCCAATGAATACAAATGTGTTTCCAAGAAAGCACAAACAATCGGACAAAAAATATCACCCAGTCTGTTTATGGAAAAAACAGGACTACATAGACCCACTTGGTTGAGACATTTGGGATCATTTAAATGTGGACATACCAAGTACATATGCTGCAGTATAATGTTCAATTCCTCCACTGTCAAATCCTCTTCTGATGGCACTGTATATCCCATTAAACAATACATCAATTGCAATACCTCATATGTAGTTTATGTTTTTACATGTTGTGAGTGTGAACTGCAGTATGTCGGATGCACCTCCAATCCACTCAAGGTTCGGGTGAGGAAACATCTATCTGACATCTATCCGACTTCAACTCCCGACATGTGTCTATGGTGTCCCGGCATTGCGCAGAACAGCATGCAGGGAGCACTAGATCACTTATAGTACAAGGTTTGGAAAGGATCACAGTGCCAATCAGAGGAGGAAGCATTAAACAAAAACTGTTCGACAGGGAGGTCTATTGGATATTGAAATTAGAAAGTCGTATACCGAAAGGTTTGAACAAAAGATTAGATACTATCCTGCATTATTAAATTTGACATTTTTATCTAGGTTATATCAACATATTACATAACGAAATAGAAAATTCCTCTGATTAGGCTAACTATTTAGTTTTCTACTTTTTTCAAGTTGCCCGAATTCATATATTATATTATATAAAGAAAAGAAAATAATTTTGTTATTCTGGCAGAGAGATATTTACCCATGTCACCACACGATCTGGCTTCTTCTTACATATAAAGGTATCTGTCAATTTAACGTACATAATTTTATTTAGGACAGACAGTATATATTTGTATAGGGATTTTTGTTACAACATTTAGTTATATCTAACTATTTATTCCTTCAAGATCTGTAACATATATATTATCTGTGTCACTCGTGTATATATACCACATTAAAACCAACATGTTTGCGCCTGGTATTTGTATAATGGTATGCTGCCGAAATTGAGCATTAGTTAAAAATATCTTTTGCACCAGTCGCCACATGTTTGTTCTAGGTTTTAATAACCCGTGCACACCATGCGGTAATACATGCGGCAATATGTGTTGCTGGGAGAAGCTAATGATTATTATTGCTATTTACAGTTTTACAAGCTGAAAGTTGATCATACCCACGAACCACTTGCCTATGTATGCAAAAATGATATGCATATTCATTTTAGATGTGTCTTTGTGGAGACAAATGAATCATAGATTGCAACGGTGCGTGAACAGTTAAAACGTTTTCTTTATATCCTAGCACGGTTGCACCTGGGATGAAGGGGAGGAAACCTCGCCTATCTTGTGGGAGGTAATTTCCCCTGAACCCTATAAAATGATTCATTTTGCTCATATTTGTTGTATGACTAAGGCCCTTTGACAGGCTGAAACGCGTCACCTGTGACTACCCTGTCTTTTGTACCTATGGTGTATATGAATCAATAAGGGAATTTGTTTTATGCGGGAGAGGCGCTGGACATCACTTTGTTCAATGTGATTTTATGGATTTTTTTCTCATTATGTCTCTCATAGTTGAGGTATACCTATCATGAAAATTACAGGCCTCTCTTATCTTTTTTAGGTGGGAGAACTTGCACAATTTCCCGAGGAAGGAAACCGTTTGTTTTCCGAAACGCGTTGAGAGCATTTTTGGACTTCCACAGCCACCATAGTGACGTCACTATTGCTAGAAACATCGAGCAACCCGGAAGCCGGAAGCAGTTTGGTAGAGACGCCACCGGCCGGGGCAATACTCCCACTGCACACACGCTACAGTTTCAACTCCTGAAGTCCTGGATCTCCCAGCAGGAACCTTCTCTACAATAACAGGTACCAACTCGGCTAACCCTGGAACTTTAAGCACCATTGGCGGTGCGAACGGACTATTGTTTTGCTCTATTTAAGTTTGACTCCTTCTTTCAGTTTGCGTGACTGGGCTGTATATCAGCCACAACATTGCGCCATTTGCCGTATCTATCATCATTGTAATCAGCTCCGCTGGTGCTAATTTAGAGGTATATTGCCGATCACTGTGCAACAGCAGCATTATCCCTATGCATTATACCTTTATTTTTGTTCAGTAACCAGTTACCTTCATTGTCCCTTCCCTCTTGCAGCACCATCTGTGAAATCTCTATACATTGCATGACAACATAGCAAAAATCCACCAACTTTTCTCTACCTCACTTTTACAGTTCAAGAACGCTGATACAACTCAGGTACGTTTTACTATTATTATTAGTTAAGTCCCCCTCAGCGCACACTATACATATAGTTTGATTGTATCTTCCCCCTTTAATACCTACTTTCAGGGAAAGGTATTTCTAGTGTTGCAGCCGAGCGGGCATTCCATGAGAGCTTTGGTGCAGCGCTAGTGAATTATATCATTATAAATCATTATAATCTTTTATAAAAAAAATAAATATATATATATACGCTGATCAGAACAAGCTGTGTGGTATGATCAGCTATTTATACACAATACCCACAAGATATTCTCCGATCTCATCAGAAACAAAAATACAATCAGTGCAAACTTCATAAAAGGTACTGATCTACCGCACCCCATCAGTTGTACCTACAGCCATCATTGCTCTTTTTCAGCGGAGACTAAGTGACTTTCGTGGAGAGTAAGTGGCATGGGCAAATGACCTGCCTCCATGAAGAGCTTGGACAAGATTTTTCACTTTTCTGTCCTGTGTTGATCTGGAGATTCAGGTGTCTGGAATAAAATCCAGAATTCTACAGTAAGGCCCAAGAACACTCCTATGCATTTCAGAGAGGACATACTCCCTGAAGTGCAGAATGCTTTTAGGAACATATAATAATAATAATTTATTATAAAAAATAAAAAAAAAGTGTATGCATTCTACAGGTTCTTTTATCAGTAAAGTCAGTCACAAAAGCAATTCCGTTATGGGCTTCTTATGAGCCCTTCACTTCTTTACTGAGCCAACTTTCATCTGGTCATAACATAAATCATCTTATAATATCCTTCAGGAAAAGAAGAAAAGGCTGATAAGAAGCCAGCCATAGCAGTGGTGATATGTGTGGGGTCCTTTCTGACCTGTGCCCTGTCCATTCCCTCCTTTATTGCATGGTGACATGAAAATATTTTCTTTCTATTATACTTCATGGATTTGTATGCACTTGTCTGTCTATGCATGCTTATGGTATAATGTTGCACTTGGTTCATTTTAATTTACCTTGTTGAGGTTTTGTCCTCCATATTATATTAATATTTTCGTTGTGCAGTTTTTCTGCCAATTTGTGTGCTTTCACCATGTGTCCTATATATCCTTTTTGTAGGAGTGGGTTAACAAAAATATTCATTGGGTCCAGTCTCATGCTAATAAAAGGAACACATTTTTAGTGGTGATTATGTTATAGCCTTTAATGTAAAAGGCTGTCTCCTGACAGATTGGACTCCTTTACATAACACTACATTATCGCTTATTGGCGCATACATATTGACAGACATGACAAAAAAATGTGAGCAAAATATAAAAAATATCTAGATTTATTAAGTATCAAGTATATGTGTCACATGGAAAAATATATTACCTTACATGCCTTGGAATGCTATCAGTGAGGTTATAAATGGTCAAATAGGGATCAAAAGTCTCATTTTAAATAATTGTAACAGGACCATTTAAAAGTAGTAAAACATGACTAAACTATAAAAAATGGGTATCACTCTAATTGTACCAACTTGACTGATACAGATGACATTTATATTTTACCACACAGTGAACAGCATGAAAATGACTCCCTCCCCAAAAAAATGTTTTTCGGTTTTTGCAGCATATTTTATGCTAACATTAGGAAGTCATTACAAAGTACAATTGTCCCACAAATAACAAGCCATTATATGGCTGTGTAAATAATAAAATAAAAACATACAGGGGGACATTTATCAAAACCTGTATTGAGGCAAATTTGCCCAGTTGCCCATAGCAACCAATCACATTGCTTCTTTCATTCTTAACAAGGCCTGTGAAAAATGAAAGAAGCGATCTGATTGGTTGCTATTGGCAACTGGGCAACATTGCATCTCTACATGTTTTGATAAATCTCCCCCACAGGCTCTAAGAAGGAGAGGAGCAGAAAAATGCGTTGTTAAGGATTTGAAGAGGTTGTCCAGCATTCACTTATTTTTTTAAATGAGCCTGTAGTACTTACTTCCCTGATTCCCCACCACTGATGTTTTTATACTGACACATTCAGAATTTCCTCTGTGTCAAGATGGGACCAGGAAACAGCAATCAGTAATGATTTGGTGAGCGGAAAAAAAATTGCCCACTCTATAGATGGCAGCTGTGTTACGTTATGCGCTCCGGCCGCACACGTTGGCTGTGAGCGCATGGTCCCGTTACCAGCTGCTGCTGGCGGGGCTGGGATTCACATTGCGGACACGCTCGTATGCGAGTTCCAGCCTGTCACTCACCTGGTGCTTCTCCTGCCCCGCCTCTGCTCCGGCGTGCGTGTCCCTGTCCCATAGGGGGCACACGCCGGAGCTTTAAGATTTAAAGGGCCAGTGCGCCCATTAGTGAAGTAACACCTGTGGCTCATTGATAAATTCCTCCACCTCCCACACTTCCCTGCCGGATCTTTGTTGCCCTAGAGCCTTAAAGAAAGCATTCCTGTGTATTGCCTTGCCGTGTATCATACTTTTGCTCCATGACCTGACCTTGCTCCTTTGCCGACTGCCTACTGACTATTTGCTACGTTCCTGACTCCGCTACTGTGTTGCCTGTCCTGACCTCCTGCTATCCAGACCACGAGTTACCTTATCCCACCTGTGCCTCGAATCTCCTCAGCCGCCTGTGCGGTTGAGCCGTGCCAGGGGTAGCGACCTGGGTGCCGCCTGCCACAGCAAGTCCATCCCGACTTGCGGTAGGCTCTGCTGAAAACCAGCGGCACCTTAGACTCTGCTCCCTGGTACGGTCCGAGTCATCTACCATACAGGTCCAATGGATCCATTATCCACTATCATCAGTGTTCGAGTCTACTGAAACGCGAGCATTACAAGCTGCTATCAGCAGTTGACACTTGCCATCATTGACTGCTCTCAGAGATCTCTCTGATGCTTGTCATTTAACCCCCTTGATAATTCATGGATGCCATGGTAGATTTGCTCTGCACTTGGCAATGTTCAGAAGTTTATGTAACTCTGGCGGCCATGAATGTGAGGCTTGCTCCACTCATTCCTGAGCCTGGGTGCATGTTTTTTCTTCAAATTTGGGATCTGTGGGGTCCCCAGTGGTAAGACCCCCACCAATTAGCATGTTATTCCCTATCCAGGGAATAAAAGATAACAATTTGAGATACTACTGATATATTTACAGTGGGTTAAATAATTATTGGAAATGTCACCATGTTTTTTTGAGATTACAGTACTTGCTTATTTCTAAATCTTTTTGAAGCTCACCACAAGTGTTCCTTGGTTCCTGGACAACTCTTTTCACTCCTCTGTCATAAATATTTGAGGGGCACCTCGTCAAGGCAAATTTACAATGATAGGATTGTCTTTCCACTTCTGTATTATGGTCCCAACAGTGCTCACTGGAACATTCAGAAGCTCGGAAATGCCAACACTCATTAGGTTGTGAAGGTCTTTGTTTTTTCCCATCATTATTTGTCTTGTGTGACACCTTGGCAATGAGACTTGTTTGTAGCCATCAGTTGGGACTGAAATAGCTGATAGTAATTTGCATAAAGGGCTCGATTGTTTTTTAATGACTGATACATTTCAGCAGTTTACTTGGATTTCTATGCCTTTTTGCACCTTGCTTTCTTCATGTGTTCAATACTTTTCCCCTGTGTCATTTCACATTAGTACACAATGCTTAATATCTAAGCATATTTTCTTTGGTTTCTTTGTATGGATTACTTGGGTTGTTACCACTATCTGATAAAAATTTCATGTCAACAGCACCTTAAAATATATTTAGTGAGAAAAATAGTGACGTGTTCAATACTTTTTATGCACCAAATACCCCAGACTCATAGCAGTAGATTTCTGGACTAATCTCAGTTTGTCAGTGGAGTGTATACTTATGAGCGACTCAAAAACCTACAGATATCTTGTGATGCATAATCTGAATACAGTTCTATGTGCGTGCTAGAGATCAGCAAAGTTACATTGATTCAATTCGTCACAAACTTCTCGGCTTGGCAGTTGATGACTTTATCCTGCATAAATGTGTTCAGCTTTCAGGTGCTCCGGTGGGCTGGAAAAGGTGGATACAGTCCTAGGAGAGAGTCTCTAGCCCACCGGAGCCCCTGAAAGCTGAGCTAATTTATGCAGGCTAAAGTCAGCAACTGCCGAGCCGAGAAGTTCGTGACAAGTCGAATCACTGTAACTTTGCTCCTCTAGTGTGTGCTATTCTGCCTAAATGTTTCCTTTTAGAAATGAAAATCTACTAAGCAATGCAGCGAACATAGCAAAACAAGTTTTCTAAAATAGATTTTCATGTAAATTATTATATCTTAATCTATATGATTTTTGTTTAACCATATAAGCAAGTAAAACATTTGTGGCAGACTTCTAAAGCCTTAACATTAATTTACTACTGAAAGTCTAGCTCTAAACTGACATTTATAGCTTGAACAGACTCAAGAAATGACTATATTGCACTCATTATCCTGGTTAAGGCATTTTAATATGTCGGTTAGTCCTATTCTCCCCACACCATCTCCCCATTAAGCACTTGACTTTTTAATAACATTACCTGTCCCCCATCATATTTCCCACCAGTCAAAACTGTTAACCTTCACCCAGCACCTTGAGGTAAAAAAAAATGTTTACTTTCTTTATATAAAACTATTCACTATGCTATGCTACCACCCATATGAGCTACATTATCATTACAGTCCCTTGGCAAATACTTTACCTGTCATACTCATGAAATATTCCCTATAATATGTCTATTATCATCCCAACTGTTCAACTTTTCTCAGCCTCTTTTAACCCCTTAAGGACGCAGCATTTTTCCGTTTTTGCATTTTCATTTTTTCCTCATCACCTTCTAAAAATCATAACGCTTTCAATTTTGCACCTAAAAATCCATATGATGGCTTATTTTTTGCACCACCAATTCTACTTTGCAGTGACATTAGTCATTTTACCCAAAAATCCACGGCGAAACGGAAAAAAAATCATTGTGCAACAAAATTGAAGAAAAAATTTCATTTTGTAACTTTTGGGGGCTTCCGTTTCTACACAGTGCATTTTTCAGTAAAAATTACATGTTATTATTATTCTCTAGGTCCATACGGTTAAAATGATACCCTTATATAGGTTGGATATTGTCGTACTTCGGAAAAAATCTTAACTACATGCAGGAAAATTTATATGTAAAAAATTCTCATCTTCTAACCCCTATAACTTTTTTATTTTTCTGCTTAAGGGCCAGTATGAGGATTCATTTTGCGCCGTGTTCTGAAGTTTTTCTCGGTACCATTTTTGTATTGATCGGACTTTTTGATCGCTTTTTATTCCTTTTATCATGATATAAAAATTGGCCAAAAATACACTACTTTGGACTTTGGAATTTTTTAGCGTGCACGCCATTGACCGTACAATTTAATTAACAATATATTTTTATAGTTCGGACATTTGTCGCACGCGGCGATACCACATATGTTTATTTTTATTTACACAGTTTTTTTTTTATGGGAAAAGGAGGGTGATTAAAACTTTTAATAGGGAAGGGGTTAAATGACATTTGTTAACTTTTTTTTCCACTTTTTTTTTGCAGTGTTATAGCTCCCATAGGGAGCTATAGCACTGCACACACTGATCTCCTATGCTGATCCCTGCAAAGCCATAGCTTTGCAGGGATCAGTCAGATAGGGGCTCGATTGCTCAAGCCTGTAGCTCAGGCTTGGAGGAATCAATCCCCGATCGGACGCCACGGAGAGAGGTAAGGAGACCTTCGCCTGCGTCCCAGCTGATCGGAACATCGTGATTTTATTGCGAGTTCCCGATCAGCCCGACTGAGCTGCCGGGAACCGTTTACTTTTGTTTTCAGATGCGGCGATCAACTTTGATCGCCGCGTCTGAAGGGTTAACAGTGCACGGCACAACGATCGATGCCGTGCGCTGTTAGCCCAGGGTCCCGGCTATCGTTAGCAGCCGGGACCGACCCGGTGTGATGCGGGGTCACACACTGTTTTTCACACTGGGTCCGGGCTTAGGGCGTACAGGTACACCCTAAGTCCTTAAGAGGTTAAATCTCTCTTGATATCTTAAAAAAAAAAAAAAAAAAGAAAACATAGTGGGAGAGTTATCAAAACCTGTCCAGAGGAAAAGTTGCTGAGTTGCCCATAGCAACCAATCAGCTTGCTTCTTTTGTTTTTAGAGGCCTTTTTAAAAAGGAAAGAAGCGATCTGATTGGTTGCTATGAGCAACTAATCAACTTGTCCTCAGCACAGGTTTTGATGAATCTCCCTCATAATGCTTTTAACGCTTACCCTGTCTAACTGGGGTGATATGACCCCACATCTACTTTAACATGTTTGTTTGTTATTTTTAAACTACATTTATTCAGATTTATATTACAAATAGTAGAATTCAAATAGTTAAAGGAAATATCCAGTGAAAACAACTTATCCTCTATCCACATAAGATAAGTGTCTGATCGCGGCGGGTCCGAACGCTGGACTCTCCCGTACAGGAGGCGCGCAGCTTCATGCCTCCTCTATGTATCTCTATGGGAGAGGTGGGGATGCAGTGTTCGTGCCTCCCCGCCTCTCCCATAGAGCTGTATGGGGAGGGGGTGTACCGTCAACCTCATTAGCTGGCGCAGAGCGCAGCAATGTGGAGGCCCCCTGTTGGGGAGATTGCGGAGGGTCCAAGTGGTCGGACCCCCGCAACCAGACACTTATCCCCTATCCTGTGGATAGGGGATAAGTTGATTTTGCTGCAGATGTCCTTTCATTTCCTATATTTCAGAAACAAAGTAAAACAATAATAAAATAAGAAACTCATTTTTTGACTGACCACTGTGTAAAGTAAACTGTGAACGAAATACAATAAATATTGATTTTCTGTACACTGGTACAGGAAAAAAATTTGTTTTAATCCATTAAGGGTTAATAGTTTCTATCTAAATGCTGTCTTATAGCAGGTTGCAGTTAAAGGGGTCATCTGGCAGTATGGGGTTTTAGTTATCTATGGCCATCCAGTGCTCCTATGGTGCCTCCAGTGTCCTGCTTGATATTTACTAATCTAATGGCAAAAATGTTTTGCATACTATAATTTTTCAACAGATTTTAAATACATTTTTTACTAGCAACTACAAATGTACCCTTATTACATTATTCTTAGATAGTGGCCCAGAGGTATATTCACATGACAGATCTAAGGGAGAAATTTCTGTGACGGAAAAGTAGTGTCATAGATATGATTGGGGTTGTTTCTGTGGTATGTACATGGATTTGTTTCTACAGCAAGTAAATGGGATTGGAACAGACTTTTTCGTATCAAATCATACAGAAAGGTGCAGGTAGGAGCATTTCGAGAAAAGGTAAGTAGATGGGCCCATACAGGATTTTACGTATGGTTCCCAGATGATTTTAAAGAAGTTGATAATAAACATTAAAACATTGATCAATTGTCTGTGAGCCTAGAGATAGGTTTAGATGCTCATGAATCCCATAATGGTAGCATTCATTGTTCTTATTAAAAATGTGTAAAGAAGAACATTGATCAATGGAAACAGCGTAGCTCATGGTGCTATGCTGTTTACATATCTCACATTAAAGTATATATTTTCCTATGCAAAATGTGTACCGCCATTGTCTAGTTGCGAAAGCATTTTCCTGCCCGGAGCTTCTTAATCAAATTCACTCTAATAAAAACTAAAGGTTTCTCCCCCCAGGCATTGTGCACAGTTCCCTCACTCCCAATGTTGCCTAGTGTTCTCATGATCACTGTCGCAGCAAATACAGTCAGTGATCAGCAGTTCAGTAGATGTGATCTGCAGTACCCAACAAGGACAGAAATTCCGGATTGGAATGTGCATGTCTTATGTAGACATTCCCTGATGCTGTGGTTATACTGAGAATACATAGGCAGCTTGGGTACAAGCCAGATAAGGATTCATATGTAGGTAGAGCAAATATTGCTTAACCGGTTGCCGACGAGGGACGAGCCGGCGTCATACTGCGTGGCCCCCAGCAGATTCCTATAGCTGGGGGCTGGTGTTAATAGCCGACATGCGGCCGTGGGCGGCTATTAACCCTAAAGAGACATTTAAATGCTCCCTGGTGGTCCAGTGGGGTGGATCGCCCCCCCCCCCCCCACAGCGCAATCGCGCGGGGGGGGGGGGGGGATGATCCACTGTGGAGGTTGCTGCTGTGATGGCTCCTGCGCTCTGAATGATAAAGCCTGGCAGGACCAGGCTTTATCAATTGAGCGCAGAGCACACAGATCAATGTCGTTGTATGAAACCACATTGAACTGTATGAGGAATCTAATGATTCCTCCTAAAAGTCTCCTAAGTGGACTAAAAGTGTAAAAAAAAAAGTTTTAAAACACACACATTAACCCCTTCCTTATTAAAAGTTTAAATCCCCCCTCTTTTCCCAAATTCCATATAAAAAATATGTAACCATAATAAAAATAAACATTTGTAGTATCACTGCGTGCCTAAATGTCCGAACTATAAAAATATATAGTTAATTAAACTGCACAGTCAATGGGATACGCGCAAAATAATTCCAAAGTCCAAAATAGCTTATTTTTGGTCACTTTTTAGATCATAAAAAAAGGAATAAAAAGCGATCAAAAAGTCCAATCAATACAAAAATGGTACAGCTAAAAACTTCAGATCATGGCGCAAAAAATGAGCCCTCATACCGCCCTGTACACATAAAAATAAAAAAGTTATAGGGGTCAGAAGATGACAATTTTAAACGTATTAATTTTCGTGCATGTAGTTATGATTTTTTCCAGTAGTACGACAAAATCAAACCTATATAAGTAGGGTATCATTTTAATCGTATGGACCTACAGAATAAAGAGAAAGTTCAATTTTTATTGAAAAATGTACTGCCTAGAAACAGAAGCCCCCCAAACTTACAAAATTGTGTTTTTTCTTCAATTTTGTTGCACAATTTATTTTTTATTTTTGTTTCGCCATAGCTTTTTGGATAAAATGACTGATGTCTTTACAAAGTAGAATTGGTGGTGCAAAAATAAGCCATCATATGGATTTTTAGGTGCAAAATTGAAAGGGCTATGATTTTTAAAAGTAAGGAGGAAAAAACTAAAGTGCAAAAACGAAAAAACACTGTGTCCTTAAGGGGTTAAATAGCAAATGGTTATACATAGTAATGCACTCAGAACCCTCATGCTATGCAATTTGTTACTAACAGTATATTGAAAAGTTATTCGTATTCATGCACTGCATACATTTAAAGAGTACCTGTCACCAAACTAAACATTTAATATATTGTTCCCTATGTAATTATAAGACACATTGCTATTTACTTGCTGTTAAAATTTTCAACCTTTATGAGGGAGATTTATCAAAACCGGTGCAGAGGAAAAGTTGCTGAGTTTCCCATAGCAACCAATCAGATCGCTTCTTTTATTTTTCATAGGCCTTTTAAAAAAATGAAAGAAGCGATCTGATTGGTTGCTATTGACAACTCAGCAACATTTTCTCTAGACAGGTTTTGATAAATCCCCCCTTTTATGTGCTAGGTAATATGCTCTGCATTTATTAATATTAATTGGATCAACCAGTAAGGGCTTGTCCACAATATGAAGAATATTTCTCAGAGGCAATTCTGAGTGTAGCAGCCTCCCATTGACTTCAATGGGAAGCTGCTGCTCAGTTCACATCCCAGAAGTTCCATAGCGAAACTTCTGGCAAATCTGATCCCGCCAAAAGAGCGAACATGTTTTGGCAGAATTTGCCCAGAAAAGCCCATTAGTCAATGGAACTTCAAATTTCAGAGGTTCAATTTTGGTGGCAAATTCCTTGCTAAATTGGCACTGATTCCAATCAGTGCGGATCTGCTGAGGAAATTCATACTTGCAGAATTTCCTTAGTGTGAACATACCCAAAGGGTAGACTTGTGAGAGGAAAATCCATACTGACAAACATTTGCCAATTTTGTGGCTTTTTTTTGTTGCACCTTGAAGTCAATGGGGAGAAACTGTAACCAATGGGAAACATACCTGCAACATATTCATATTCTATGGCTATAGATCCACATTGGAGTTCAATTTCTGTGCTGTTTTTTTATCCACAGCCTATGGGTATGATTTGGTAAAATCTCTCCCACCCTACTGGTATTGTAATAGACTGTGGACTTTTCAGCCACAAATCAGCAACAGAAAATCTGTAGCATATCCACCCCATGTGAGCACAGAAAACATTGTAGTCAGGTTGTAATATGTGTAATAAAGGATAATAGAAGACAATATCATTTCCTGAGCAAGGTTAAACCATGTTGTTTTTGGTAGCATTACATGCATTGGTTGCACAGATCAGAACTCTATCATCTATGGCTGCTGGTACAATTTACCACAACTGAATGCAGAAAATAGCATTGAATGTCATGTTTATACTGCAGGCAATCCTATAAAATCTGTCTTGTTATTATTTTTAACTTGGCAGGAGACATCTAATCTCTCATTCTTTCTTCTCAATCAGCGAGTGCCATATTGTTTAAATGTACAATATGCATGCTAGACGTACCTACTGCAACATATTGCGCATATTAAATACAGTATGTCATCCCTAATCAGATTATGTTGCTGAGAATGTAGTTAAATATTTACAAATTCCATCAAAGATTCACATCAGCGTAAAATCATTAGCAATAAGAATGTTTCCTATGTAGAAATATAGTGAATTAACCTTGAGAGATTAGCAGCCACTGTTTCCCCATTAAACCTAATTACAGAATGTAACATGCAGATAAATGGTGATCTACTTACAGTACGATGCTGCCTGCTTGAATATCAGAAAGGCATTTGCAGTTTTGATGTGACTATTTTATATAAACACTTGAATAAGGGGTTTAATGGGAGATAAGTCAGATGTATAGGAAATTAATGGCTGACTAATTTTGTGGGTGGCATGTGCTTGGGAAGCATTTGAGTCACCATTTTATTATTCAACAGAAGTACAAAGCCTAAATGCAATCCTGTCTATGAATGTACTGTATTCTGCCTTCTACTACTACAATAATCAGGGTCAAACCATTACTCAGAGATATGACTGTACAATAGTTTTCAGATCAGTGTGGGCTTTGGTAGTTTGCAGTCAACTTACTTTAAGATATGAGTTGATATTGGTCATATACTTTCTGCCATTACAAATACTGTATATCTTCAGATATTAACTCCTTCAGAACTAAGCCATTTTTATGCTTTTTCCTTCATCTTTGTTCATCATCTAGTTGGGCACAGCCATCCAGCTAAGGCTGGGTTCTCACTACGTTTTCTCCCATACGGGAGCGCATACGGCAGGGGGGAGCTAAAACCTTGCTCTCCTGTATGCCTTTGTATACGCTCCCGTATGTAATTCATTTCAATGAGCCGACCGCAGTGAAACGTTCGGTCCGGTCAGCTCATTTTTCCGCCATATGCGCTTTTACAACCGGACCTAAACCCGTGGCTGACCACAGTTTTAGGTGCGGGGAAAAAGTGCATACAGCACAAAAATGAGCCGACCGGACCGAACGTTTCACTCTGGCCGGCACATTGAAATGAATGACATACGGGAGCGTATACAAAGGCATACAGGAGCGCGAGGTTTTAGCTCCCCCTGCCGTATGCGCTCCCGTATGGGAGAAAACATAGTGGGAACCCAGCCTAACAGAGTCTAAAGCTTTGTCATTAAAGGGCAAGTGAAGTTTAGTATATACTCTACGCACATACTGCATAATGACCTACAGATAGCAAACCCGGCTATATTATGCAGATACATCAATCCGCATGATACCTAAACTGTGGTTGTGCCCATACCAACCAATCATAGCTTAGCTTTGAACAGAGCTTGTTAAGATATGAAAGCTAAGCTGTGATTGGTTGCTGGTTTCAGGCAGATTGACAGTTACAGTGGTCCCTCAAGTTACAATATTAATTGGTTCCAGGACGACCATTGTATGTTGAAACCATTGTATGTCAAGACCATAACTCAATGGAAACCTGATAATTGGTTCTGAAGCCACCAAAATGTCTTCCAAAAATAAGAAAAATTGAGGATTAAACTAAAATAAGTGTCACGGTTCGGCTGGCAGGAGGTGGATCCTCTGTGCCAGAGAGGGATTGGCGTGGACCGTGCTAGTGGACCGGTTCTAAGTTACTACTGGTATTCACCAGAGCCCGCCGCAAAGCGGGATGGTCTTGCAGCGGCGGTAGTAACCAGGTCGTATCCACTAGCAACGGCTCAACCTCTCTGACTGCTGAAGATAGGCGCGGTACAAGGGAGTAGACAAGAGCAAGGTCGGACGTAGCAGAAGGTCGGGGCAGGCAGCAAGGATCGTAGTCAGGGGCAACGGCAGGAGGTCTGGAACACAGGCTAGGAACACACAAGGAAACGCTTTCACTGGCACGATGGCAACAAGATCCGGCGAGGGAGTGCAGGGGAAGTGAGGTATACATAGGGAGTGCACAGGTGAACACACTAATTAGAACAACTGCGCCAATCAGGGGCGCAGTGGCCCTTTAAATCGCAGAGACCCGGCGCGCGCGCGCCCTAGGGAGCGGGGCCGCGCGCGCCGGGACAGGACCGACGGAGAGCGAGTCAGGTACGGGAGCCGGGGTGCGCATCGCGAGCGGGCGCCACCCGCATCGCGAATCGCATCCCGGCTGGAGGCGGTATCGCAGCGCACCCGGTCAGTGGATCTGACCGGGGCGCTGCAGTAGCGAGGGTGTAGCGAGCGCTCCGGGGAGGAGCGGGGACCCGGAGCGCTCGGCGTAACAGTACCCCCCCCCCCTTGGGTCTCCCCCTCTTCTTGGAGCCTGAGAACCTGAGGACCAGACTTTTGTCTAGGATATTGTCCTCAGGTTCCCAGGATCTCTCTTCAGGACCACAGCCCTCCCAATCAACCAAAAAAAAAGTTTTCCCTCTGACCTTCTTGGAGGCCAGTATCTCCTTTACGGAGAAGATGTCAGAAGAACCGGAAACAGGAGTGGGAGAAACAAGTTTGGGAGAGAAACGGTTGATGATGAGTGGTTTAAGAAGAGAGACATGAAAGGAATTAGGAATACGAAGAGAAGGAGGAAGAAGAAGTTTGTAAGAGACAGGATTAATTTGGCACAAGATTTTGAAAGGACCAAGATAGCGAGGTCCCAATTTGTAGCTGGGGACACAGAAGCGGACATATTTAGCGGACAGCCATACCTTGTCTCCGGGAGAAAAAATGGGAGGAGCTCTTCTTTTCTTATCGCCAAACTTTTTCATGCGAGATGCAGCCTGTAAGAGAGAATTTTGGGTCTCTTTCCATATGGTGGAAAGATCACGAGTTATTTCATCCACAGCGGGCAAACCAGAGGGCAAGGGAGTAGGGAGGGGGGGAAGAGGGTGACGGCCGTACACCACGAAAAATGGGGATTTGGAAGAAGATTCAGAGACTCTGAAGTTGTACGAGAATTCAGCCCATGGTAGAAGATCTGCCCAGTCATCCTGGCGGGAGGAAACAAAATGCCGTAAATAGTCACCCAGGACTTGGTTAATTCTTTCTACTTGCCCATTGGATTGAGGATGATAAGCAGAAGAGAAGTTTAATTTAATCTTGAGTTGTTTACAGAGAGCCCTCCAGAATTTTGACACGAATTGGACGCCTCTATCCGAGACGATCTGCGTGGGCAAACCGTGAAGACGAAAAATGTGTACAAAAAATTGTTTTGCCAACTGAGGCGCTGAAGGAAGACCAGGAAGAGGAATAAAATGTGCCATCTTGGAAAATCGATCAACGACCACCCAAACAACAGTGTTGCCACGGGATGGGGGTAAGTCTGTAATAAAGTCCATACCAATCAGAGACCAAGGCTGTTCGGGGACAGGCAGAGGATGAAGGAGACCAGCAGGCTTCTGGCGAGGAGTCTTATCCCGGGCACAGACAGTACAGGCCCGCACAAAATCAACAACATCCGTCTCCAGAGTCGGCCACCAATAGAAACGAGAGATGAGTTGCAAGGACTTTTTGATGCCCGCATGGCCAGCGAGGTGGGAGGAGTGACCCCATTTGAGGATTCCGAGGCGTTGGCGTGGAGAAACGAAGGTCTTCCCTGGAGGAGTTTGCCTGATGGAGGCTGGAGAAGTGGAGATCAGACAGTCAGGAGGAATGATGTGTTGCGGAGAGAGCTCTACTTCCGAGGCATCCGAGGAACGAGAGAGAGCATCGGCCCTAATGTTCTTGTCGGCAGGGCGAAAGTGAATTTCAAAATTAAAACGGGCAAAGAACAGAGACCACCTGGCCTGGCGAGGATTGAGCCGTTGGGCAGACTGGAGATAGGAGAGATTCTTGTGATCGGTGTAAATGATAACTGGAAATTTTGATCCCTCCAGCAGATGCCTCCATTCCTCAAGTGCTAATTTAATGGCCAGTAGCTCTCGATCCCCGATGGAGTAGTTCCTCTCCGCCGGAGAGAAGGTCCTAGAAAAAACACCACAAGTAACAGCATGCCCGGAAGAATTTTTTTGTAGAAGGACCGCTCCAGCTCCCACTGAGGAGGCATCAACCTCCAATAGGAAGGGTTTAGATGGGTCAGGTCTGGAGAGCACGGGAGCAGAAGAAAAGGCAGACTTGAGCCGTTTAAATGCGTCCTCCGCTTGAGGAGGCCAGGACTTAGGATTGGCATTCTTCTTGGTTAAAGCCACGATAGGAGCCACAATGGTGGAAAAATGTGGAATAAATTGTCTGTAATAATTGGCGAACCCCAAAAAACGTTGAATAGCGCGGAGTCCGGAGGGGCGTGGCCAATCTAAGACGGCAGAGAGTTTATCTGGGTCCATTTGTAGTCCCTGGCCAGAGACCAAGTATCCTAGGAAAGGAAGAGATTGACATTCAAACAGACATTTCTCCATTTTGGCATAAAGTTGATTGTCTCGAAGTCTCTGAAGAACCATGCGGACATGCTGGCGGTGTTCTTCTAAGTTGGTAGAAAAAATCAGAATATCGTCCAGATACACAACAACACAGGAATATAAGAGATCACGAAAAATTTCATTAACAAAGTCTTGGAAGACGGCAGGGGCGTTGCACAGGCCAAAGGGCATGACCAGATACTCAAAGTGTCCATCTCTAGTGTTAAATGCAGTTTTCCATTCGTCCCCCTCCCTGATGCGGATGAGATTATAAGCACCTCTTAAGTCCAGTTTGGTAAAGATGTGGGCACCTTGAAGGCGATCAAAGAGTTCTGAGATAAGAGGTAGGGGGTAGCGGTTCTTTACCGTGATTTTATTAAGTCCGCGGTAGTCAATGCAAGGACGTAGAGAGCCATCTTTTTTGGACACAAAGAAAAATCCAGCTCCGGCAGGAGAGGAGGATTTGCGGATAAACCCCTTTTTTAAATTTTCCTGGATGTATTCAGACATAGCAAGAATCTCTGGGGCGGACAGAGGATAAATTCTGCCCCGGGGTGGAGTAGTGCCCGGGAGGAGGTCAATAGGACAGTCATAAGGCCTGTGAGGAGGTAAAGTCTCAGCTTGTTTTTTGCAAAATACGTCAGCATAGTCCATATAAGCCTTAGGGAGACCGGTTACAGGGGGAACCACAGGGTCACGGCAGGGAGTACTGGGAACCGGTTTAAGACAGTCCTTGAAACAAGAAGTACCCCAGCTCTTGATCTCTCCTGTGGACCAATCAAGGGTTGGGGAATGGCGTTGAAGCCATGGTAGTCCAAGGAGAATTTCGGAAGTGCAATTGGAGAGGACCAAAAACTCAATTTTTTCGTGATGAGGTCCGATGCACATTAGGAGGGGCTCCGTGCGGTAACGTACGGTACAGTCCAATCTTTCATTGTTAACACAATTGATGTAGAGGGGTCTGGCGAGACTGGTCACTGGGATGTTGAACCTGTTGATGAGAGAGGCCAAAATAAAATTTCCTGCAGATCCGGAATCCAAGAAGGCCATAGTAGAGAAGGAGAAGGTAGAGGCAGATATCCGCACAGGCACAGTAAGACGTGGAGAAGCAGAGTTGACATCAAGGATTGTCTCACCTTTGTGCGGAGTCAGCGTACGTCTTTCCAGGCGGGGAGGACGGATAGGACAATCCTTCAGGAAGTGTTCGGTACCGGCACAGTACAGGCAAAGATTCTCCATGCGGCGTCGTGTCCTCTCTTGAGGTGTCAAGCGAGACCGGTCAACTTGCATAGCCTCCACGGCGGGAGGCACAGGAACGGATTGCAGAGGACCAGAGGAGAGAGGAGCCGGGGAGAAAAAACGCCTCGTGCGAACAAAGTCCATATCCTGGCGGAGCTCCTGACGCCTTTCGGAAAAACGCATGTCAATGCGAGTAGCTAGATGAATGAGTTCATGTAGGTTAGCAGGAATTTCTCGTGCGGCCAGAACATCTTTAATGTTGCTGGATAGGCCTTTTTTAAAGGTCGCGCAGAGGGCCTCATTATTCCAGGATAGTTCGGAAGCAAGAGTACGGAATTGTATGGCGTACTCGCCAACAGAAGAATTACCCTGGACCAGGTTCAGCAGGGCAGTCTCAGCAGAAGAGGCTCGGGCAGGTTCCTCAAAGACACTTCGAATTTCCGAGAAGAAGGAGTGTACAGAGGCAGTGACGGGGTCATTGCGGTCCCAGAGCGGTGTGGCCCATGACAGAGCTTTCCCAGACAGAAGGCTGACTACGAAAGCCACCTTAGACCTTTCAGTAGGAAACTGGTCCGACATCATCTCCAAGTGCAGGGAACATTGTGAAAGAAAGCCACGGCAAAACTTAGAGTCCCCATCAAATTTATCCGGCAAGGATAGTCGTAGGCCGGAAGCGGCCACTCGCTGCGGAGGAGGTGCAGGAGCTGGCGGAGGAGATGATTGCTGAAGCTGTGGTAGAAGCTGCTGTAGCATCACGGTCAGTTGAGACAGCTGATGGCCTTGTTGCGCTATCTGTTGTGACTGCTGGGCGACCACCGTGGTGAGGTCGGCGACAACTGGCAGTGGAATTTCAGCGGGATCCATGGCCGGATCTACTGTCACGGTTCGGCTGGCAGGAGGTGGATCCTCTGTGCCAGAGAGGGATTGGCGTGGACCGTGCTAGTGGACCGGTTCTAAGTTACTACTGGTATTCACCAGAGCCCGCCGCAAAGCGGGATGGTCTTGCAGCGGCGGTAGTAACCAGGTCGTATCCACTAGCAACGGCTCAACCTCTCTGACTGCTGAAGATAGGCGCGGTACAAGGGAGTAGACAAGAGCAAGGTCGGACGTAGCAGAAGGTCGGGGCAGGCAGCAAGGATCGTAGTCAGGGGCAACGGCAGGAGGTCTGGAACACAGGCTAGGAACACACAAGGAAACGCTTTCACTGGCACGATGGCAACAAGATCCGGCGAGGGAGTGCAGGGGAAGTGAGGTATACATAGGGAGTGCACAGGTGAACACACTAATTAGAACAACTGCGCCAATCAGGGGCGCAGTGGCCCTTTAAATCGCAGAGACCCGGCGCGCGCGCGCCCTAGGGAGCGGGGCCGCGCGCGCCGGGACAGGACCGACGGAGAGCGAGTCAGGTACGGGAGCCGGGGTGCGCATCGCGAGCGGGCGCCACCCGCATCGCGAATCGCATCCCGGCTGGAGGCGGTATCGCAGCGCACCCGGTCATTGGATCTGACCGGGGCGCTGCAGTAGCGAGGGTGTAGCGAGCGCCGGGGAGGAGCGGGGACCCGGAGCGCTCGGCGTAACAATAAGTAGATAACTAATATAGATAAAGCAAGTCCTTACATATAAAAGTAAGAAAGATCTGCTGGGAGCTGTAATCACTGTCTATGTAGAGGACAGGAGATTCTTCAGGGTCCTGTACAGTACACAATGTCCTGAAAAAGTAACATGGAGCCGTCCTTACCTGGTGTCCAAAGGAGCAGCTAACTGTGGCACAGGTTAAGAGTAGTACAGAACATGTAGTACCTCCCTGTACTGTAGGGGGCGTTACCAGACAGCCAGTAAGTACATACACTTCAGTAATACTAGTGTTTAATCAGTGAATGCCCATTCTGATTGGTCCATTCTTCCAGCCATTGACATGTTTCACAGATCTGGACTGTCCGTAGCATTGTATGTTGAGTCTGGTTTCAAGTTACAATGGTCCACAAAATACCATTGTATGTTGAAACTATTGTATGTTGAGCCCATTGTACTTTGAGGAATCACTGTATTTTGTGTTTCTTCCATTTGCGAATAATCGTACAAACTTTTGTAACCTCCTCACCAGGTTGCTTGGCGATGGTCTTGTAGTCCATTTCAGCCTTGTGTAGGTCTACAGTCTTGTCTTTGACAGGTCTTAGGTCTTGGCCATGGTGAAATGTTTGGAATCTGATAGATTGCTTCTGTGAACAAGTGTTTTTTTTTATACAGGTAACAAGCTGATATTAGGAGCACTCCCTTTAAGGTTGTGTTCACATGGCAGAAATTCCTCACAGAACTCTGCATTATTTGTACGTACGGAATTCCGCCTACTTTTATTGCCCATTCACTTTAACCCCTTAAGGACTCAGCGTTTTTCCGTTTTTGCATTTTCATTTTTTTCTTCATCACCTTCATCATAGCGCTTTCAATTTTGCACATAAAATTCCATATGATGGCTTATTTTTTGCGCCACCAATTCTACTTTGCAGTGACATTAGTCATTTTACCAAAAAATCCATGGTGAAACGGAAAAAAAAATCATTGTGCGAAAAATTGAAGAAAAAATTTAATTTTGTAACTTTTGGGAGCTTTCGTTTCTACGCAGTGCATTTTTCAGTAAAAATGACATCTTCTCTTTATTCTGTAGGTCCATACGATTAAAATGATACCCTATTTATATAGGTTTGATTTTGTCGTATGATTTTGTTACATGGATCAGCGTAATAGGGGGTTTATTGCTCAAGCCTGTAGCTCAGGCTTGGAGCAATCAAACGCCAATCGGACGCGACGGAACAAGGTAATGGGGCCTCCGCTCGTGTCCTAGCTGATTGGGACATCACGGTTTTATCGCGATAGTCCAGATCAGCCCGACTGAGCTGCCGGGAAGCTTTTACTTTCGTTTTTGACGCGGCGATCAAATTTGTGCCGCAATGATCTGTGCCGCGTGCTATTAGCCCAGGGTCCCGGCTATTAATAGCAGCCGGGACCGACCCAGTGTGATGCGGGGTCACGGCGTGACCCCGTTTTAAACACCGGGACTGGGTGCAGGGCGTGCAGGTACGCCCTGCATCCTAAAGAAGTTAATGGGATTCTGCAAGGTCATTCACACAGCATATTTCTGCTAATGCTTGATGAAGAAATTCTGCATTCTGCGTCATGTACAAATATAAGTCTGGTCTTATTTTTTGCAGAATCCTATTGAAGTCAATGGGGCCTCATTTTCTGCATAAAATGCAGAATGTGTGCAGGAATTGATGCAGAATTTGAATAAGCCCACCCACATGGGCCTTGTAGTACTTGAGCTAATTGTTAGAGTACTCCCATTTTTTTCCCTCCCAGCTTGTTTGGCCACCTATATACCTAGTGAAGTTTGTTTCAGGTCCTTTTGTTGTTTCTTTTGTGGTGTTTATCTTGGCTAGTGTTGAGCGGCATAGGCCATATTCGAATTCGCAATATTTCGCAAATATATGGACGAATATTCGTCATATATTCGCAAAATTCGCATAGTCGTAATATTCACGTTTTATTTTCGCATATGCGAAAATTCGCATATACGAAAATTATCATATGCCACAATAAGCATAAGCGAAAATTCGCACATGCGAAAATTTGCATATGCGAAAATTTGCATATACGAAAATTTGCATACACTGAAATTCACCGATGCGAGCCTTCTTTACACCACACAAGCTGGAAGCAGAGAGGGATGATCACTGTGATGTGTACTGTGAAAAAAAAATAAATAAGAATATTCGTAATTGCGAATATATAGTGCTATATTCGCGAATATTCACGAATTCGCAAATATGCGATATTCGCGAATAAAATTTGCATTGTGAATATTCGCGAACAACACTAATCTTGGCCAACAATATGGACCCCTCCCTTGATGCCTCACCATCTTCTGCTACACTACACTGTTGTCCAACCCTGACATGTGTTTGCTTTTAACAATAATTGGTAAAGTTATGTGTAGTCGCCGCCGTCACCAGGTAGGTTTTTTTGGCGTCCTATTTTATGTCTCTTCTTATTATGTATTTATATCTTACATGTTTTTTTTTTTTTTCATATAGAGGTTTGCCCAGCTTAGTCACCTCATTTCTAAATGTCGCAATCGTCGCGGACATGTTGGTCACCTGTATGACGAACTAAGGAGGTAGATATTTGGCTTTATTTTTGGATGCTTTCTTTTAGTTTTTTAACCAGCTTATATTTTTTAATATTTATTTTCTGATGTTTATATCAGGTATCTGGATTAAAATGTAAAAGTAAAAAAAAAATGTATGCATACCAATGGAGGCCTTTGACCAGCTATTTGAGATTTTGGAGGATCACCTTCAACGCCAAGATACCAACATGTATCAAGCCATTTCTCCAATAGTATGCCTGATTATCACATTGTGGCTCTATTACATATGTTTTGTCTTGTTGCTATTGGAATCATTCTTGTTCTGGCTTTTTTTTTTTTTTTTTTTAATTGTTCGGCTTTTGTTTATTTCTGTTTTTTTTTATGTCACACATTTTATGTATGTTTGAACCCGACAGCGTGTGGCTCGCCAATGCTGCCTAGCAATGGCTCCTTCCCATGCTATTGTTCAAAATATAGTAATAATTTTACAATGTTCGTACCTTGTGCAACTTTATATATTTCATGCACAAGGTACACAGCATGCCCCAGGATGGCTAGCATCTAGCATATCTGAATGAAACTATGCCCTGGTGTTGTTTATGGAGTATCCCCAAAAACCTGTGTTTTAATCATTTATTTATTATGGCAGTCATATGTCATTTACCCATATACAGATGCTCTGAATGTTAATGTTGTGTAGAAAATCAACATTTTTGTCTTTATTCCTATCATGTTATATTTATATTTGTCTGAAATGTTGAAATGCTTTATTTTAATGGGATACATGAGTAGATTTTTTTTCTCTTAATTTCTCCCACTTTCCATGCCCAGTCAAACCCAGGAGATGTGGATGCAGGCAGCAGGCTTTCAGTCTGTGGCACAATTCTTGAACTGCATAGGCACCGTCAATGGGAAGCATATACGAGTGCTTCAGCCACCTCGATCAGGCTCACATATCTTTAACTACAAGAAGTATTTTTCTGTGTTCCAATGGCGGTGACTGATGCCGCTTAAAGTATATTGCCATTGAAGTCAGTGCCTATGGGAGTACTGGGGACTTGTGGGTGCTGATAACTAGGGATGAGCGAATTGAATCTGACGAATCCGAATTCGTTACGAATTTCATGAAAAAATCGATTTGTAACGAATGTGAATATGGGCGCAATTCGATTGGGCAAATCGCTTCCTTAAACTCCATTTAGTCTGGTCCAGGCTCCAGGGCATCTAAAATGGCTGATCCACATGTGAGGACATGGGGCAAGGAATCCTGGGAAGGCGGGGACAAGGATAGGCGGGATGACCCTGAATCACATGCAGAATGCAGCTTATCAGCTGTCAGTCACCCCTGTGATGTCACAGCCCTATATAATCGGCAGCCATATTGCGGCCAATCACTTCAGCCTTTCATTGCAGAGAGATGGACAGGGACAGACAGCGCTATGTGTTGGCCAGAAAAGCTTTTTTCCAGTAGCGATTCACCTCCTAGTCACATCAGCATTCTGTTGCACAGAGGGAGAGAGAGCAGTGTGTGTTGCACAGAAAAGCATTCTTACTGCAGCGATTCACTCTCCCAGTCACTACAGTGTTCTATTACAGAGAGGGACAGAGAGCAGTGTGTTGCACAGAACAGCAGCAATTCAGCTCAAGCACAAATCCTGCCTAGAAGCACTGACAGGGAAGGGAGTGAGATTAAGAGAGAGAGAGAGTGAAACTTTGGGTGTAGTACACAGCGACTGTGTGCTGCAGCACTGGTGTGTACTGCTGGTTTTGTACACATAGCGCATTGTCCTCCCGTCATAAGTGCATACCACATACGTACATCTAAGTGGTGTACTACTTTGTTCCTGTTAAAGTCTCAAGGACCTAGATACTGTGAAAGGCCAGGCAGAATTACACACCGGCTGGTGTTGTACACAAATACTTTTTTAAGCGTACTGTAGCGCATTGTCCTCCCCTCATAAGTGCATACCACATACGTACATCTAAGTGGTGTACTATTTTGTTCCTGGTAAAGTCTGAAGGGCCTAGATACTGTGAAAGGCCAGCCAAAAATACACACCTGCTGGTGTTATAGACAAATACTGTTTTAAGCACATTTTCCTCAAAGTTCCCCTCACTCAGGTTTATGGAATGGACTGTTGCAGAAATTTCTGCAACTTAAACTGCCCCCCTTTTAAATCCACCTTGATGACCTTGTCACATATAATACTACCTCTTTTTGATAGCACTTTTATCAAAAATTTTAGTTTTTTTTTCTTCTGAAGTTTGTGATTTTGCACTTGTATGTTCTGTAATCAGGGCTGTAGCTCTGATGAGGCGATCGCCTCAGGTGCGCTGTTGCAAGGGGGCGGAAGGGGGGTCCAGCACACATTACACTGAGGCATTGATTCCCAACCAGGGTGCCAGGACACTCTGGTGGGAAATATGGCGCTTACATTTTTTGTCTAGGCCTGCGCATCTGTGAGTCACAGGTGTGCAGGCCAGGCGGGAGGGAAGTTTGTGTGCAGTGCTGGGACGGGTGATGCTGAAACTCCAATCCTCATGTATCCTCCCTCTCCTGTGGAGCAGCTCTGGACTCTGGATTCTCTCTGGCCCCTCAGCAGAATGATGTGGATGGAGGGAAGGACCAGGGGCAGCTCTGACAGAGGCCTACTCAGCTTCAGGTAGCGCACCCCCACCCTTCTTTCACTCCTCTACACCTCTCTGTCACCCGTCGTAACCTCTCTGTTACCCCTCGTAACCTCTCTGTAACCCCTGGACACCCCTCTGTTATCCCATACGCCTTTCTGTCACCCCTCAAAACCTCTCTGTCACCCCTCTACACTCCTCTGTCAATTTTTCTAAAATTCGCTCATCTCTACTGATAACATCTGAATTTGGACGTCAAGTGCTGCAAAATCAGGCGACTGCCTCCTTCAAGACCTCTTCTGGAAATCACGCATCTAGTTCCCTTTGTCCTGGTATCTGAGGAGGCCTTTCCACTATTGCCAAATGATACCACTAAAAACTTCAGATTACGGTGCAAAAATGAGCCCTCATACCGCCCCGTACGCGGAAAAATAAAAAAGTTATAGGGTCAGAAGATGACAATTTTGAACATATTAATTTTCGTGCATTTAGTTATGATTTTTTCCAGAAGTATGACAAAATTAAACCTATATAAGTAAGGTATCATTTTCATCGTATGGACCTACAGAATAAAGGTGTCATTTTTACCGAAAAACGTACTGCGTAGAAACGTAAGCCCCCAAAAGTTACAAAATTGTGTTTTTTTCTTCAATTTTGTTGCACAATTTTTTTTTTTACTTTTGGCCGTTGATTTTTGGGTAAAATGACTGATGTCCTTACAAAGTAGAATTAGTGGTGCAAAAAATAAGCCATCATATGGATTTTTAGGTGCAAAATTTAAAGAATTATGATTAAGGTAAGGAAGAAAAAACAAAAGTCCTTAACCCCTTCCCGCAGAATGTCATATATAAACGCCGGGTTGTGCAGTGCGTTCGCGCCTCCCGGCGTTTATAAATGACATGCAGTTAACCCGGCGATGCGCAGCATCGCACGGGTTAACTGGCAGAAGTCCCGCTGTTTCCAGCAGGGGACAACTTCTGCTTCACCCCCAGGACCATCAATTGATGGTCCTGGTCAGCGATCACTGTGATTGGTCCCTGTGGATCTGGGGTGAAAGTTCAGATCCCCCGCACTGCCCGCCCCTGGAAGTCGGGCAGAACGGGGGACGATGGCTGCAGGGGCTCGCGGGGACCTTCGGCATTCGGGGGGAACACGTGGGGACCGGCGGACTTACCTGATCCAGCGGCGGGACCGAGGAGCAGCGCGGGACCGGCCACGTGGACGAGCAGCGACGGGTAAGTATGTGGTCCTCAGAGGCAGCAGTGAAGATCTTCACTGCTGCTTCTAGGAGTCTGAAAACTACAACTCCCAGCATGCCTAGACAGCCTTTGGCTGTCTGGGCATGCTGGGAGTTGTAGTTTTGCAACATCTGGAGGGCCTCAGTTTGGAGACCATTGTATAATGGTCTCCAATCTGTGCTCTTCCAGCTGTTGCAAAACTACAACTCCCAGCATGCACTGACTGTCCAGGCATGCTGGGAGTTTTAGTTCAGCAACATCTGGCCCTTCAGATGTTGCCGAACTACAACTCCCAGCATGCCCTTCAGCTGTCTGGGCATGCTGGGAGTTGTAGTTTTGCAACAGCTGGAGACACACTGGTTGGGAAACATTGTTTCTAACTCAGTGTTTCCTAACCTGTGTGCCTCCAGCTGTTGCAAAACTATAACTCCCAGCATGCACTAAAAGACCATGCATGCTGGGAGTTGTAGTTTTGCAACATCTGGAGGGCCCCAGTTTGGAGACCATTGTATAATGGTCTCCAATCTGTGCTCTTCCAGCTGTTGCAAAACTACAACTCCCAGCATGCACTGACTGTCCAGGCATGCTGGGAGTTTTAGTTCAGCAACATCTGGCCCTTCAGATGTTGCCGAACTACAACTCCCAGCATGCCCTTCAGCTGTCTGGGCATGCTGGGAGTTGTAGTTTTGCAACAACTGGAGACACACTGGTTGGGAAACATTGTCTGTTTCTAACTCAATGTTCCCTAACCTGTGTGCCTCCAGCTGTTGCAAAACTATGACTCCCAGCATGCACTAACAGACCATGCATACTGGGAGTTGTGGTTTTGCAACAGCTGATGCAAGGCCCCCCCCCCCCGCCACCCCCGTGAATGTACAGGGTACATTCACATGGGCGAGACTTTTACAGTGGGTTTCTCGCATCTTGAGATGCAGCAAATTTTGCACTGGGAAACTCGCTGTAATCCCCCGCCCATGTGACTGTACCCTAAAAACACTACACTACACTAACACAAAATAAAATAAAAAGTTAAAAACACTACATATACACATACCCTTACACAGCCCCCCTCCCCCAATAAGAACGTCCGGTACACCACTGTTTCCAAAGCAGAGCCTCCAGCTGTTGAAAAACAACAACTCCCAGTATTGTCGGACAGCCGTTGACTGTCCAGGCATGCTGGGAGTTTTGCAACAGCTGGAGGCACCCTGTTTGGGAATCACTGGCGTAGAATACCCCTATGTCCACCCCTATGCAAATCCCTAATTTAGGCCTCAAATGCACATGGCGCTCTCACTTTGGAGCCCTGTCGTATTTCAGGGCAACAGTTTAGGGCAACATATGGGGTATCGCTGTACTCGGGAGAAATTGTGTTACAAGGTTTGGGGGGCTTTTTCTTCTTTAACCCTTCATGAAAAGGAAATGTTGGGGTCTACACCAGAATGTTAGTGTAAATTTTTTTTATTTTTTACACTAACATGCTGATGTTGCCCTATACTTTACATTTTCACAAGAGGTAAAAGGGAAAAAAGCCCCCCAAAATTTGTAACGCAATTTCTCCCGACTACAGAGATACCCCATATGTGAGCGCAAAGTGCTCTGGGGGCGCACAACAAGGCCCAGAAGGGAGAGCGCACCATGTACATTTGAGGTGATTTGCACAGGGGTGGCTGATTGTTACAGCGGTTTTGACAAACGCAAAAAAAAAAAAACCCCACGTGACCCCATTTCGGAAACGACACCCCTCACGGAATGTAATGAGGGGTGCAGTGAGAATTTACCCCCCACAGGTGTCTGACGGATCTTTGGAACAGTGGTCCATGAAAATGAAAACTTGTACAGCCCACTGTTCCAAAGATCTGTCAGACACCAGTGGGGGCAAATGCTCACTGTACCCCTTGTTACGTTCCTCAAGGGGTCTAGTTTCCAAAATGGTATGCCATGTGTGGTTTTTTTTTGCTGTTCTGGCACCTTAGGGGCTTCCTAAATGCGACATGCCCCCCGAGCAAAATTTGCTCTCAAAAAGCCAAATATGACTCCTTCTCTTCTGAGCATTGTAGTTCGCCCATAGTGCACTTCAGGTCAACTTATGGGGTACCTCCATACTTAGAAGAGATGGGGTTACAAATTTTGGGGGGTATTTTCTGCTATTAACCCTTGCAAAAAGGTGAAATTAGGGGGGAAACACACATTTTAGTGGAATTTTTTTTTTTTTTTTTTACATATGCAAAAGTCATGAAACACCTGTGGGGTAATAAGGCTCACTTTATTCCTTATTACATTCCTCAAGGGGTCTAGTTTCCAAAATGGTATGCCATGTGGGTATTTTTTGCTGTCCTGGCACCATAGGGGCTTCCTAAATGCGACATGCCCCCCGAGCAAAATTTGCTCTCAAAAAGCCAAATATGACTCCTTCTCTTCTGAGCATTGTAGTTCACCCATAGTGCACTTCAGGTCAACTTATGGGGTACCTCCATACTCAGAAGAGAAGGGGTTACAAATATTGGGGGGTATTTCCTGCTATTGACCCTTGGAAAAATGTGAAATTTGGGGGGAAACACACATTTTAGTGAAAAAAAAATAATTTTTTTTTACATATGCAAAAGTCGTGAAACACCTGTGGGGTATTAAGGCTCACTTTATTCCTTGTTACGTACCTCAAGGGGTCTAGTTTCCAAAATGGTATGCCATGTGAGGGTTTTTTGCTGTTCTGGCACCATAAGGGCTTCCTAAATGCAACATGCCCCCAAAAACCATTTCAGAAAAACGTACTCTCCAAAATCCCCTTATCGCTCTTTCCCTTCTGAGCCCTCTACTGCGCCCGCCGAACACTTTACGTAGACATATGAGGTATGTGCTTACTCAAGAGAAATTGGGCTACAAATATAAATATACATTTTCTCCTTTTACCCCTTGTAAAAATTAAAAAATTGGGTCTACAAGAACATGCAAGTGTAAAAAATGAAGATTGTGAATTTTCTCCTTCACTTTGCTTCTATTCCTGTGAAACACCTAAAGGGTTAAAATGATGACTGAATGTCATTTTGAATACTTTGGGGGGTGCAGTTTTTATAATGGGGTCTTTTGTGGGGTATTTCTAATAAGAAGACCCTTCAAATCCACTTCAAACCTGAACTGGTCCTTGAAAAATAGTGAGTTTGAAAATTTTGTGAAAAATTGGAAAATTGCTGCTGAACTTTGAAGCCCTCTGGTGTCTTCCAAAACTAAAAACTCGTCACTTTTATGATGCAAACATAAAGTAGACATATTGTATATGTGAATAAAAATTTTTTTTATTTCTAATATACATTTTCCTTACAAGCAGAGAGCTTCAAAGTTAGAAAAATGCAAAATTTTCAAATTTTTCATCAAATTTTAGGATTTTTCACAAGGAAAGGATGCAAGTTACCACAAAAATTTACCACCATGTTAAAGTAGAATATGTCACGAAAAAACAATCTCAGAATCAGAATGATAACTAAAAGCATTCCAGAGTTATTAATGTTTAAAGTGACAGTGGTCAGATGTGCAAAAAACGCTCTGGTCCTTAAGGCCAAAATGGGCTTGGTCCTGAAGGGGTTAAGGGGTTATGCCAAGCATTACCAATTTGCTTTTTGTGTTCATGATTTGGCAACAACTTGACCCATTATGTAAATTTAGGTTTGGTTGATATAAACCCTGTTTTATGCTTTATATGTACAATACCTCCTCTGGCACTGCTCTTTTGTCCCCATCCCCCTTCACCCCCCCCCCCCCCAAAAAAAAAAAAATGTAACATGTTTTTGTGGCCAGAATGGAAAATATTTCATTTAAAACATAAATGTATATATTTTCACTACTTAAATTTGTGTGGGTGTTGTTGTGGACCTACTCAAGGGAAAATATACTAAGAGAAATCACTAAAAATGGTAAAGTTACCCATGTATGTTGATTAGAGATGAGCAAATTTCTGAAAAATTCGATTCGGACGAATTTTCTGAAAAATTTGGTTCAGACCGAATTTATTTGAGGCAAATCGCTAATAAAAACGGCTATTTCTGGCCTACAGAGACAACTACATTGATGTGGTCTCAGATGGCAGGAGGTGCTCAACCCCTGAATGCAATTGTGCATAGATACTGGGGGGCAGAGCCTGCGCTTGTGGTCCGTTGCTTTGGACGATCCCCAGCATAAAATGCAGACAATAGAGGATGCCTGCAAACGACCACAAGTACCAGAATGGCATCCTACACCAGATAAATAGGTATGGATGTGAATCAATCAAAATAAAATATGAAATTGGCTAACCCTCAAAACTGATGTAAAATTGAGACATTATCCAGTATATCCTTATATAAAGGACATACCTGAGCCCGCACACCAACGCAAAGGTTTCTCAAGTGGCACGGGACCTAACACTAACCTACCTGTGCATGATAGGCAAAACCTGGGGCAATTGGGCAATTACAGTAGCATTAGGTCCGACCTACAGACTGCTCCTGGGTTACCTCTAGTATGACTGAGCATACATACAATGGGAGGTGGGGGGGACAGGCTACAAGCCCCACCCAAGCTAGCTGATATGTTGCCGGCCTCACAGGTGATCCTTAATGCTACCTTAAATGATAATAAAGGCGTATTAGTATAAACTTTAAACAACTACATTGACGTGGTCTCATATGGCAGAAGGTGCTCAACCCTTGAATGCAATTGTGCATAGATACTGGGGGGGGGGGGGGGGGGGTCAGAGCCTGCGCTTTTGGTCCATTGCTATGGGTGATCCCCAGCATAAAATGCATACAATGGAGGATGCCTGCAAATGACCACAAGTACCACAATGGCATTCTGCACCAGATAAATACGTGTGGATGTGAATCAATCAAAATAATATATGCTTATCATGCACAGGTAGGTTAGTGTTAGGTCCCGTGCCACTTTAGAACCCTTGGCGTTGGCGTGCGGGATCAGGTATGTCCTTTATATAAGGATATACTGGCTTATGTCTCAATTTTACATCAGTTTTCAGGGTTAGCCAATGTCATTGTTTACATCTACCACAGTAGTGCACCTATATTCCTTCATATATTATTTTGATTGGCGTACAGAGAGGATCAATAGGGGTGTAGAACTCTTTGCCTCATCCTAACACGCATAGGGAGTGTGCTGTGTTAGTGAAATAATACTGTTATTCAGAATGACATGCAGATTACAGACATCCCTATTAGAATCACTGCTGCAGAGCACCTGGATGTGGCAGATTTTTTATGTAATTTTTATTTTATTTAATTTGAAATTATTTTAATTTTTTGATTACCCATTCTGGTGAGCATCAAGCTGGCGGGCCAACTGGCGAGATACCACCTGTTCCAGCCCCTGCCTCTCAGCGCCCCCCTGTCTGTGAAAGTGTGAATGCTTCGTTTAATCAGTTTCATTTAATTGTTATTGCTCCAAGCTGTTTCATTGGATTTTGTGATAATTCCACAGATAATATGACGTCGACGGCCATAGGGCCTCAGTCTTGAAAAGATCACATCAATTTTTTTAAATTTTAATGTAAGATTTATATTAAATTCCCAAGTTTAATGTCCCGGCGTTTAATTTGAACTAATACTGTATGACTACAAAACCCAATCTAACAAAGAGTCACATGGCAGCACAATAACAGAGCCTAGAGGTGGCAGCAGCATGAGGAGACAATAATCTGTCAGAATGACACAGCCTGGAATCGGCGGCAGTAAGAGCAGACCATATAGTAGCTGAATGACACAGCCTGGAATTGGCGGCAGCATAAGGAGACCATTGCGCCTCACAATCCCTAAGATTAAAAGATGAATTTTGAAATTTAAATTGAAGATTTATGGTAGTTAGTGCTACTCTAAAAATTTTTTGGTAATGTCCCAGGCCCAGCAGCATGAGTAAACCATATAGTGCCTGAATGACACAGCCTGGAGGTGGTGGAAGCATGAGGAGACCATATTTTGGCTGAATGGCACAGCCTGGAGTTGGCGGCAGCATGAGGAGTCCATATAGCAGCTGAATGGCACAGCCTGGAGTTGGCGGCAGCATGAGTAGAACATATAGTGGCTGAATGACACAGCCTGCAGTTAGCGGCAGCATGAGTAGACCATATAGTTGCTGAATGGCACAGCCTGGAGTTGGCGGCAGCATGGGTAGAACATATAGTGGCTGAATGACACGGCAGGGAGGTGGCGGCAGCATGAGGAGACCATATAGTGGCTGAATGACACAGACTGGAGTTGGCGGCTGCTTGAGGAGAACATATAGTGGTTGATTGGCACAGCCTGGATTTAGCTGCAGCATGAGGAGAACATATAGTGGCTGAATGGCACAGCCTGGAGTTGGCGGCAGCATGAGTAGAACATATAGTGGCTGAATGACACAGCGTGGAGGTGGCGGCAGCATGAGGAGAGCATAAAGTATCTGAATGGCACATCCTGGAGTTGGCGGCTGCATGAGGAGACCATATAGTGGCTGAATGGCACAGCCTGGAGTTGGCTGCAGCAGGAGTAGAACATATTGTGGCTGAATGACAGTGTGGAGGTGGTGGCAGCATGAGAAGACCATATAGTGGCTGAATGACACAGCCTGGAGGTGACGGAAGCGTGAGGAGACCATATAGTGGCTGAATGACACAGCGTGGAGTTGGCGGCAGCATGAATAGACTATATAGTGGCTGAATGGCACAGCCTGGAGTTGGCGGCAGCATGAGGAGAACACATAGTGGCTGAATGGGACAGCCTGTAGTTTGCAGCAGCATAAGAACATATAGTGGCTGAAGGACAAAATAACATTAATGCTTATGCAGAATTATAAAACGACATCCCTTCCCCTTATCCCCTTACACCCTTCCCTTCAATTCCCTGGTTGAACTTGATGGACGTATGTCTTTTTCAACCATACTAACTATGACACAGCCAGGAGTTGGCGGCAGCATGAGGAGACCATATAGTGGCTGAATGGCACAGCCTGAAGTTGGTGGCAGCATGAGTGAAACATATAGTGGCTGAATGGAATAACCTAGAGTTGGCGGCAGCATGAGGAGACCATATAGTGGCTGAATGGCACAGCCTGGAGTTGGTGGCAGCATGAGTAGAACATATAGTGGCTGAATGACACAGCTTGGAGCTACAGGCAGCATGAGGAGAGCATATAGTGGCTGAATGACACAGCCTGGAGTTGGCGGCAGCATGAGTAGAACATATAGTGGTTGAATGACACAGCCTGGAGGTGGTGGAAGCATGAGGAGACCATATTTTGGCTGAATGGCACAGCCTGGAGTTGGCGGCAGCATGAGGAGTCCATATAGCAGCTGAATGGCACAGCCTGGAGTTGGCGGCAGCATGAGTAGAACATATAGTGGCTGAATGACACAGCCTGCAGTTAGCGGCAGCATGAGTAGACCATATAGTTGCTGAATGGCACAGCCTGGAGTTGGCGGCAGCATGGGTAGAACATATAGTGGCTGAATGACACGGCAGGGAGGTGGCGGCAGCATGAGGAGACCATATAGTGGCTGAATGACACAGACTGGAGTTGGCGGCTGCTTGAGGAGAACATATAGTGGTTGATTGGCACAGCCTGGATTTAGCTGCAGCATGAGGAGAACATATAGTGGCTGAATGGCACAGCCTGGAGTTGGCGGCAGCATGAGTAGAACATATAGTGGCTGAATGACACAGCGTGGAGGTGGCGGCAGCATGAGGAGAGCATAAAGTATCTGAATGGCACATCCTGGAGTTGGCGGCTGCATGAGGAGACCATATAGTGGCTGAATGGCACAGCCTGGAGTTGGCTGCAGCAGGAGTAGAACATATTGTGGCTGAATGACAGCGTGGAGGTGGTGGCAGCATGAGAAGACCATATAGTGGCTGAATGACACAGCCTGGAGGTGATGGAAGCGTGAGGAGACCATATAGTGGCTGAATGACACAGCGTGGAGTTGGCGGCAGCATGAATAGACTATATAGTGGCTGAATGGCACAGCCTGGAGTTGGCGGCAGCATGAGGAGAACACATAGTGGCTGAATGGGACAGCCTGGAGTTTGCAGCAGCATAAGAACATATAGTGGCTGAAGGACAAAATAACATTAATGCTTATGCAGAATTATAAAACGACATCCCTTCCCCTTCTCCCCTTACACCCTTCCCTTCAATTCCCTGGTTGAACTTGATGGACGTATGTCTTTTTCAACCATACTAACTATGACACAGCCAGGAGTTGGCGGCAGCATGAGGAGACCATATAGTGGCTGAATGGCACAGCCTGAAGTTGGTGGCAGCATGAGTGAAACATATAGTGGCTGAATGGAATAACCTAGAGTTGGCGGCAGCATGAGGAGACCATATAGTGGCTGAATGGCACAGCCTGGAGTTGGTGGCAGCATGAGTAGAACATATAGTGGCTGAATGACACAGCTTGGAGCTACAGGCAGCATGAGGAGAGCATATAGTGGCTGAATGACACAGCCTGGAGTTGGCGGCAGCATGAGTAGAACATATAGTGGTTGAATGACACAGCCTGGAGTTAATGGCAGCATGAGTAGAACATATAGTGGCTGAATGACACAGCGTGGAGGTGGCGGCAGCATGAGTAGAACATATAGTGGCTGAATGACACAGCATCGGCCAACTGACTACATAGGATGTCTCTGTAGTAAGTCAGGAGAGGTTTGGGTTCACGGAGAACTGGGACGACTTCGCTGTCGGATACCGGCTCTACCGTAGGGAGGGGCTGCACCTCAATGGGGAGGGTGCAGCTGTGCTTGGGGAGAAGATGGCTAGAAGGGTGGAGAAGTGTTTAAACTAGGGACTGGGGGGAGGGAACCTACAACATAGAGGGGGAAGATAGTGCAGATAGAGAGGGGGGACTTATTAATGTACCAGGGAGTGGAGCGGAGGGAGGGGTTAGAATAGTTAATAGGGATATGCTTCATAGGAAGAAAAAACATACACCTTTGAATTGCATATTGAGCAATTGGGGCAATTACAGTAGCATTAGGTCCGACCTACAGACTGCTCCTGGGTTACCTCTAGTATGACTGAGCATACATACAATGGGAGGTGGGGGGGGGGACAGGCTACAAGCCCCACCCAAGCTAGCTGATATGTTGCCGGCCTCACAGGTGATCCTTAATGCTACCTTAAATGATAATAAAGGCGTATTAGTATAAACTTTAAACAACTACATTGACGTGGTCTCATATGGCAGAAGGTGCTCAACCCATGAATGCAATTGTGCATAGATACTGGGGGGGGGGGGTGTCAGAGCCTGCGCTTTTGGTCCATTGCTATGGGTGATCCCCAGCATAAAATGCATACAATGGAGGATGCCTGCAAATGACCACAAGTACCACAATGGCATTCTGCACCAGATAAATAGGTGTGGATGTGAATCAATCAAAATAATATATGCTTATCATGCACAGGTAGGTTAGTGTTGGGTCCTGTGCCACTTTAGAACCCTTGGCGTTGGCGTGCGGGATCAGGTATGTCCTTTATATAAGGATATACTGGCTTATGTCTCAATTTTACATCAGTTTTCAGGGTTAGCCAATGTCATTGTTTACATCTACCACAGTAGTGCACCTATATTCCTTCATACATTATTTTGATTGGCGTACAGAGAGGATCAATAGGGGTGTAGAACTCTTTGCCTCATCCTAACACGCATAGGGAGTGTGCTGTGTTAGTGAAATAATACTGTTATTCAGAATGACATGCAGATTACAGACATCCCTATTAGAATCACTGCTGCAGAGCATCTGGATGTGGCAGATTTTTTATGTAATTTTTATTTTATTTAATTTGAAATTATTTTAATTTTTTGATTACCCATTCTGGTGAGCATCAAGCTGGCGGGCCAACTGGCGAGATACCACCTGTTCCAGCCCCTGCCTCTCAGCGCCCCCCTGTCTGTGAAAGTGTGAATGCTTCATTTTATCAGTTTCATTTAATTGTTATTGCTCCAAGCTGTTTCATTGGATTTTGTGATAATTCCACAGATAATATGACGTCGACGGCCATAGGGCCTCAGTCTTGAAAAGATCACATCAATTTTTTTAAATTTTAATGTAAGATTTATATTAAATTCCCAAGTTTAATGTCCCGGCGTTTAATTTGAACTAATACTGTATGACCACAAAACCCAATCTAACAAAGAGTCACATGGCAGCACAATAACAGAGCCTAGAGGTGGCAGCAGCATGAGGAGACAATAATCTGTCAGAATGACACAGCCTGGAATCGGCGGCAGTAAGAGCAGACCATATAGTAGCTGAATGACACAGCCTGGAATTGGCGGCAGCATAAGGAGACCATTGCGCCTCACAATCCCTAAGATTAAAAGATGAATTTTGACATTTAAATTGAAGATTTATGGTAGCTAGTGCTACTCTAAAAATTTTTTGGTAATGTCCCAGGCCCAGCAGCATGAGTAAACCATATAGTGCCTGAATGACACAGCCTGGAGGTGGTGGAAGCATGAGGAGACCATATTTTGGCTGAATGGCACAGCCTGGAGTTGGCGGCAGCATGAGGAGTCCATATAGCAGCTGAATGGCACAGCCTGGAGTTGGCGGCAGCATGAGTAGAACATATAGTGGCTGAATGACACAGCCTGCAGTTAGCGGCAGCATGAGTAGACCATAAGGTTGCTGAATGGCACAGCCTGGAGTTGGCGGCAGCATGGGTAGAACATATAGTGGCTGAATGACACGGCAGGGAGGTGGCGGCAGCATGAGGAGACCATATAGAGGCTGAATGACACAGACTGGAGTTGGCGGCTGCTTGAGGAGAACATATAGTGGTTGATTGGCACAGCCTGGAGTTAGCTGCAGCATGAGGAGAACATATAGTGGCTGAATGGCACAGCCTGGAGTTGGCGGCAGCATGAGTAGAACATATAGTGGCTGAATGACACAGCGTGGAGGTGGCGGCAGCATGAGGAGAGCATAAAGTATCTGAATGGCACATCCTGGAGTTGGGGGCTGCATGAGGAGACCATATAGTGGCTGAATGGCACAGCCTGGAGTTGGCTGCAGCAGGAGTAGAACATATAGTGGCTGAATGACAGCGTGGAGGTGGTGGCAGCATGAGAAGACCATATAGTGGCTGAATGACGCAGCCTGGAGGTGACGGAAGCATGAGGAGACCATATAGTGGCTGAATGACACAGCGTGGAGTTGGCGGCAGCATGAATAGACTATATAGTGGCTGAATGGCACAGCCTGGAGTTGGCGGCAGCATGAGGAGAACACATAGTGGCTGAATGGGACAGCCTGGAGTTTGCAGCAGCATAAGAACATATAGTGGCTGAAGGACAAAATAACATTAATGCTTATGCAGAATTATAAAACGACATCCCTTCCCCTTATCCCCTTTCCCCCATCCCTTCAATTCCCTGGTTGAACTTGATGGATGTATGTCTTTTTCAACCATACTAACTATGACACAGCCAGGAGTTGGCGGCAGCATGAGGAGACCATATAGTGGCTGAATGGCACAGCCTGAAGTTGGTGGCAGCATGAGTGAAACATATAGTGGCTGAATGGAATAACCTAGAGTTGGCGGCAGCATGAGGAGACCATATAGTGGCTGAATGGCACAGCTTGGAGTTGGTGGCAGCATGAGTAGAACATATAGTGGCTGAATGACACAGCTTGGAGCTACAGGCAGCATGAGGAGAGCATATAGTGGCTGAATGACACAGCCTGGAGTTGGCGGCAGCATGAGTAGAACATATAGTGGTTGAATGACACAGCCTGGAGTTAATGGCAGCATGAGTAGAACATATAGTGGCTGAATGACACAGCGTGGAGGTGGCGGCAGCATGAGGAGACCATATAGTGGCTGAATGGCACAGCCTGAAGTTGGCGACAGCATGAGGAGACCATATAGTGGCTGAATCGCACAGCCTGAAGTTGGCGGCAGCATGAGGAGAACATATAGTGACCGAATGAAATAACCTGGAGTTGGCTGCTGCATGAAGAGACCATATAGTGGCTGAATGACACAGCCTGAAGTTGGCGGCAGCATGAGGAGAACATATAGTGGCTGAATGGAATAACCTGGAGTTGTCTGCTGCATGAGGAGACCATATAGTGGCTGAATGGCACAGCCTGGAGTTGGCGGTAGCATGAGTAGAATATATAGTGGCTGATTGACACAGCGAGGAGCTAGCGGCAGCATGAGGAGAGCATATAGTGGCTGAATGACACAGCTTGGAGGTGGCAGCAGCAGCATCAGGAGTCCTGAAAGTGACCCAGTGACAGAGTGGTGCCTGATTCATCTTCACAAAGGTCAGTCTCCTTGGGGTGACAATTGCTCCCGCCGCACTAAACACCCGCTCTGATGGCACACTACTGGCCGGGCAGGACAGCTTTTCCAGGGCAAACTGCTAGTTGTGGCCACAAATCAAGTTTGCCTGCCAAGAAGTCCAGCGGATCTTCAAGGTGTGTTGGCATGGGCATGTCAAAGTATGCCACCACCTGCTGGTTCAAGTTCTGCTCCAGGTCTACCTGCTGATGATGAGTTGCTTCACTATGCGGGTGAAGAATGGTACTCCTCAGTGACTGTAGACTCAGGCTGCTACTGATGGAGCTGGTACTGCTCCTGCCACCCAACCCCTCCCCAGCAGCCATGGCAGTGGAAGGTGAGAGCAGAGGGCCCCCCAGGTCAGACCTGCGAGAGGATGGACGATGGCGCCGATAGGCATCGGCCAACTGACTACATAGGATGTCTCTGTAGTAAGTCAGGAGAGGTTTGGGTTCACGGAGAACTGGGACGACTTCGCTGTCGGATACCGGCTCTACCGTAGGGAGGGGCTGCACCTCAATGGGGAGGGTGCAGCTGTGCTTGGGGAGAAGATGGCTAGAAGGGTGGAGAAGTGTTTAAACTAGGGACTGGGGGGGAGGGAACCTACAACATAGAGGGGGAAGATAGTGCAGATAGAGAGGGGGGACTTATTAATGTACCAGGGAGTGGAGCGGAGGGAGGGGTTAGAATAGTTAATAGGGATATGCTTCATAGGAAGAAAAAACATACACCTTTGAATTGCATATTGACTAATGACAGAAATCTGTCCAATAAAACAGAAGAACTGGAGTGGTTGATATCTGTGGAAAATTATGATATAGTAGGTATAACAGAGACTTGGTTGGATGATAGCTGTGACTGGGCGGTCAACATACAGAGTTATAGCCTATTCGGGAAGGATAGGACAAAGCAGAAAGGAGGAGGAGTTTGTCTTTATGTGAAATCGAGTCTGAAAGCCGCACTGCGGGAGGATATACGGGAGGGAAACGATAATGTGTAGTCACTATGTTCAGGCCCGGACTGGTCATCGGGCACACCGGGAATTTGCCTGGTGGGCCAGGCCATCTGTGGACTGACTGGCTGTCTGGCTGGCATTCAAGCGGCCAGAGAGGGGACCGACTGCTGTCACGTTTTTTTTTACATTTAAATTAGTTACTGGGGCTGGGCTCGGCCACCAGAGGCTGGATGCAGCCAGTGAAACAGTTACAGCACTGGTTGCGGTATGAGACGTGCCTGCACGCGGCACGTCAATAATGAGCAGCCATTAGGGGAAGACACTGGCCAGTGATGTCGGCCGGCGTGTCCCTCCCTCTTCCTGCCCGGCGCCACAACAGAGGAGCAGCAGCCGGATCAATTCAGACACATGCTGTACCCTCTACTAATGAGGTATTTACATAAATGGGGTCTGTGAATGTGTATAAGGCCCGTGTATGTGTGTATAGGGGCCGTGTATGTGTATATAGGGCTTTGTATGTGTGTATAGGGGTTGTGTATAGGGCGTGTATGTATGTATAGTGGCTGTGTATGTGTGTATAAGGGCTGTGTATGTGTGTCTAGGGGCCGTGTATGTGTGTATGGGGCCGTGTATGTGTATATTGGGGCCGTGAATGTGTGTATGGGGGCCGTGTATGTGTGTATGGGGGCCGTGTATGTGTGTATGGGGCCGTGTATGTGTATATTGGGGCCGTGAATGTGTGTATGGGGGCCGTGTATGTGTGTATGGGGGCTGTGTATGTGTGTATGGGGGCCGTGTATGTGTATATGGGGGCCATGTATGTGTGTATAGGGGCTGTGTGTATATGAGGCCGTTTATGTGTGTACAGGGTATGAGGGTTGTGTGTGTATAGGGGCTGTGTATGTTTATAGGGGCTGTATATGTGTATATAAGGCTGTGTATGTGTATGGGGGCCTTGTATGTGTATATAGGGCCGTGTATATGGGGGCCGTGTATGTGTATGGGGGCCGTGTATATGCGGCCGTGTATGTGTATGGGGGCCATGTGTGTATGGGGTCATGTGTGTGTGTATGGGGCCTGTGTGTGTATGGGGCCCGTGTGTGTATGGGCCCTTGTGTGTGTATGGGGCCCGTGTGTGTGTATGGGGGCTGTGTGTGTGTGTATGGGGGCTGTGTGTGTGTGTGTATGGGGGCTGTGTGTGTGTATGGGGGCTGTGTGCGTGTGTATGGGGGCTGGCTGTGTATGTGTGTATGTGTATATAGGGGCTGTGTATGTGTGTATAGGGGCTGTGTATGTGTGTGTGTGGGGGGGTGTATATGGGGGCCGAGTATGTGTATATGGGGGTCCAGTATGTTTATATGGGGGCCGTGTATGTGTGTATGGGACTGTGTATGTGTGTATGGGGCCGTGTATGTGTGTATGGGGCAGTGTATGTGTGTATAGGGGTCGTGTATGTGTAAAGGGGTCTGTGTATGTGGGTATGTATGTATGGGGTGTGTATCTGTATATGGGGGTGTGTATGTGAATGTGGGGCCGTGTATGTGTGTGTGGGGCGGCTGGGGCCGTGTATGTGTGTGTGGGGCCATGTATGTGTATATGGGGCCGTTTATGTGTGTCCTGTCAAACTAACCTGACCAGCTTTTATGAGGTGAGCTCCAGACTGGACCAGGGGCAATGGCTGGATGTCGTATGTCTGGAGTTTTTTCAAAGCATTTGATACAGTGCCACATAAAAGGTTGGTGCATAAAATGAGAAGGATTGGGCTGGGGGAAAATGTGTGCAAGTGGGTAAGTAACTGACTCAGGGTGGTTATTAATGGTACTTATTCTGATTGGGTGACTGTTACTAGTGGGGTACTAGAGGGGTCAGTCTTGGGTCCTGTTATATTTTATACATTCATTAATGACCTTGTAGAGGGGTTGAATAGTAAAGTAGCAATCTTTGCAGATGATACTAAACTCTGTAAAGTAGTAAACACTATAGAGGACAGTGCACTGTTACAAATGGATCTGGATAGGTTGGAGGTCTGGGCTGGGAAGTGGCAGATGAGGTTCAACACTGATAAATGTAAGGTAATGCACATCGGGAGGAAAAATCCGGGCTGGAATTATGTATTAAATGGGAGATCGCTTGGGACGACTGACTTTTGAGTCTTAGTTAATAGTAAATTTAGCTGTAGTGACCAGTGCCGGGCAGCTGCGGCCAAGGCAAATAAAATTATGGGGTGCATCAATAGGGGCATAGATGCCCACAACAAGGAAATAATTCTGCCGCTGTACAAATCATTAGTTGGACCACACATAGAATGCTGTGTACAGTACTGGGCACCTGTGTACAAGAAAGATATAGTGGAGCTGGAGAGGGTTCAGAGACGGGCAACCAGGGTTTCTACACCAGCACAGATGGGGATTCTTTACTGTAAGAGCAGTGAGACTGTTGAATTATCTGACTGAGGAGGTGGTCCTGGTGAACTCTGTAAAAGAATTTAAAAGGGGCCTCGAGGCATTTTTGTAGAATAATAACATTACAGGCTGTGGATTCTAGATCTATATCAACTCAGTAGGGACTCATTAGGGTTATAGGTTGAACTTGATGGACTCTGGTCTTTTTTTGACCTTATGAACTATGTTACTATGTTTTTGCGGGAATTATGAATAATTTCCCCCAATTTATGATCCACCCTAGTTTTTCTTTAGAATTAGCAAGGTGTGGTTTAAGAAGGTATTTACTTCCTCGACTGAATGACCAATAAGCAGAAAATTGTCTAGATAGGGGACAAAAGTACCGACCCCTTCTCTGATATGGGCCACCATTTCTGAAATTATTTTTGTAAATACCCTTGGGGCAACCGAGATACCGAAGGGCAGCGCCCGGAACTGCAAATGCACATCTTCGGAATTTAACAACACTTCTATTCTCAGGTATTTCTGAAATTCCTTGTGAAGAGGGACATGTAGATAGGCATCTTTTAGGTCCAGTGAGACCATATAACAGTCCTTTGTCAACAGATTTACAGTAGACTTTATGGTTTCCATTTTGAATTTCTGATAAATCAGGAATTTGTTTAGAGGTTTCAGATTTATTATTGTCCGGTATGAACCGTCTGTTTTTTTTTTTTAAATAGAAAAAGGGAGAAGTAAAACCCCTGCCCTCTTTCTTCCTTTGGGACTGGAACCAGAACTTCTTTTTGAACTAAAGAAGAAACTTCCTGCTCTAAAGCTGACTGACCTCCTTGACCGTGATTTTTTGTAACTACCAAGCGGGGATGATGCAGACTGGAGAATTCCAACCGCAGGCCCTCTGTGATGGTACTGAGGACCCAGTTGCTGTTTGAAATTTTCTCCCATTCCGGAAAGAAATTTAGCAGTCTGCCTCCTACCCGCCCCAAAACATCATTGTTGACTAGGTTTTTTGGGGTTATTTGAAGGTTGGTTGAACATGTATCCTTTTGTTTTCTTGGGAAAACGCCACCTTGAAGTTTCCCCCTTATTGCGATCTTGACCCCTATACTTTCTATTGGGATGGAAAGATCTGTTAATTTTGAAGGACCGGGAAAGAGGAAAAGCTTTTTTATCTCCTGTTTTTCTAAAATATCGGTTAGGATGGAACCAAACAGGAACTGACCCTCACAAGGTATGGTACAAAGCTTATTTTTGGAGCCCATTTCTCCAGACCAGTTCTTTAACCAAAGCACCCTATGAGCAGAATTGGCCAAAGCTGCTGACCGAGCTGATAACCTGAGTGCATCTGAGATGAATATAGCGCAAAAAATTATTATTGGGGTCCACGCATTCCCCAGGTTAAACCGTCACCGTACCAGCATCTGCTAAGTATTAATGACAGCGCGTGTATCTGTTTACTTACTGATACGCACGCCTCCCTTCTGCGTCACGGGGGGCGGGGCGCGCCGCGCTGTATAAAGCAGCACTGCTGGCGGAAGTGACGTCAGACGCCAGCTTTCGCCGCAGTAGGCGAAAGGACCCGGACACCTCCGGTACCCTGTTACAGACAGGGAAGCGTCTACACGCCACACAGACCAGCTAACCGTGAGTCCCTCAGTCTGTCTCTGTACAGCACTGAACTTTTCTCCACAGGCATAGATCTCAATATCAGTATTTCTATATCTCTTTTCCACAGGTGGAAATCGGGAACTCTGCTGAGATCTGCTACAGACCATGTGTGACATATTAGTGACCATTAGGGATAGCCTTTCTCCCCCACAGGATTCACGGATATGATCTCATGTCACATTGTGAATTAGCTCAAACTGAGCAACATAGTAGGGAGAGTTATGTGCTTTTTCTTTTGCAGGCTCCCTGAAAGCCTTCACAAATCTAATAGAATTTCAAAACAAGCTAATCAAATCTGTCAACCTGTCAACTGCAGTGCTGTGTCCAGTTGGTGCACTACAAATCCCAGCCAGCAGTGAACAAGCCCATAAAAGCTATGATATTACAACCAGAGCAAAGCATTGTTCAGTGGTCTGACCACACACAGTGACCTCCTGTCACCTGCAGTACTGTGTTCAGTTGGTGCACTACAAATCCCAGCCAGCAGTGAACAAGCCAGTCAATGCTATGGCATTACAAGTAGAGCAAAGCATTGATCAATGGGTTGACCTCAGACAGTGACCTCCTTTCACCTACAGTACTGTATTCAGTTGGTGCACTACAAATCTCACTAAAAACTGTGTCACTTATCCTATTAGAGGTCTGGTTCTTAACAGTATATTAGTTCTACATAGGACCATACACTATAAGTCCTAGTATGTCGGTCTCCATACTTGCTATTATTGTTGATACCTCCTGATGACACCTGCTATAAACCAGTAGGTAGAAACGCGTTGTGGTATATTAAATTGCTCACCCTGTGGTGTTACTCTTATGCGCACCCTAGGTGAAAGGTCAGACTGGGCTGGCTGGGCCCTGCAGAGCCCAAGGACTGACCAGTATTTATTTTGACCGTATCATTACACATCACTTGTCTTCTAGTATTTTATTAACTTTAATTAATTAAAAGTTAAGTTTTACTGCACATCCTGAGCTTGGCTTTTGTTCATATTTTTCTGAACCTGAGTGCATCGGAAGAAGCATCTGCAAAAAAGGCGGCAGACTTCCTAATTAGGGGCAGAGAATTTAGAAGTTGCTCATGAGGCACATTATTCTCCAGCTACTTTTGGTTTAAATGCTGCTGTAGAGGCTTCCCAAGATTTTTTAAGGAACGCTTCCGATTTTTATCCATAGGGTCCTTAAAGCATACCTGTCATAGCTGACAAAAATAAATAAATATGTTAATCAGTACCTAATTCTAATCACACACATATAACTTTTATGTGTCTAGGACCTATGTTCCTCTTACAAATACTCTTTTTCTGTTTCTCACTTGATTTGTGATTGTCTTTTGTGTGTGTGTGTGTGTGTGGGGGGGGGGGGCGTGTCCCTTTCTTGCCCATACTCTGCTCTAGTCTCTAAGTCTCAGGAGTGACCCTGCACTGTGCTGCCTCCATCTGTTGCAAAACTACAACTCCCAGCATGGCCGGACAGCCAAAGATTGTGTGGGCATGCTGGGGGTTCTAGTTTGCACATGTGCACAGGAACATTCTAGCCTTATCTCTCAGTAGGAGACTCCTCCTGCCGAGCAATAGATGCTCCTGGGTGAAGCCTCTGTCCCCAGGAGAAGTCTGGGACATCATGACTAACCTGCCCAAAAGGAGGATGTCCCGGAGGCAGAGGAGAGACAACGGTATCCGTTGTAGAGGGCTGTGGGTGGAGGGCTCTCTTCTCTGCATGTCTTCAGCTCTGTCTTTACATGGATGTCCCACACTGAATGTGTGTGAGCGAGCTCCCTGCGCTCGCTCACAGGCAGGACATGCCCGCGCACACACTGCAGCCAGTATCGCTGTAATGTCCTATACTGGATACTGGCGCACTTTGCGGCCGGTATACAGTATGTAGTAAAATACAGGGTTGTCTGTCTGCAGAATGATAGATGACTCCTAGTGGCGGCAATTTTAAAATTTAATTTTTAGGTAAAATTGACAGTTTTTTTTTATAACAATGGCCCTCATTACTATACAGAAACCGACTCTATTTGTTGTTTTTTTTTTTTTTTGCCGCATGATGATTGCGACATGGCGCAGACAAATTGCGACTTTATTTGACCAAGCTTTCAGAAACAAACGAGTCGGCTTTGTGGTAGCTTGGGGGGGTGCACGGTGAATAGGGTGTAGCTGTGCAGTGATGAAAGGGGGTAGCATTAACCCTTAACTGTCGTTCCTCTTCATATATATATCCTACTGCCATCCGTCCCAGGAACGATAGGGAGGAAATAAGGATTGTCCACAACCTAAATTGTATTAAACGGGAAATAACTTTACTGCAGATTTTATGCAGGATGCAAACAGTCTATACAAGAGGACCAGACTTTAGGCTCCTCACAGGTTGGTTGGGACTTTGTAGGGAATAAGCTTTGAGGCTTGATTTATGCTGTTCCACTGAATTTAGGGGTTTTATTTAGGTTCAGTAGTCACGTAGAATTAGCTGAATTGGAGTTAGGTAGACTCACGGTTATCAAGAGGTTGAAGAGATAGGCTTCAGGCCTAATTAATCTTGTAGATTTGCACAGAGCTCCGCTCGCTGTCATATCCTGGGGGAAAGAGAGCGATAATTGGACACAACGCCCTTATATCTGAAGGGGCAGGCTCAAAGCTTATTGGTTCCCCAAACATGTCAGTCCTATCACAAAGGATTGTGGTATATCACATGACTAAATCACATGACCTGAAAGGTCCTTAACTTTAGCATAACACAATTACTATAGATCACATGACCTAAGGTCCTGTAAGTAACCTTTATATTAATAAATATATTAAATATATACAATAAATTACAGATTTATGAGGCGACTTAGGGTAACCCCACTAAGAGAATCCTAACAGCACGGAGGAACTCTGACTATGGGGACTTATGACACAAGGTACAGGACCATGTCCCATACCGGAATGTGAAAAAGACAAAAAACAACAAGGTGCGCTCCTAGTGTGGACGGTATAGCAGAGTGGCTTCAATGTGCACAAAAATGGAAGGCTTACCACATCGTGTTGTGCTAAGAGCACAACACCTCAGCAGGCATATAGACTTGCAGGAAGAAATGGAGGTCAGCAGCCACGGTTTCCTTTCCAGGTTCCTCTCGGTCGCTGGATGGGCAATGAAAAGTGGTGGATAAAATCCAGGAAAACAGGAATTACCATACGGCGCTTTTACTCCTTGGACAGATGCAGGCAACAGTCCATATGACAGGTTAGTTCTTTATTCTTTACTAACCTGTCATATGGACTGTTGCCTGCATCTGTCCAAGGAGTAAAAGCGCCGTATGGTAATTCCTGTTTTCCTGGATTTTATCCACCACTTTTCATGTCCCATACCGGGACACCACAGCTTGGTTAAAACCCAAAAAAGGGGCATTTGCTGACAAATTTGTTCATTTACAACTGATTTACGAAAGAATCAGACAACATTTGTCGGGTTTCGGGTCTTTGATTTACCGACAGCTCTAAGCAGTTGCAAAAGCTTCGGGAAATTAAGAAATATGTTTAATTTTTCTCTCAAATGTGTTTTTAAATCTAATTTTCATTAATGCAATCAAGTAATGAACAAAATGATTTCCACCCAATTCATTAGTAATGTTTTTTCAGGTTTTTGTTAAAAATATCTTTTAAATGCTTATTGCCCAAATAAGAATCTTCCTGCATAAATTAAAACGAAATTTGTGAATTTGCTTATTTCATATTTAATGTGTTTTTTTTATTTAAAAAAATTAACCTTATTAAGCTTTCAGTCGTGAAACACACAACTTGCTATTTTCATTACAAAATCAACCTAATGTTTCAAACACTTATGCTTAAAGGGGTACTCCGGTGAAAACCTTTTTTCTTTTAAATCAACTGGCTCCGGAAAGTTAAGCAGATTTGTAAATTACTTCTATTAAAAATCTCAATCCTTCCTATACTGATTAGTTGCTGAATACTACAGAGGAAATTCTTTTCTTTTTGGAATGCTCTCTGATGACATCACGAGCACAGTGCTCTTTGCTGATGTTATTATAATAATTATAATGTTTTTATTTATTGTTGTCCTTAGCGCGATTTGAACCTAAGGCCCCAGCACTGCAAGGCAGCAGTGCTAACCACTAAGCCACCATGCTTCCCTTAGCATACATCTGCTATGCACGGTTGCTAAAATGGACAGAGATGTCAGCAGAGAGCACTGTGCTCGTGATGTCATCAGTGTTCCAAAAAGAAAGGAATTTCCTCTGTAGCATTAAGCAGCTAATAAGTACTGGAAGGATTAAGATTTTTTAATAGAAGTAATTTACAAATATGGAAAAACCAGAAACAAATACTTTTGCCCGGACCTTCTAGGTGAGTATAAATGTACTGAATTTGAATTTATAATTATAGAAAAAATATTGGGTCGTGCTTCAATAATAATATGATATATTTATTAAAATGACAATGTATAAAAGGTTACTCCTCACAGGGCCCTGTGTGGAGAACACATAGAATACAGGCAATAGATAATACAGATGCATAAAAAGAATATGCGTATAATTATACCACTGGCGTGAATATGTGGTTTCTTGTGTGCAACAAGGAAATGCCTATTCTAGATAAGCAGATACCTATTGAACAAAGCAAGCCATAGACAAGGCTAAAATAATACACTATTTAAGTGGCTGATTACCACATTCAAATAAGTATATGCAGAATGTGTCCTTTTTATAATGCTAGACAGTTTGTAGCAATTTAAATATGTTACCGGTCTTATATAACAACTCGGGCAGTCCGCACTGTAAACAGATATTGTTGTGGCAGTGCCTGGATAGTAAAGCGCACTGGATCCTCTGTGCGGCGGTCCCAGATGATGGCAAAGAGATAGCCTGGCAGAGTCCTATTGTGGAGCGGTGGTGGTCATCACGGGCTATTGGCGCTGGCAGGCGCCGATGTAGACAAGCTGCCGGAGGACCGTTGGCGCTGGCAGGCGTTGTAGATGGAGAAATTCTCACCGCTTGGCTGCAATGCTGGCTGTGTGGAACCAAGGACCGCACACTGGATATGAGGAGCTCACCTCGTGTTGTCGGCGTGTGACGTCAGCAGGTGTTGAAGCTGGAAACACTGCACCTGAGCTGGCCTTGCAAAGGCTGGACCGGACAAATGCTGGACTGAATCCACTGAAGTTTTCCTGGAAGGAGAGACCTTTAATAGTAAGTGGAACAAAACACTTAAGGAATACTCTAGAGGTCTGGTCCAACTTGAGAGAAGACAGGAACTCATGAAAACCTGTGATTCACAAATTAATGAGTTGAAACTAGAAATGGACAAGTTTGACCAGAACTCTGAGTATCTCAAACAAGAATATATTTGTGGCAGATTGAACAAGTTGGAGATGGAGATAATTAATAGAAAAAAAAAAAAACTTTTATGGCAATCTAAGAAACAAATTGCCACTGTACATGATGACTCTAATCAATTTAATGTACCTGTACAGAATCGCTATGCTCCCTTATCAGAGAGTGGCGATTTTTTAGAGGTGAGTCACAATCACAGGAAACCTCAATTTGTGAGGGAAGATACACAATACAGACACTCTCCCCAAAGAAACTACAGACCATATACAGGATACAGAAACAGTCCACACAACTTTTGTCCAAATTACCACAAAAATCTATCATATCAAAACAAATATCACTCAAAATATCAAAACAATCAGACAACATACAGAGAAATTCCATTACCCAGAGTTCCCTCAAAAACCCACACAGTATCAGCGGAAATACACTCAGCCCCCCCCCCCCCCACACACACACACACACACAACAAATTTTGGGGACCCCAAACATGAATAGAGGTTACGTAGAAGATATAGAGTCCGATCACTTAACACAACCCCCACAAAAAATAGTCAAACCACATCAGGGAGCACATCCATCATAAATTTAAGTGACCATATATTGACATCAACACAGGAAAAACTTTTAAATAAAGGTCTAAAACATGCTCCATCACATACATTGGACAAATTTCAAACATATGTAGGTTTAGAGAAATATATTCGCAATATTTATTTCAAAAAACACTTTCTCAAAACTCCGCTAGAACGTAAAACAGGGGAAACAGAGTATATACATACTGAGTGCAGACCTAAATCTTGGTTTTACCCAAAACATCTAATGGGCCCTGATGTCACCACTTTTAAAAAAAACTGGTAGAAAATGATCTGAGAGGTATCCAGGATACTAAATATCCAAAAGACAATATTTCCTATAAGGAAAGATTAGCATTAAAAGAACTCCAGTCCTTAGAGGGAATTACGATCCGCCCGCTGATAAGGGGGGCGGAGTAGTCATTCTCAATACCACCAATTATGTCCAAGAGTGTAATCGACAGTTGGGTGATACAACCACCTATCAGAAACTTAAGTCTGACCCTACCCAAGAATTTAGCCAACTATTACAACAATTATGTAAAGGGTATTTTGAATGAAAAAGAACATCAATTCATACTCCTGATAGGCTGCCAATATTTTACTGTCTTCCGAAGACCCATAAATCTTTGGACAATCCTCCTGGGCGACCTATCGTGTCTGGGATAGGCTCGATCACCTCGAGCCTGTCCCAGTACGTCGATAGGTTTCTCCAGTCGTTTGTACAAAAGACCCAAACATACCTCAAGGATACCACTCAGATCATTGAAATAATTGAAAAATTCAAATGGACCAATAAACACATTCTAGCCACCTTAGATGTTTCATCTCTTTATACCATAATACAACACGATCTAGGGATAGCTGCAGTTACACATTTTCTTCAACAAGGGCACATTAAAACACCACAGATTAATTTTATCACTTCAGCCATTCGTTTCATTTTAATGCACAACTATTTTTACTTTGAAGGAGATTATTATTTACAGTTAATCGGTACCGCGATGGGCACCAAGTTTGCGCCAAGCTACGCAAATTTATTTATGGCGGCATGGGAGGAGAATAACATCTTGCCGCGGCTTGGCGCAGGCCTGGTGCTCTGGAAGCGGTACATTGATGATATTATTTTAATTTGGGAGGGGGACACTGTTGATTTGGAGCACTTTATAATTAATTTGAACACAAACGACCATAATTTACATTTCACATCCACCATTAGTAAAGTTAGTATTAATTTTATCATCATCAGTGCTGATCAGGATAATTTGATGTGTAAAACTTATCACAAACTGACTGCTTAGAACAGCTTTATAGGCTATTCAAGCTGCCACCTATCCAGGTGGCTATTAAACGTCCCGAAAGGACAATATCGGAGGTTAAAAAGAAATTGTACCTCTGATGACCAATTTCTGGAAGAAGCTAGACTTCTCACAGATCATTTTAAGACAAAACATTATCCTGATCAGATACTTAAACAGTCCTTAGACGATATTAAGACACTGGATAGAACAACATTTTTCACGAAAGAAGAGGGAGACAAAAATACAGGAGATTTCGGAGGTAAATTGGTGATCCCTTTTAATAAATTATATAGAAAAGTGGAGAAAATAATATATAAACATTGGCATCTGTTACAGCAGGATCGAGAGGTTGGTTCATTATTACCATCACGTCCCCCAATAGTATACACTCGGGCCCCAAATCTAGGCCTTACTGTAGCACCGTCCATAAAACCACCTGCCAACAAACAGACGAATTCTTGGTTGAGCCTAAAAGGATTCATTAGGTGTGGAACATGTGGCAATTGCATAAAATTTAAGGGCCCCAAGAAAGTCTTAGAGATTTGTTCCCAGACGAATACATTCAAATGGAAAATTGAAGATCTGATAACATGCAATTCAAAAGGTGTTTTATATATTATTGAATGCGGATGCAAAAAACTATATATTGGCCGAACTAAGAAGGCCCTTAGAATGAGAATAGCAGAGCATTTAAAAACTAAAATTTGAAACATCCATTATCTGCGCATTTTTCCACAGTCCATAATGGTGATATGTCTTCTCTCTCCTTTACTGGTCTCCAATTGGTCAAAAAAAGGGGGGGGGGGCAGCTTTCTATTGAAGATGTCCAAAGCTGAAAGCAAGAAAATATTCAAATTTGCAACATTAGAACCAGGTGGACTCAACTCCAATTTTGAACTTTTTGCATTCCTGTAGAGGATGTACTCGGTTTGTGAGGACACCCCTGTATGTTCAAAGGGGGTGCCCCACAAACTGACTCCATCCCTTACTATCTCACCTACTTTTTCTTTATCTTGATTTCCATTTTATTTGTATTTTTATTTGTATTTATTTTTATTTTTATTCTATTATTTATTATTTTTTATTTTATTTTTTTATATTTTATTTGTATTCTTTGTTATCTTTATTAGTATATATATTTTTTGTTTACACATACCTATTCATCCTCTCACTATGACAGTTGTGATATTAGATTTTGTAGTAATTCAATTTATTAGATCCTATTCACATCATACTCTTAATGCGTTTTTACATTATTCTTCATTTATAGATAATTTCACTGTTCTCACTGTTATAAATAATTTTATTTATACAATAATTGATGTCCCCCTATATTTGTGAACAACATATACTCATTATTACACATATTCATTGCTTTTTACACAAACATTGCTCTCTAGGTAACTGATCCGATGACTCCATTTAGTGTTTTTACTATCACTTAGTAATTTCTTGATTTGTGGTATTCGTGCTCCTATAAAAAGACAAGTGTTCATGGCAAATTTTATGACTACTGAGGAAAGGGTTGCATTATATAACCCTGAAACGTGTCTAGTCTTGTATGCACAAGCCACTGGCATAAAAGCCATTTATGAAAAGCTATTTATGAATTGTGTCCGTGACTAATGGCTAGTTACCTTCTGTGAACTTCAGTGGATTCAGTCCAGCATTTGTCCGGTCCAGCCTTTGCAAGGCCAACTCAGGTGCAGTGTTTCCAGCTTCAACACCTGCTGATGTCACACGCCGACAACACGAGGTGAGCTCCTCGTATCCAGCGTGCGGTCCTTGGTCCCACACAGCCAGCATTGCAGCCCAGCGGTGAGAATTTCTCCATCTACAACGCCTGCCAGCGCCAACGGTCCTCTGGCAGGTTGTCTACATCGGCGCCTGCCAGCGCCAATAGCCCGTGATGACCACCACTGCTCCACAATAGGACTCTGCCAGGCTATCTCTTTGCCATCATCTGGGACCGCCGCACAGAGGATCCAGGGCGCTTTACTATCCAGGCAAAAATACAATTACAAATATGTTTAACTTTCTGCCACCAGTTGATTTAAAAGAAAAAAGGTTTTCACCGGAGTAGCCCTTTAAGATTACAATGTAAGACCATACTAAATATATATAAATATATATTTTTTTATTTTACGATTTCCAAAAATATCTTCCGCAAGCTGTTGCCTAATTACCTGGCCAACATTATCGGCAGGTATGTTCGCTTCCAAATTCACCTGTATCTCATCTCTTAGGTCCTCAGCAATATGAGTTTCGAGATTATGTGAATTTGCTATGTTATGAAGAATAGCACATGCAATTATTATGAGATGAACTGGGGTAAAGAGATGCAACAAGCCAACCCGCGTGTGACACTATGTGACACACCTGTGTGAGAGTTTAGTAAATCACTAGGTAAAACACTGGTTAACTGACTGCAGAAAGCTGAAATATAACCCGAGATTCTTAGTAAATGAGGGTCAATATATTTAAGAAAGTAATTTTATCACTAGGTCTACAAAATATAAAACGTTTTTCATGATGACAGTGCCTCTTTAAGGGAGCCGAGATCCTCAAAGGGGAGAGCACCTTTCTTTGACACCATGGCAATGGCTGCATCCATTTTTGGAGTTTTTCCCCAATTATCCAAGTCTGTATTATCAAATGGGTATTTTCTCTTCAGGGCTCTAGGTAGGAACACTTCTCTATATGGTTTTTCCCATTCTTTCTTTTTAAGTGCTGGGATACTTCTGTGTACTGGAAATATTCTACATTTTTTACACTCTAGACCCTCGAACATCAGATCTTGTATGGATTTTGGCTGTTTTTCCTCCACAATATTCATGGCTAATTTAACATGCTTAATTAAATTATCCGTTTCTTCTGAAGAAAATAAAGGTTTTCCCGAGGAATTCAGAGGAAGGTCTGATGACACCTTCTTCCGCTGAACCTAAATTTACTACCTGAGACGGTAAGTTTTCAGGATCAATAGGCAGGGGGACAGGAATAGATACAGGGCTGCTACCGCATCCTGCTGTGGTACCTATGCAATTTTTAGAGCCTCATGGATCTCCTTTTTGATCATATCCTGCATGGATGAGAAGAAGGAGGATCTCTCTGTTGCCGTGATATTAGCTATACAGGCTTGGCAATTAGACTTCTCATAGTGAGGAGGCAACTTTCCCCTGCATGAATTACACTTCTTATATTTAGATTTTTGTAAGAGACTTTTTAGGCACATCATCTCCCTAAAATAAACAGAGAACTAGACTACAATTAGAAACCCCAAAACAGAAAGAATACACTCACTCAGGTATCTTGGATTGTCTGCAGGTACCGTGGACCAGGTCCTCCATGGGGCTCGTGATGATCTTCTTCAGGAACCTCTGCACACACCGGGGGGGTAGGCTAGCTGACTCCTGCTGTGGAGGACGATGCTAGTGCAAAGGGCCACCTAAATACTATCAGACCGCCCTCCGCACTGATCCCGGCGTCTGACGTCATTTCCGGGTGACCAACGTCATCTCCGGGTTCCTTACTGCCACGCCAGGCTTCCCGGCTGTGCGCGATGTCACTTCTGGCGCACCGTCCCCCAGCGTTCTACGCCGCTTCCAGACTCCCACTGCAGGGCCATAGCAAAGCGAGAGGAATGCTGCCGATAAGAAAACTTCTGGACCGCGCCGCTGGCCACCAGAGGATGACACCGGCCCCCGCCAGCAGCTACAGCTCCCGCCATCCAGGTAAGTAGGGCCAGGCAGGAAGGACTTCCCCAGACTAGAGGACCTACTAGGGAAACATAACCCTGAGACTATAGGGTCTATCTCCGTTCCCTCAGCCTGCAATATCCAACTGGGACAGGGACTCCTGCCCCACCAGGCTTCCCAAGGACAGGAAACCACTGAGGCTGGGTTTCCTCCAGGTTTCCTGTCCTTAGGGGCAGAGTCCCTCTCAGTTGGTGTTGTCATGGCGAAAGGGAAATGTAAGTAATACGTAGTTACATAGTAAGTACGGTTGAAAAAAGACATATGTCCATCAAGTTCAACCAAGGGGGTGAAGGGTAGGGGTATGGGTGGATAAAGGGGGAAGAGATTCTATATTTCTGCATAAGCATTAATGTTATTTTGTTTTAGGAATGTATCTTACCCTATTTTTAAGCTTTCAACTGTTTTTGCTGTGACCAGTTGCTGAGGTAGACTGTTCATAAATTCACAGTTCTTATGGTAAAGATAGATTGTCACCCCTGGAGACTAAAACTTTTTGTTTATCAGATAGAGAAGAGTGTCCCTTAGCCCTTTGAGGGGATTTTACCTGGAACAGTTTTTCCTCATATTTTTTATATGGGCCATTTATATACTTAAAGTGGTACTCCGGTGGTTAATTTTTTTTGACTATATGGCATCTTCTTTGTAAGTTTAGTTTTTTTGCAATATACATGCGTTATATGTTTTGGCAGCATGTGTGTGTTTACTTACCTGTTTGTTGGGCAGGAAGTTCTGTAGTTCAGAGGATTTTCTTTTACTGTCGTCCACCATGTTCTGAATCCTCTGAATCTCTTGTGGACAAGACGTCAGAGCTTTTTTTTTTCTCTCTGTCTGCATGACAGAGGACGCAGGTCTGCACAGGAGAACGGAACACAGAAGATAAATGTGTTATCTGAAGGGAAGGATTACAAGGTGCACGGGCCGGGGATGTACAGACTGCAGGGGAAGAAATCTCATACTGGATCTCTATATGTGAAGGGGGAGGGGGACTCCTGAATGACACATGCTGGGAGTTGTAGGTTGTAGTCCCTGTTATGTGTGTGTGTATGCTAGTGCTTCCAAACCAGTGTGCCTCCAGCTGTTGCAAAACTGCAACTCCCAGCATGCCCTGACAGACTTTGGGCATGCTGGTAGTTGTACATTTGCAACAGCTGGAGGCACACTAGTTGGGAAACACTGTTCTAGCCTATTCAGCATACACATCATGTTACACCAGTGTTTCCCAACCAGTGTGCCTCCAGCTGTTGCAAAACTACAATGCCAAGCATGCCCAAAGGCTGTCAGGGCATGCTGGGAGTTGTAGTTTTGCAACACCTGGAGGCACCCTGGTTGGGAAATACTGGTGTATGCCCTACAGAGGTGTGGTGAACTACAACCCCCAGGAGACTACAGAGGCAGCATGCTGGTGTTATACCACAGACTGAAGACTCCTGAATGACACATGCTGGGAGTTGTAGTCCCTTTTGTGTGTGTATGACAGTGTATCCCAACCAAGGCTGATTATATTAGTGTGCTGTGTATAAGGGAGCTGACCCGGGAAAATAGTAGGATGGGTAAAGGGCGGAACAAACAAACAAAAAAAAAAGAATCCGCCCCAAACCAGCAAGGCATGTGGCATGCTGGGATTTGTAGTTTTCAGCACAGCAAGAAACAGGAAATAGAAGCAAAGATAGGAAAACAAAGTGGGGGATAAAAAGACAACAAAGAACGAAAATATAGTAGGCTAAACAACAAGAATAGAAATAAAACAAAACAAATAGGGTAAATTAAAAACGGAAAAACACGTTGACCACCGGAGTACCCCTTTAAATAAGTTGGTCATGTGCCCCTTAGCCCCCACCTTAAACGTCTCTTTTCAACACTAAACAAATGTCATTCTTTTAGTCATTCTGCATAGCTAAGATGTTCCATGCCGCATATTAGTTCAGTTAGAATTCAGGTTTCGTCACTAGGTTAAATAGGTTAAATAAACCTGATGGTAGACTCTCTTTTAGCTATATCAAATGTTACTTTATTATCATTACTAATCCAAATTCCTTTTTTTGGGTAGTCCAGTATAATATGCATTGATAATGGTATGGGAAAAAACTGTAAAATTACACATATCCTACACCTGTCAAAGACTGGAACTGAAGAACAATTTTTTTTTTTTTTTTTTTTAATAATCCTGACCATGTACATCTGATTTTTATGTGTCTAGCACCTTTATTTTTTTTTTATTTATTACACTTTTAATTTAGCTCAATGGTCTGAATTCCTCTCAAAGGGAGGGGGCGTGGCCTCACTGTGCAGGTCTCCGCCCCCTCCCTCAGTATGCTGTCTGCTCACATCTCCCCTAGCATTAGCAAAACTACAACTCCCAGCTTGTCCTCACTGACAGTAGCGGGACACAAGCTGATAGTGGGAGGATTTTTCCTCCAGCTGTGAGCCCTGCGCTCACAGCTGTCAATCAAGGAAGTGTGTCCATGACATAGGTGATGATGCATGGACACAGCAGGACTAGTATGTGTCCAAGCAGACAGGGGGGCAGCTGTTTGACTGGCTTTTTCAGTATGAAATACTGAAAATGTTCTAATGAAAGCAATTGTAAAACCTATTGGTAATACATGCTTTACAACATATTAAAAGTTTTTGTATCTGACAGTGCCCATTTAAGAGACTGTTACCTAGATTTTCTTATGTTACCCATTTAAAGTTTTTCATTTCCAACAATAAAGGTTTTGATTGCTTAGAATGAATAAGCAATCCTTTCCTGTGTATCTTTGTGCATTCTCGATGCGGTTAATCACTTGTGTTCAGGGAGTTTGTATCATTTCAGTGCATCTCCATTGGGCTCCAGTTGCTATGCAGGAAGGCCTAATTAAAGTATATATTAAAGTAATCAAATGTGAGTCATAGTGAACAAGGGAGTGGGATGCATTGGGCGGAGATGTCCTGATTTAAATCCAGAAGTCAGCTTGCCAGATTGCTTATATAAACAGTTTCATGCAAGTCTGTTTAAAACAAGCTCTTATATTAATATCCATTAAAAAAAAAAAAAAAACAGTTTAAGTGTAGTCATTCAATATATGTTTTTCTTGCCAAAGCTTTGACTAAAAAACAAAGACAGTGGAACCAAAGTGTAGATAAAATGTAGCTAAAATGTTTACACTAATATTTTTTAATTTTAATAATTTACCCCAACACGTGAAATACTAGTATGTCATAATGTCAGGTAGTGTGTGTTAACCCAACTCAGCAGGTGAGCCAACTCCATATACAGTGGGTACCAGCTGTTATATGTAGCTGACACCTGTAGTCTGTGGTTGCCATTGAAGCTGTCGTGGCATCAGACCATGGCATCTCTGGTGATATTTGCCACTCCTGTCCAAGTTCAGAGCGGCACCCATCCATGGCAGCCAGGCAGGGCCGGCGTTAGGGGGAGGCAACCCAGGCAATTGCCTAGGGCCCCCATCCCCCAGGGGGCCCCCTGCCGGCTGCTCAGTAAGGGGGGGGGGGGGCAACTGTTTTAAAGTGTCCGCAGCTCCGGCTGCTTGTTAAAGATAAGCAACCTGGCCGCGGTCACTTTAAAACCATGACCAGCAGCAGACCCGGACACTTCTGCTTTCACTATTTTTCATACTTCCTTACCTGGCCGCGCTCGGCAGGCTCAGGTAATGTGGCGGGTCTTGTGGGCTGTGGGGATAATATGACGAGTGACGTCTCCTGCCGGGTCCTCTATGCAGCGTCAGGGACGTCACTCCTCATTTCCTGCAGCGCCGGTGTAGTGAAAAAAACTGTGTCGTGAAGCGCTCTGTGTCCGGCTGCAGGAAATGAGGAGTGACTTCCCTGACGCTACATAGAGGACCGGGCAGGAGATGTCACTCATCATATTATCCCCACAGCCCACAAGACCCGCCACATTACCTGAGCCTGCGGAGCGTGGCCAGGTAAGGAAATATGAAAAATAGAAAAAGTAGGGGGAGGGGGGGACTATACTGCCAACCTAATGTGGAACATACTGACAACCTAATGGGGGGGGGGGGCTGCAACCTAATGTGGGGGAACATACTGCCAACCAAATGGGGGGAACTGCAACCTAATGTGGGGGGACATACTAACTACCTAATGTGGGGGAACATACTGCCAACCTAATGTGGGGGGAACTATACTGCCTACCTAATGTGGGGGAATATACTGTCTGCCTAATGTGGGGGAACTACAACCTAATGTGGGGGAACATACTGCCAACCTAATGTGGGGGGGAACTATACTGCCAACCTAATGTGGGGGGGAACTATACTGCCTACCTAATGTGGGGGAATATACTGTCTACCTAATGTGGGGGAACTACAACCTAATGTGGGGGAACATACTGCCAACCTAATGTGGGGGAACTACAACCTAATGTGGGGGAACTATACTGCCAACCTAATGTGGGGGAACTATACTGCACCTAATGTGGGGAAACTATATTGCCTACCTAATGTGGGGAACAATACTGCCTACCTAATGTGGGGGAACACCTAATGTGGGGGAACTATACTGCCAACCTAATGTGGGGGAACTATACTGCCAACCTAATGTGGGGGGACTATACTGCCAACCTAATGTGGGGTAACTATACTGCCTACCTAATGTGGGGGACTATACTGCCTACCTAAAATGGGGGAACTACAACCTAATGTGGGGGAACATACTGCCAACCTAATGTGGGGGAACTACAACCTAATGTGGGGGAACTATACTGCCTATCTAATGTGGGGGAGCTATACTGCCAGCCTAATGTGGGGGAACTATACAAAAATATAAAATTGTACTATTCTGATCCCTATAACTCTTTTATTTTTCTGTATATGGGGATGTATGAGGGTAATTTTTTGCGCTGTGATTTGTAGTTTTTATCGGTACCATTTTTGTTTTGATGGGACTTTTCAATTGCTTTTTTAGATATTTTTATGGTATTTGAAGTGACCAAAAATGTGCAAATCTGGTTAGTGCACTATTACGACTTTTGGGGCCCCTCTTTTGATTTTGCCTAGGGTCTCGCTAAACCTAAAACCGGCCCTGCAGCCAGGGGCCTTTTGAAGGCCTCCACAGCTGCATGTTAAATCTACTATTACAGGTTTTCCCCTTTTTTTCATCAAATCCAAATAAATTATGAAAAAATGCAATAGTATCACTGTGTGTGGAAATGTATGATTAACAAACATATTCATCCCACATGGTGAATGTCATAAATGAGAACATACCCAATATAAAAATTCTGCATATCAGTCAAACAACCACCCCCTCAAAATAAATAAAAAATAAAGAAAGAAAAATACTAGGGTCATATCTACCTGAAAATAATGCTAATTAAAACAAAAGCTCACTACAAAAAATGTATTAGCCCTCACACAGCTCCATAAAAAAAATATACAATAAAAGATATAGGGGTAAAAAATATAAAACTGTAAAGCAATTAAAAATAGCAAAGCAAAAAAAAATATAAAAACACTAGATTCAGTACCATTGTAATCAGACTGACCCACAAAATAATGTGTTATAATACGGCCAGCTATTAACCCTTTAGATCACAGCTGTCAGCTTTGAAAAGGAAGTCATAATGAAAAAGGGAGAGGGATGGGGCGATCCACTGTGGAGGTAGCCTAAGTGCTTACCTCTCCTTCTGTCCCGGTCCCAGCTTTGCATTTTATAGAACCTGGCTGGAGCAGGCTCTACCAAATGAGTACAGATCACACAGATCAATGTAATTCTATGGAACTACATTGATCTGTAAGAGGAATCTAATGATTCCTCCTAAATGTCCACTTAGGCTAAGTTTCCACTTGGTTTTTTTTCTCGCAGTTTTTGGAAAACTGCCACTGTAGTTTTTGAGCCAAAGTCTGAAGTGTATTCAAAAGGAATAGGACAGATAAAGGAAGGACCTTCACTTCTCCTCCATTATGGATCCACTTCTGACTTTGGCTCAAAAACTGCAGTGGCAGTTTTCCAAAAGCTGCCAGAAAAAAACAAAGTGTAAACTTAGCCTAAGTGGACTTTTAGGAGGAATCATTAGATCAATGTAGTTCCATAGAACTTTATTAAAAGTTCAAATCACCCCCGTTTCCCATTTTCCATATAAAAATGAACTAAAATAAAAATGAACATATTAGATATCGCTGTGTGCGTAATTGTTCAAACTATTAGAATATAAAATTTTTTATCCCTTATGATTTATGGCGTATACGTAAAAAAAATGCCAAACCCCAGAATTGCGTTTTTTGATCACGTCACATCCCAGAATAAATTAAGAAAGAAACAAACAAAAAGTGCGATTAATACAACAATGGTACCGATAAAAGCAAAAATTAGCTCTCATACAGCTTGATATATGAAATAATAAAAAAAGGACAATTTTATTCATACAAATTTTTGTACAAAAAGTTTTTTTAAGTAGTAAAATAAAACAAAACCTATATAAGTAGGGTATCATTTTAATGGACCTACAGAATAGAGATAATGTGTCATTTTTACCGAAAAGTGCATTGCATTGAATGGGAAGCCCCAAAAATGCATTTTTTTTCAACTTTGCCGCACAAATTTTTTTTTTCACAGAAAATTTGGTAGTAAAATGAGTGATGTCATTACAAATTATAATTGGTGGTGCAAAAAACAAGCCCTCATATGGGTCTATAGGTGATAAATTGAAAGTGTTATGGCTATTAGAAGGTGAGGAGAAAAAAAAACCTTAACCCCTTAACCCCTTAAGGACGCAGCCCTTTTTCACATTAAGGACTGAGCCCTTTTTCGCAATTATGACCACCGTCACTTTACGAATTAATAACGCGAAAACGGTTATACCGAATATTCTGATTCTGAGATAGTTTTTTCGTGACATATTCTACTTTATTTTGGTGGTAAATTTTCGGCGTTAATTGCATCCTTTTTTGGTGAAAAATCACCAAATTTCATGAAAATGTTGAAAATTTAGCATTTTTTTTTAACTTTGAAGATCTCTAATTGTAAGGAAAATTTATATTTCAAATAAATTACATTTTTCTTCACAAATACAATATGTCCACTTTATGTTGGCATAATAAAATGGACATACTTTTGCTTTTTGAAAAAATTAGAGGGCTTCAAAGTAGAGCAGCAATTTTCAAAAATGTCATGAAAATTGCTAAATCTGAAGGGACAGATGTTACAGAACTACAACTCCCAGCATGCCTGGGCAGTCGAGGCATGCTGAGAGTGTAGTTTGGCAACATCTGGGGGGCTACTGTTTGGGCACCACTGTAACAGTGGTCTCCAAACTGTAACCCTCCAGATGTTGCAAAACTACAACTCCCAGCATGCCCAGACAGCCTTTGGCTGTCTGGGCATGCTGGGAGTTGCAGTTTGGCCCCCCTAGTGGTTGCCACAGGTTTGATTTTGTTGTACTTCTGAAAAAATCATAACTGCATGCAGGAAAATGTATACTTTTAAAATTGTCATCTTCTGACCCCCTATAACTTTTTTATTTTTCTGCGTATGGGGCTGTATGAGGGCTCATTTTTTGCTCAGTGATCTGAGGTTTTTACTGGTACCCTTTATGTATTGATCGGACTTGTTGATCGCTTTTTATTCAATTTTTCATGATATAAAAAGTGACCAAAAATACACTATTTTGGACTTTGGTATTTTTTTGCGCGTACGCCATTGACCGTGTGGTTTAATTAACAATATATTTTTATAATTCGGACATTTCCGCAAGCGGCGATACCACATATGTTTATTTTTATTTTTATTTACACAGTTGTTTTTTTTATGGGAAAAGGGGGGTGATTCAAACTTTTATTAGGGGAGGTGTTAAATGATCTTAATTCACTTTTTTTCACATTTTTTTTTGCAATGTTATAGCTCCCATAGGGACCTATAACACTGCACACACTGAACTTTTACATTGATCACTGGTTTCTCATAGGAAGCCAGTGATCAATGATTCTGCCACTTGACTGCTCAAGCCTGGATCTCAGGCACTGAGCAGTCATTCGGCGATCGGACACCAGGAGGCAAGGTAGGAGACCCTCCTCGTGTCCCACAGCTGTTCGGGATGCCGCGATTTCGCCGCGGACATCCCGAACAGCCCCCTGAGCTAACCGGCAATATTTTACTTTCACTTTAGATGCGGCGTTCAACTTTGAACGCCGCGTCTAAAGGGTAAATAGCGGCACCGCGATCATTAGCCATGGGTCCTGGCCCGTTATGACGCTGGGCCATGTCGTGGCCCTGCATTATAGAAAGGGAAAGGACTCAGGACGTACCGGTACGTCCTTGGTCCTTAACAGGTTAAGGATCGATGACATACCGGTACGTCATGAGTCCGCTCCCGTCATGAGTCCGCTCACGCATGGCCCCGCGTCATAGCGGGTCGGGCCCGGCCTCTTGTTAGAGGCCGGGACCCGTGGCTAATAGCGCGCAGCACTGATCGCGGTGCAATGCGCTATTAACCCTTTAGACGTGGCGTTCAAAGTTGAATGCCGCGTCTAAAGTAAAAGTAAAACCATGCCGGTTAGCTCAGTGGGCTGTTCGGGATAGCCGCGGCGAAATTGCGGCATCCTGAACGCCTTACATGACAGCCGGAGGATCCCTACCTGCCTCCATGCTGTCCGATCGCCGAATGACTGCTCAGTGCCTGAGATCC